>NW_008794581.1:7030001-7073404 GCF_000699145.1 Aptenodytes forsteri | reverse complement strand
GGGGGGGGGGGGGGGGGGGGGGGGGGGGGGGGGGGGGGGGGGGGTTTGGGGACAGCACCTTAAAAGCCAGATTTTCACAAGGGCTCATTCCCCAGAGTGCACGGGGATTGCAAATGATTGCAAACATTACGCGTCCACTGCGTTGCACACGTTATATATCCACTGCACATACACATAATCGGTATACTTAACGTGTAAAAGCCAAAGATCCATCAAAATGCTGATAGAGGATTTCTGGGGTAGGTCTAGTTTCAGTGCGGAGATTGCCGTGGCAGCTGTTTCCCCGTGGCCAACTGTACACCTTCAGCAATTGCCTGCGTGGAAAGATAGCATGGTAGAAGGCGGCGGGCTAAACTCCTGCCGGTTGGCGCCAGGGAGGAGGGGAAGGTGGGCGCGGGGTATGTGGCAGGTGCTGCGGAGAGACCCACGGCAATTGTCCCGCAGGGCACAACTGTGCCCCGAAACTCTGTCCTTGTGTGTGGCCGGGGTTATTCCTGTGCTGTTTGTCCGGCAACACTTGTAACCTCACAACAGTAAAGGAGGAGCTCCTCCTGTCAGGCGAACCAGAGGGTCATCATCAGCGACATGGAGTTTGTGGTTGCTAATTGTGATCTGGGGAGGTGGTCAGGTGGAAAACATCCGTCCTAGCTGGATGCAACATTGTCAGCAAAAGAAAAAAATGGCCTCAAATAAAGAACTACTATCCAGCCATTTCAAAAGATGGCTGAGAAAGGAAACAGACCTTTCTATGTAATAATTCTCGCCTCTGAGGTACAAAGACAATGAAAGTTAAAGTGATAAAGTTTTCCAAAAAATGTGCAATAGAAATACAATTATTTCCATGGAGCATGTATATTGTACCAGTTACCCAGTACACCATGTCTTAATCCTCTGCTGCGAGGAACAAATAAATTATTTTTTAAAACTGTATTCTTTTGTTTGTGAATGATTAACTACTGTTACAAATTGAACTCTCTTCAAGACAGCATGTGTCAAGTGAATAAAACGACTGCTTTCTTTTTTCTCTGGGCTGAATAATTTTGGATCTATACATCTTAAATTAAATAGATCACTTTGACAAGGTGTGTATGACCCAACCAGTAGCTAGCCAGTGGCTGGCACGTTTTTCCCTTGCAAAAGTTGTGCCACAGGTGTCTGTCCTTAGAGTGAAGTGGGTGAGTGCTGGTCTCAGCTGGAGCAAATTGGCCTCTCAGCCCAGAAAACAGTGAGCTTTGAAAGATTTATCTGTACATTTAGGGTTGAATTTAGAGTTGGGTCCAGTATGGAATAAGGAGAGAGGAGTTACTGGCAGTGAATTTCTGGATTTTCTCTATTTGAGCTCCAGCTAATGTCTCACCTAAGCCAATTCTTGAGTATTTTTCAAAGGATGGGTCAGTTTTCAGCCCTGTGTTGCATGACTTAGTTAAAGGCAGAATTTGTGCCTAGAAAGCACAGGAATAGAGTAGGATTTGTGACTGATAATCTATTAACTATGCTGTAGAATGGGTAAAAAGAGGTTAAAAGTTCTTAAACAAAAGCAGGAATTAAGCTGAGGTGTAATACGAATGTGTGAAACAAAACTCTCCCTAAATACCTCTTCATTCCGGAGGTCTTTTCTTACAGGCACACCAGCCTCAGCAAGAGGTGTGACTACGACACTGCTTGGTTTGCAAGAGTGTGTTTTATACAGATTGCTTTTTTGTTTATTTGTTTGTTTGGCTTGTTTTGTGGGTTTTTGGGGGAGTACAGGTACCTGCATAAGATGAAATGAGAGATGTTTCTATAGCTCTGGAGGAGATACGTTAGCTCTGTAGAGACCGGGATTTCAAAACCGTCTCTTCCCTATGATTTCTATAAGCTAGCTCCACATGATTTTCCCTTAAAATATTTTCTGATTTGGATCCTTCTTTCAGGCATCATTTTCTGCTTTCAGCTTCTGGTTTGGAGTGTAATTGTGAGTAGCTACAATGTATAACGTCTAGTTCTAAGTGTTATTTTTTGAGTCTAATATTTTGAATTAAATCTTATCCTAAGCTATGGGGCCTTTGCTTTAGCTAACAGGTGTGTATGCATCCTCCCATAGCAATATGTATATTAACCTCTCAGAATGTATTTCTTTTGGATGTCTTTAATTTTAAAAGCGGTGATGAAGCCTTCCAAAGCAGACATTTCGGATTCCGTTTTCCAACCTTTCTTTGTTTTAATAATGTTTAATACTGAAAAAGTGCAAATATTACTGTGTGGAATTCCCTTACACCTCCCAAATAGACCATGGCTTAAGAGAAATTAAATTATAATAATAATAAAGAGTGGCAAAAGGTGAGGAGCTGTTATTCCTATTAATTTATTTCTTTCTTACCAGCAGCAAACTTTGAATTTGAAGATCTAGCTACAGTATACCCAGACACTAAGCTTACAGTCTAAGGCACTGATTCTGCAGTGTGCTGTTGAATGGAGAGAATCACAGCAAAGTCAATGAAACTTAAGTAGGTGCACTAGTCTGCTAGTCCTAAGCTATTTTTGTAATAACATGACAAGAATTGTTATAAAACATGACTGGATGCACTGGAAAAACCAAAGAAGAGTGAACTGGAGACATATTGTTAATCTTTATTTCTTTTTACCAATGGTTTACTTAATGTGACTGCAGCAAAAATGACTCTCTGGGACTGCATAAGATTGTGATTGTCTAACCTCTAGTAGATTTTCTGTTTCCTTCTGTTTTCATTTTAGACCTTTTCTGAGGACTATTTGGTATAAATCATGAGTTACTGCTCTAAAGTTCAGATTTATACTTAGGAAGTCTTGAGAGAACTTCTTTTACTCCGCTTTTACTGTTGTGAAGAATTTAAGTTATGTTGGTGCTAGACCTGAGTGCATCTTCATTATATACCCGAGATTTAGATATCAATGCATAACGCTGTATTTACAAGAACAGACACAGTTCCTTTACTTCAAACTTCCTGAAATAACCAGGAAAAATAAAAATTATCATGATCTGGAATAACCCTTCATTACCTGTTGCACCCTTCTTCTGTCTTGAGCAACCAGCCAGATCAGAAGTCAGTTTAACATCTCCTGCTACTGAGTTCATTTAAAAAAAAAACCCAAAGCTGTTTGGAATAGTCTACAAGGATCCAAAAGTGGGCCAGGTATAAGAGAGATGTCACCATGAATTCCAGTCATTCCACTGAATTCAGGTCTGAATTTCACCTCATACATGTCAACGCTGGTAATAATCTGGAAAACATCTCCTTCCTATTTTGGGAGGAAGGAGAGCTGTTCCTTGAGTTTCTGTGGTGGAACAATGGAGAGAAAAAAGTGAAAATATGAATCTGTCTGAGGCACTATGACCTCTAGGATTCCTGTGTGTGAGGTATATGTGGCCGTTTGACCAATGTCTTTAACATTCCCCTTGGCACTCTTTGAAATTGTCTGTTACAAAACAGATGGTGCAGTAGTTACTTTTTGAAGGGCTGGAAGAGCATGACCACATCTGGAATTAATCTTTATCTCCCTAAACCAATAGATCACCCAGTTTTAAGAGGACCTTCCAATATAAATGCATTGCACAAGTACAGAGAAAGAATACACAGCTTTAAGGCAGAGTATAAGCAGTCTGGAACTACAATTCATAGGCACACAACTCTTCCTGTTCAACTGTCTCATTTATGGGCAAGTCTTTTCTACAAGAATTTCTTTTTATTTTCATTGAGCAACAGCAGTAAGTGAAATATGTAACTTCTTAGATTTTTAAAAATCCATAAATTTTCGGATTTTGTATAAAGTATTTTCCTTTTCTGTTGATGGCTACAGTATTCCTAAAGAGATGACCTCTTTCATTTTCTTACTGTCCTTTGCCCCAAAGGATAGCTAAAGGTTGTATTAAACCAGCATGCACACCAGCATTATTCAAATAAAGCTAGATATGGAGTTTTGGATCATCATTAAGCAGTATAACACATGCTCTGAAGAATGATGGGAAAGGGCATTAGGGCATTCAGTGATGATGCTAAGGTAAAAACTTTCTGCGATCTTTGATGCCAAGGGAAAGCACAAGTTTTAAACCATAGGACCTCGTATTTTAAAGTGCCTGGTACTGAACTACCTGGCTAATATTTGATCTGGATAATCTAAATATTTAAAATATCAAATGTGTTATCTGTCGTTATGGAAAAAAAAAATTGTATTGGTCAAAAATGCATTGCTTCCTGCAAAGGCCGGGAATTCATGTAACAGTTGTAAGGGCAAAGAATTTTGAATGCTATCAAATCTACAAGTCATGTCTCTGATATTATGTTTAAAAAGATAAAATTTCTCTCGTCTGTAGTATTTCGCTTGGCTTGTATGCTTTTCTGTCCTTCTTCTGTAAAGCACCTAGCACAGGGAGACTTGAAACGCCTGCAGATAAATAATACAGTGTTAGTTTATATTCCCAGGTTAAATTTTTGGCCCTCTAATTACCATGATGTGTAAGAATTTGAAACATTGCACCAGGTAAGAAACATTTCACAATATGGATTTGCTGAAGCCCAATGGAATTCCACAGGAGTTACTCTGATCTGTGGGTGGCTGATGAAAATAAAACCAACCTCTTTACCCACCAGTTCAGAATTTGGATTTTGAGGTAGACGCTTGTCATATCACATTACAGATTGCAGCTACCCTACCTATCAATTCTTTACAATCATTATAGCTGCTTTGCTGAGCTTCAAAATGGAAGTTTTGCTGAAGTTTTTACAGTATTTCAGATCAGTATCTTTACCTACCTCTGGGGGCACACACAGCACAACTGTGATATGATATTCTGCAAGTGGCAGTCTAGCTTAGGTTTGGATTCTGGTTGTTTCACATGGCTAATTCTTTCCATAATATCTGTTAAAGTATTCTAGTTGGTTTGCCTTCAATCTTTTCCTTACACTTAAGATGTAAAGATTATATAGTTGATTCTGTAGAATGCTGGGCTTGTATTTAAACAACCTGATTAATTCTACACTTAAAGTTTAGCATTTTTGAGTAATAGAGTAAAAAATGCATACACTTATATAAGCACTCCAAAGAGACAGTGGCACAGGAGACACTAGGAGTAGATCTGCGCTGACCCTAACCAGGGGGTTGGCTGCAGCTTGCATCATGCCATGTTCCCATACCTACCTCCTTGCCATCTACGTAGGACCCTTGCTGACAGTCTGCAGATGTTCATCATCATACATTCAATATATAAAACCGAATCAGTATTCTTACCGGAAGTATTGTATGCTTTTGACTCACCTGTTTAGCACATTTCCAGAAAAACATGGCTAGATCTTGACTGATAATGTCTTCCATTGAGGTTGATCAAACTGGAATTATTTCCACCAGCTTATATGCCCTGGGAATATCCAACTCTTCTCTGTGTTGGCTGACAACTGGAATGCTTTCCTGGTAAATACAAAAGGCATTTTCAAGAAAGCTTATATTCTGTTGAAATTTTTCCAAACCCTGGAAAGAAGTTGTGTGATGAGTTCTGAAAGCCAGTCACTTGATAACTTTTACTTTTTAATATGAATCAATAGTTTTTGTGAGGGAGATAGATTGTGGCTGTGCAGCTAAGAATGAGTTCAGTTTCGTACTTCAGATTTACATTAAGAGCCATGCTATATCCTGGCATCCAACTAGGAAATTCTGCTTACAACTAAATAATATGGAATTGCCCACACTGCAAGTGAATAATGAAAGCCTGTCTTAAACAAAGTGTCCAAATTCTGTGTGTAAAACTGAGATACTAAAGTTTCTATGGCTTTGTTTTGGCTAAAAGTTTCATTTTCTATTATATATAGTGGCACACATATCCACATGAGGGCACCAGCTGACATCTTATTCTCAGACCAATGTGTAATCTGTTCCTGAAATGAACATGTCAATCAATGGTCACTCCATCCTTATACTTACAGAGCTAGAGTAAAGGTTGAACTGTTAAATGTTACAGTTCCCGAATTTTATTTTATTTTTTTTCAATTCTTAGGGCAGCAATATTTTTACTTTCCCTAAACTCTACATTCAGCAGAAATCTTGAAATAAACTTTAATCACATAGAGATGTGGGGATGTTAAGTTTTTAAAGGAAATGAAATTAAAATTCTTTTTTAACCTGGCTGCATAATAGAATGTAAGTCAACTCTCATTAAAATTGGTAAAGTTTATTATTTCTTAGCTTTGAAAGGAGAACAAAAACCCCAAGATTTTAGCCTCATTTTTATGAAATCCACAAAAATAGGCAGTCAACACCCATTCCATTTGTAGAAGTTATACAATCTTTTAAAAAAAGCAAAGGGCAATTGGTGCTGTGCTCTGGGTTAGGCTGAGGATTCAGGACCAGGATTGTCCACTTCCTTTCCCTGCTGAACCCCAAGAACGTTGACCAATGTAAATACAGTACAGGAACGACCGCATTTCCTCTCCCAGCTCCCAAAGCGTCAGGCAACCGAAACTGCAAGGCTTGAGGCTTCCTTCAGGGGCCACCAGACCGCATGCTGTGAGGAGGAGGTAACGATATATTAGCTAAATAGGGAAGGTTACCCAAGCAGACTGCCGGGTTATTTGACAGAGGTGACTGCACACAACATGAAGTGATGTAAAGGGTATTTTTCTTTGAAATCAACTGGACAGCATTTTGAAGGAAAGAGAAACTTGTCAGGAACTTCCAAAATGCTTCGGAGGGTATTCACAAAACCTGTTTTAGCCTAGTGAGGCTGATCTTCCTAGACTCTAAGCAGTGGAAACCCATAGGCTTTTCCAAAGAGTAATTCAGAAGAACCAAATTAATTTCTTCTCTTGCTTACCCCTGGCCAAAGCCTGTTTCTCCATTGACTTTTGGGGTGGTCTGGAGAAATTGGCCTCTCGGGGCTAATCTTGGTCTTAGTGAATACTCTCTCCTGGTGACAGAGAAACAACATACCATTATTTAAAGATTAGAGATATCATGGTATAGTAGAGTCCTCTGGAGTGGGGAGGCCTAGGAAAACTTTTTCTCAGCAGAAAGCCACAGTGTTGGAAAAGTCAAAAAAGGTGTTGAGGTGAGGACTATCCTCAGTCCTTACTGCAACGCAGATACATAGACAGAAGCATGTTTCATAGCATGAGAATAAACTTGAGCATTGGAGCAGACATAAAAAAATTGTGAAGATGTGAATCTACTGGAAATCCTGGTGGAAAATAGTGACTTTAAAGAATTTTTAGGTTATTTTTTCTAAGAAAAAATGGTAATTTGGAAGGACAATATCCTCTCTTTAGCACAGTAATTTAGTCTTGCAAAATTTACAAAAGTACTCTAGGTCCAAAATCCTCAAGTGACTATTTTTGGGAAAGAGGAAGAAGTTAATATCTGTAAGATCCCTCCCTGCATCACCTATGCACTGAAAAAGAAAAGGTCTCCATGTGAGTGTTTCATGTCCACAAAATGTAAATGAGATGCATGCCAGAAAATGTTAAGGTATTTATGTATATGGACCTGTATTTTGGGATATCATTTTGGCACCAGAGCTATGTTAACTGATTTCCTTTCTTCAGATATTACCAAAAGAAATGCAGGAGATGATTAATGGATCCTTGTTTGTTATAGGTCCCAGCAAGTATCTCTGGTATCTCAGTGATAGCTGTATGTCAGGGGAAGGGAGGAGGGGAATGAGAATTGTTTGGTTGTCTTCTTGCATTGCTTTTTTTCCAAAGCAGTTTTAAGGGGAAGTAATCAGCAGAGCCATTAACTGTTATAAGTGTTACAATAAAAGAGGTTCTGGCTGATCCATAAAGTACTTGTTCAGCTGTCTAGAAGGCCAGATTAGGTGAATATGTATTCATCAGCTGAAAAGCCTGATGCCTTGGAGACACCAGAAGATTTCTAAAGATTCTGGATAACTGATTTTAACATAGGTCAGACCTCAATTTAGCTCAACGTAGCTGATAATATAGAAGAAAAGAAAATTTCCATGTCCTGAGAGAAGATGACAAAGCTAATGATGCATAACAGGGAACCTGAGACTTCAGCACGCACAGACAACAGAAATAATGCAGAAAATGTAGCTTTGTTGCTGAGCAAAACCCTGAGAGGTTCAGTACCCTAAGCACTATAGGAGTGTTCATACCTGAGGGGAATTGTGAAGCTGATAATAGTCTGCATGCCAGGATCCATTTGGTGTGTGTGAGTCACGGCCTCTTGAGTCTAAGTGGTACTGACAACTCAGAGGAGATTTCGAAGGCATCGCAGGAACTACAAGAACTAAGATAAGGATGAAAAATAAAAGACTATAAACTGAAGCTGTAGTGCAGAGTGGTGGCAACACTGACTAGAGTAGCAGCGATTTCTGTGGGAAGCTTCTGAGCTGAGGTCTGTCAGAAAGGATGGGAGTTTTTTGACCTATTTTTAGCTGTCCAAGGGTTATTTAACAAGCCTTAATTTGTTGCCTAGGCTTCCCTATAGTTAATGAAGAGGTAGAGACATCTTCAGAAAGCAGTTCAGTTCTTTTACACCGGCCTAACTTTGATACTTATCCTGGGTAAGATATCTGCTGTCTAGAGGCAACTGTGGAGCTTCACTGACTATAGTGGGATTATCTGGGACTAGCTATCTAAAAGTTAGGTGTCTAATCTAAAGTTAAGTGAAATAGTCCCATCAATTTGTAGGTGGTATTGTGCATTTGCAGCTCATGTGTGAATAATGTTCACTGTTGCATGGCTTATAACTCTAAATAAGGAAGTTTTAATAGTTGAACTCCTTCTCATATTTAGTACGTGGAGACCCAGGTACTAAAAATGACACCAAAATAATGACACTGATGTGGCACAGGAGAAAGCAGTGATGTAGATGAGCAGTCCAGATGCACGATCATGCACGTGCGAACAAAGAGCGCAGGCTTCAGACACATAAGAGTCCTTGTACTGGGAAGTGGCAACTCTGGAAGAAATTTAGAAGTAACTACAGAGGTCATGTGTGGTGTTTTCCTCGCCAGCCCTCTCTTACTAATAGGTATTCAGTGAGAGCATGGATCTTCCTGTAAGAGTAAGAATTTCTCTGTAAGAGTTTCTCTTCCTTAGCACTTCAATTCACAAATAGAGTTAATTGGTTCAAACGGACCATTTCACGAACCGAATCCAGATGCGTTAACATGAAAGTTGTGTGATACAAGCCCTAAAGTCTCCTAAAAGGCTCCTGCTTTTCCAGTGCTGTATTTGGAATAATGCTATTCAATAATTAAAGTGAAAATTAACAGAAAAAAACAAACAATCTGTTTATTAAAAGAATAATCCTTCCATGAGCAGAAGCACTAATATGTTTTCCATGGATTAACTTGGATGACTTACGAGATATCTCTGCCATGGAGATCAAGTAGCGGTATGATTGGTAATGATATTACGACAAACTACAGTTATGGCAATTTTTTTCCAACTTCCAGGTAAAGAAAAACATTTGCTAGTATAAATGATATTTGTGTAGAATTATGGTGTTTGTTGTTGTTTTTTTTTTTTAGCTCAGGGCACATCCCAGTTGCTTTTCCCGAGCACATTTCAGCCTCAAGGCAGTCCTCTGGCCTCCCCTTCCTTAGTCTGGATTTTCTCCTGGCCTCCTCAAATTTTTATTTTTAATAAATATTTATACAATTTTATTTAATGAACATATATACTCACAGCCAGGGAACTGCAACCTCTTTTTCCAGGCAGAAGCAGGACCTGGACATACTTGCTTCTGGCTGGTGTTTGCTCTGAAGGACGGACGGCAGCAGCCCTTTTTTCCCCACCTTTTCAATGAGTCTAGATACACTGCAGAATGCTTCAAGAGTGTGGTAAAAGTGCTGCCCGCAGCAGCTTGAGAGAAGCATACTCTGTACTAATGTACAGCAACTTTATAGGGCTCTGGGAATTGCAAACCTAAGTCTTTTTTAGAGAGCTGATGTCCCTCAATCAAATTCTGCAGGACTGATACAAATGGAAGGTGAGTATTGATTTAAATAAAGGACTGTCTCTTTGCCTTTCCATTTTAGATGCAGGGGTAAAACCACTACTGAAATTCAGGTTTTCGTGGCTGTCCAGAATTTATAGCTAATCCTAAAAATAGTCTTGTTACTTCCTCTTAAGCCTATATATCTAACAGTGAGAAGTAAAAATAGCTGGAAGGTTTGAAGCATACCATGTCTGCTTAATACATGCAGTGTGGTATCTGCAGGCTTGAGCTTCACGCAGCTTTATGTGCTTTCTGCAATGAGGACATTTACAGTCTCTTTTGAAGAATTTGCACTTACAAGTCTTGTCAAAATTCATAATACCCTTAAAGTATTGCAGATAACCTGTTAGTGATTACCCCTTTTTTGATAATGAGCAGATACACTTCAGTCAACCTGATGCTAATGATTACTGGCCTTGTATTAAAAGGCTAACAAAAGTATTTGTTCCCATGGTATGTACATGTGTATCATTTCTAATTCCATAATCATTTTCAGCTAGTGTAGCCAGCCTTGCCATCAAATGTGGTAACTGCTGAAAGCCGTCTAGCCCCAGCCAAAAAAAACTTTGCAAAGAAAGTGTATCGGTTCACCATGCAGCTGCACGGACATTGATGCCAGCTCAGGAGAGAAGGTACAGGTGGGAACAAGCAGTGGGAGGTGGGATCGTTTATTTCAGCAGCAGTGTGGGGTTTATGCCAAAATAAACTTGTCATGGGTCTACTAACTAAGGGTTGCCAATATAACAATGATATGTAAGTAGAAATTCACACTGATAAAGTCTTTTGTTAGTCATTCATGAATTTAAGAACAGAAAAGTGAACCCAGATTTCAGAATAACTTCAGATGTCCAATACCAGAATGTAATTGTTCTCTCAATATTAAATTCAAAAAAGAAACAGTTTAAAAATTTGTGCATAAAGATGGGCATGCTGTTGTCAAAGAAATGAAGGTGCAAGTTAATGAAGTTGAGTGCATTTCATCTGCTGTCTATGCATATCATCAGCTGACCTATACAGCTGGGGTCAGGGTGCTGGTACCCCCAGACACAGGCTGTGATTGTGGGCAGACCTCGGGGTGGTTCCTTGGAAGTAAAATTGTCCTATATTTTGAGAATAAGTCTAGACCCTGTGATTGATTTATCAAATTAAAAAATCACAAGTGATTGTTGAACTGAAGAAGTGGTATTTGAAGTTATGAGGAGAAATCCCTAGAATATCAAGTAACCTCCTACCATTAAGTGAGGGCCTATGGATTACTCACTTAATCTGGAATAAAGCTTTCCCTGTAAAAGTAAACTCTCCAAAGTAGAAATTGATATGGAATTTCCTTTGCGCTCGGTACTCAGATCTCAGACCTGGGAAATGAATGCGATCTGTAACAAACCTAATAGGGGCTCAAATGCTACACAGCCTCCTCCGGTGACCCCAAGGTAATAATTCTTTTCTGCAGTGCTTCTGTTGCTGCTTTTCCTTTGGTAAAAACACCTTGGGAATGCTTCTCAGGACTGAGGGAAAATGTCTCTTTTTAGACCTCTCCTCCTGAACTCCCATCTCAGTTTCACACAGCTCCGGCATCAGTCCAATGTAAAACTGGTCATGTCCAGTTTTAGCCTTTTTATTACTAAGATTGAATGATGCACACATTCATCCACACATAAATTAATACAGTTAATGGGAGCCTGTAGCTTACAAGCCTATAGTAGATCAGAGCTTTTGCTTTGGATCTTTCCCTCGGATTTGAACAGAGAGAGAATGGAGCCATTTGTGATTTCTTTTTCAAAAAGTTGTTGCTCGATGTAGTGATGCTTTTTCTGTGCAGCAAGATGAACAGGAGTTGTTAGTTAAAAGAGTTAGTTGTACAATCCAGCATATGTGTGACAAGGGATGTAGTGTACGTGAGGAACTGTGGTTTGGGAATCACTTCTGCTGTCGTCCATTTTTTACTCTCTTGGTATGTGACAATCCTGGTTTGTAGACTCTCTTGGGATTTCGGAGATTGTGAAACTGAAGGTAACAGGGCCAGAATTCACTTCAAGTAATTACTGACCAGTCTCAATATCATTTATACCTCATGTGTACCTGTTTTAGCTTTTCAAAACTCTCTTTGACCCAGCAGAGATAAAGAAAATGTAATGCTTGATGCAAATTACAGCACCACTTCAGCTATACATGCAAGCTGTGAAGACTTTTCACCTTGGCATTGCCTTTGTATGTTGCTGAACAGAGATTTGTCTTTTTACCTCTTCCAACTCTGGATCCTTCTTCTCTTTGGTCTCCTCAGGAGGCTAGGGCAAATTACAGCACATTGCTTTTGGCAGCTCTGAAAGAAAATTCATGTCCTCACATTCAAAGACCAATATTTGAAAGGGCTGTATATAGATATGCCACGTATTGCCAGCACATGAATGAGAGAGAGCAACACTTTAAAGAAGTAAGACCTGGGATGGAAAAGCAGAATATCTTTCTTTCAAAGACTTTGCATTACCACTGTTTCTACATATTCATCTTGGAATTTCTTCAGTTCTGTCTTGACTACTGTCAAAGATGTTTTATTGTTAAAGTCAGACTACTGGGGCTTCAGAGATATTGCTACAGTTTAGTAAATGCGGAGGAAGGTATCTCAGCTTTAACTATTAGAATTATAAAGGGGAAAATAACGTAAATTATCAAGAACAGATTGTACTTCCTTCTGTAGGAACTGAAGTACTTCAAATAGAGTAACAATCCTTTAAACTAAATATTTCCCAGCGTATGAGAGTTTTCACAGTACTGCTATCCCAAGAGGAAACTTTAAATATGATTAAAATACATAAAATTATGCTAGTACGTATCCTTTTTAAGATCAGTTTATATAATTTCATTGCCATGCAGACTGAAGCGGACTAGATCACCATGATCTTAAAGCTTAAAAACATGTCAAGCTGAAAAGAGGGCATGACAGCAAAAAAGTCCCAAGCAACAGAGCCCTAGCCTGTTAGCAGTCATGGAGGGTGTGATACTGAGAGGTGTTCTAAGGAAAAACAAATCACTCGGATGCCTTTGACCACATTATTAATTAAAGCATATATATTTCTGCAGAAGAAACATAACACCACTCTGTCTGCAGGTGAGAAATCTGGATGGGTATTCGTTGATGTGTGCTTGTCACTGACATCTGCTGCAAAACTCTCCCAGAACTCGTACACCTCAGTCATTGATGTGCTGGGAATTCACTAGCCTTCCCCGGAGCAGGGGATGACCATGGAGCTCCCCAGCTTCATTTCACTGAGCAATCCCAAGGAACTAGAATTCCCCTGGTGGGATGAACAAATTTGCAGAGTATATGACAGGAAAATAGTAGGTATTGATAACATGCATTATACATATATAAATTTTCTAGCTATTTCAAGTTCAGTACCTTTGCTTGGCAAAATTTGCAACTGGGTAATTCTCATACGGCTTGCGTTTAACTGTTGGCATCAGTGTTACACTTAAGTCATTGGGAAAGAACAGGATAGTTGCTGTAAACAGTCTCGGGAAACAGATATCAATGGCAGAATTGATTTAAACTGACCCTGACAATGAAGTGGTCTCATCATAGGGCTCTGCAGCCAGGGCCTGTTAAAATAATCATTTATTTTCCTTGCTGTTTTTGAGACACTGAAACTTTGTCAGCCTTGAAACAGAATGAACTGCCAGGAGTGTAGTTGTTTTGAGTAAATATTCCCAGAATTTCAACACACCATGGATGGCAATGACGTCTCTTTTGATGTTTGTTGTCCTAATTCCAATACACAACACTGAGTGTAAAACACAAAACTGTAGGCTACTCTGCAACAGATTTATGCAAAGAAAACAAAAATCTTAGTAGCTCTGTTATCTGCCCCTTTTATTTTAATTTTGCTCTGGCATCTCTAGAGTTTCCAGCTATACCAGTTTCTGAAGAGGCTGCTCTTCCAAGAACAACTTTCTCAAGGGGTAAAAGGAAGAAGAATAATTCTGTAATACACATTTTTAAAGTTTCCAGGAAGAAAAAAATTACTTTTTTTCATCTCCTCCAGGACAGGCTTAGGGGAGAAGTGTGAGACTGACTTGATTTTTTTTTTTTTTTATTTGGGAAGCAAGCACTGGACCTCTGAATCAGTTCAGGATAATTGGACACCTGCTATTACTCTGGGAATTATCCCTTGAAGATATTAAGGAAATATTTTCACAACAGGATTGGGCAAGCACTGGAACAGATTGCCCAGAAGGGATGTGGAGTCTCCAATCAAAACTCAACTGAGCAAGGCATTGAGCAGCCTGACCTGACGTTGAAAGTAGTTCTGCTCTGAGCAGGTGCTCGAACTGGGTGATGTCGCACGCTCCCTTCCAGTGTCAATTCTTCTATGAGTCTATTATTTTGAAGATTTCCGCAGAAAGTGCTAATTTCTTCAACTCTTGCACTTCAGTTCTCAAAGGAACCCTGTGCTCAGGACCACACATTTATTGCCTACTCAAACTTGTCAGCCCATAAATGGGCCCTTACTAATCGGTAAAATAAAATAACTGACTGTGGAGGAGAAAACAAGAGAGCCAGAGGATTTTTACAAATTAAATGGGTATTTAAAAAGTGGGACACTTTTCGTAGGAACTTAGGTAAGAACTGAATAATCTTGGCCACCAATAATAGAAGGTGAATTTCTTTTCACAAAAACGACCTTTATAGCAGCCTAACACCATTTTATTGAATGGGGTTAACGCTGATCTATATATTCTTGAGATCAGAACTAGGTCATTGTTTCTTAATAGCCTGGATGCCAAAATACTTCTGTGTGCTCACTGTTCTGACTGCAGTTTCACATGGTCAGTGGTATTAAATGCTTGCAATCAGCCCCGAGACAGAAAAAAACCATCAAGTTCATGTTTTTCTTCAGCTGAGGCATGGTCTAGATTTTTGCTTTCTGTCCAGGTATTGGGTTTGGACCACAAAATGCTGATCCACAGCTGGAACTATCTCAACGTTCAAGGCTCTTCCTACCCGGATTTTGTCTCAACCCATTAGGTTGCAAACTGTTCAGTTGCAGAAAATGTCACCATCTGTGTATCTTCCTCGGAGAGTAGGAGACCTGGTTCCACTATTTGACCCGGCTTTGTGGGTTTCTTTCAGACCTCTCAACATTTGTTTCTTGCTGGCTGAGTCTCTGGGGATGTAAGAAACAAAGACCGGCACGTTTTTCGCCTGCAGCGCTGAGCAGCGCTGTGGCTTCTCTGGTTACCATATGTCCCAACACACAAATGCATGGTGCCAGCTCATGCAACGACATGCACTATGCTACTGGCTGAATAGAAGTGTCACACAGGATTCAGCTGCATCACTTTCTTGCCTGCAGGTCTACACTTTTTCCTCTCATTCTTCCTCAGTTTTATGCATGTAGAGTTAAGGTTTGTGGGGCATGAGCTGAATGCAAAGGTCTGATTCACCCAGTTTAACTGAGGGACTTAAATTAGGAGCATATTTGCCCTAGGATACCTTAATAGTCTGTTAAGAAAGGGAGACATTTTGAGGGGGGAGTTAGGGCTGAGCTGAATAATGCTCTGGAAAGATTTTCCCTTCTCTTTCAAGAGAGAGCTAACAATGAATACATTCCTGATTAAGATACCTGGCCAGCTACCTGGAGTTAGGTGAGATGAAACCAGCCAGAGTACAAATGCTAACAAGGCCAGCCCTAATCCCAGACAGTCCAAGCAACATCTTATTTTCCCAGCAGCCCCTCAGACCTGGCCTGTTTAACCTTTCTTCTGTCCTTCAATTATGATACACCAATGGCACTATCCTTACTAGCTATGTGTGGGCTCCTACCCCACAGTAATTTATTCTTCTTTTATAGAGGTGTTGGCAACAGCAAGCTACCTGGCATGTCCCAAGGTCCAAGCCTGCCCACAAGCAGGTGCCACAGACCAGAGAGGATGGGAACAAGAGGCATGGAGTGGGTTTGGGAGGCAGAACAGCATCTGGCAGAGGGGAGAGAAAATGAGGTGCTGAGATGAGGAGGTGAAAGACAGGAAGATGAAAAGAGGAAGATGAGGGGATGGTAGAAAGTCTTGGGTTAGGAGAATATGCATCTGGGCTTTTGGGAGGAATGTAGAACCCCTAAATCCTGGCAGGGGCCAGAGCTGTGTCAGGTCTGCCTCGGCACAAACAACGGCTCTGCACATCACCCTGTGCTCCAGCCCTTCCACCGAATGGAGTCCAGCGATAGCTCAAAAATGATCCATGAGATTCAGATCCTGATTTGGATTTGATCCCGCCACCCCCAAACACTGAGTGATAGACTAGTTTAGAAGTACAGAAAAGGTGAAATATGAAGAAGCCAAGAAGGAGGAAGAAATGCAAAGTTGACTAAAGAGGAAAGGGGAATTACAGCTGATGTGCCCCGGATTCTGTAGGAATTTGTTTTCCCTGTCTTGGTTAAGTATTTCCAGATCATGTACCTAGCTGTCATTTTGTCAATAATTGTCCACTAGTCAATACCAGGTGCACCTTGCTAGCCTCCCACACTTTTGAGGTCAAAGAGAGCTTTCTCTGGCTCCTATCAGCTTTATCAGGTGTTGTCCACATTTTTTCTAGGAAAAGACTTCAATCTGCTGCAAAGCAAGTCCTGGAGTGGTTTGGGACTCTCTCTGTCCCACTGAAGCTTGTGTGCATGAATAAGTGCAGTGGATGTGGTGCACTCCTTTTAACTGCTGAGCCCACATTCGGGGCCATCTTGTATCTCATTAGAGACAGACAGCATCTTTTAGCATCTTAAACTTCAGTGTTTTCTAGAAGATAAAATGCCATGAAATTAAAATCCTGGCTTTATGTGCCAGACTGGCTAATAGAAGAGGGAATGGGGTCTAGCAATAGTGTTTAGGTTTTTGTCTCAGAGGTTTCCTAGTTTGTCTCTGACCATCTATTTTTGTCTATGATTATTCCACTATTAACCTTGTTATGATACCAGATTAATTTTATAAATATGCAACTAGAGGTGGGCCCCGTCCAGCCTGAACATTTGTGTGTTCGTTTGTGTGTTTATCTTTGCCTCTGTGTGTGAGGCTCATTTCCAAGGAATCCAAACCTGGATCCAAATCCAAAGTCCTCAGATGGTCCCTGTCACTGCAGAAGGCTAAACCAAAACAGCTGAGCACAACTTTGAAGACATTCAGATTCTAAATCCTGGTCCAAATGATTTGAATTCTTCTCTTTCTCCCATCCCTTTAATCTAGATTAAAGATAAGATCTTGGGAGCACGGGAAAAAGAAAAGAGAATATCAACAGTTGATATTAATTGCCCTCTATCAATCCCTGAAGAGTTCTCAAAATATTTAGACAATCTGATGTGAGTAGCAACATTAATAAACTAAATGTGAGAAAGAAAAAAAGCCAGTAATTACAGCAGAGTTTAAACATCACATCTGATAAGTAACAAAGACCTCTAAATAGATAAAAAAGATAAACCAGAAAGCATAGTAAAGAAAAAATATCAAAGCATTGTCCTCAATGCCATAGAGGTCACATGAATTAAATAACTCTAATGTCTTTCCAGAAAGAAAACATCATTAAAAGCCTGGAAGAACTGAGTTCTGAATTAATTCTTCATCGACATTCAAAGCACATCCCCCTCCCTTCCATCCCAGCATTTTTCCTAAGGCCTCTTGTTTGACCCATAAAAACCATGTAATTGTCATAAACAAAAAATAAACTTCTGACCATTAATGGAAGATTAAAACTTTGTAAGAAGTAGCGTGGAATAATCAAGCCTTAAGCCAAGAGCACATTCAAGGTCTGTATAAATATAGATATGAATATATGGAATTTATTGATTTTATTATTACCATTATACACTGGGTTTGCTAGTCAGTTTTATTTATTGTCAGTTATTAGCAGATTTATTTGATTTAAAGGTAAAATAATTCTTAATTCTTTAGGGCAGTTCTGCAAAGTAGTAGAACCCAAATTTTTACCAAAAAGATCCCAGTCAGTGCAATTTGCAAAAGCTTGTGGTGGGTTAGCTTAACCCAACTTTTTGGAAAATAAAGTGTGTCATACATCGTTCTTCTTTTACTGGTCCTGAATGGACAGATGTCTTAAAACCACCTTTACTCCCTCCATACAAGGCATTGGGGCAGGCAGCTGTTCAGCATCCTCTACCCAGCACTGCCTTCTCCCTCCTGCTGAAAGCTCCTCACCTTCTTCCTTATTGCTTTACATCTGCTGATCTTCTTCTCTTTCATCAGTCATTTCTAACAAAGTGAAGCAGTGGAGTTTAATATACTTCACTCTAGCATAGCAAGTATATTTTTTCTGGTTTTGCTTGCATTTAGTTATAAGAGTTACATTTCAATGCAGCCCTACAATATTTTCATTAAGAAGAAACACTGGGGGCATTTCCATTGAGATGAAGGATATGTCACAATTTTAAGACTATTTCTCATGTGGTTCTTCAGTGACATATATTTTTTCCTGTTAAAAAAAAAAAAAACCAAAAAAAAAAAACCACAACAAAGGGAATTGGCCTGGGGAAAATACCACTGAGATACTGTTAAGAAGTCTGACTTAAAGCCAAGTAGCATATGCAGAGTGAATGCTCAGTCCACCCATTGTGCTTACAGCCACAGGGGGCTGAGAGTAATACCCTATGAGATTTTAACAAAAGTGTGGTAAAAATATTCTGGTATAGCTGCCTCTGTTTCTGGAATGAGAAAACTTAGTTTTTAATTTAACTTATACTATGTTACTTTAACATAGGTTTTTATTTCTATGTTAACACTGCATTATTATGTATTTAAAGAAGAGCTGTGAAGAGAGTGCAGCCTGCCCCTTAGCATACAGCAACATGAACAACTTTAACCAGGGTACCACTCTTATTCCAATGCCAGTGATGAGCTGCTAACAAGGAGTCTGCAGCTGCAGAGGTTATGGCCATCGTGCATTTACTAGCTAGTTCTTTCCCCAGAAAGCAGCCTATGAAGAGCTATTTCAGTCTAGTCTAATTTTGAGCAATTTTTGGACTGTTTTAAGTTGGACTAAGGAAAGATCACTTTCAGGCATAGGCCAGAATTAGGAAGGTGAAGAGAAGAATCACTTTTGTTCAGTTTTAACTCCCTTGTGCCCAGAACAGCGTGATTTACCAGAGGATCTGATCCATCTCTGACAGTTTTTCTTTTTCTTTCAGTTAAAATAAGGATAATAATTTAGGGCCATCTGATAGCTTGGAAGTGTGGAAGTGCAAAGCAAAGAGGGGACAGCATGCTGTGCTGGCTGGTCTTCCATGAAACACACCCTTTAAGGGGCAGAGACCTGGTGTAATCACTGCCTCCTCACATCATCGAGGTGGGCAAAGCAGAAGGTGGTTCCCAAAATCACAAGCACAGCCCTCGTCTTTGCTGGTGGCAGTGCAGCAAATGCACTGCCTCTTGCTTAGAGTTTGGAACAAATCCACCATTCAGCCTTAAGGAAAGGAAAGTTTGTTAGCTAGAATATTAGCTACGACCTTCAAAACAAAACTCGTTATTATATTGTCACAGAATGTCTGTAGATTTATGAGGCCTTGGGAATACAATAAATTAATCACAGTAGTACTTGTTTGTTTGTGTGAAGATTTGCAAAACAAGTAATAAAGTGTTGATGTGATTTTTTTTTTTTACTTGGAAATCCATTACATCTTGTTCTGGGTCTAGTTTCCTTCTTCAGAATGAGCTATTCTGGAATACATCTAGGAAGCCAGGAGTTGGTTGAATGTGATTAGGATTTCAGGAGTCACAGTCACAAGTCTTATCTGAAATCATTCAGATCCTAAGTTTGAGCTTCATTGTATTTGTTCTTTAGCTGCAACAATCTTCCATAAATTTTACAAAAACTACATGATACAATTTATAGCATTACAAAGAACTAGCTAGGAAAAAAAAAGAGGATTATTAAAGGTAATAGGCACTGACTTTCCAGTAAAATAAATGGAAATAACAAATGGTTTTGTTTTATCTCTTAAAGTAATGAATAATTGAATAGAAGCTTTCCATTTAAAAAGACTCAGATGTTTTTTATTAGGACTGCTAAAAAGCTTAACAAACTGTTTCAGAATTTGCCAAATTACATCCATCTGCAAAAACTAATAAAATATAAATTATCATTTCCAGTAGTTCTGAAGAGGTATTAATTCAAAAGTTGATATATTAAGCATTCTTCACAATGTAACTCAGTTCTTATCGTTCATCTTACTGTACATTACAAAACACAGTGTTTTACACCTAACGCATGCTGAAACCGTGGATGTCCCTACATGCTATAGCAATGCCAGCCTGAAGTCCTGGGGACTTCCATGCTATCTGCATGCTGCATTGCCCCTGTTTTCAGGAGTCTGTTTTCTCAATTGATGACATTGCACAGCTTTACTTTTTGGCAAGGCTTTTTCAGTAGAGTGACATGATGTGAAACAGAATAACCTGATGAAATACAATAAGTTAATAATAGTGTTGTACACAGAGCACCTTTCATCATGACAGATCCCAAAGAGTTTTATAGACTGTACATATAAAAATCATTCTTCACCCACCACTGAAATGCAGTTACTACTGGAGGAGAATAGGGTAACCATTCCATGCCAGGACTAACAGCTTTTTTGAGTAAGGAAAGTTAAGAAAAATGTCTTCATATGAAACAATAATGGGAATATTTAGGGAGGCCGGATCTAATTACTAGCATTTGGTCAATGTGTTTAAAGGACTTCTTGTAAATACATGAATCAGTAATAGGGATATGGGTATCCATAAATACTTCATTTGCCACAGGTTCTTACAACTTCATTCGCCTTTTCTCAGAAACAGCACCTTATGCAGCAGAAAAGCAAAAAAGGAAAAAAAATCTACTTAAGGATTGTTTCAAATTTTTCTCAAAGGAGAAAATGCCATATAGTCACTAAAAGCTGTCATCAGAATGCTCACATTTTCTCCCAAACTACTGGACAATTCTAACTCTTCCATCTGGTGTAATTCAAACAAAAAAGCATTTTGAGTATGTCCAGGTAGAATCCTGTCACATCGGAATCTGAGTCAGGGTGTCATGCAGTGCAATACAATGCTGGCAGTGGCAAGACTGTTGTTATATTTGCTCTCAATGGTTTGTGATACATATGCATACATTGGTACTGGGAAAGTCAGAGCCCATGGAACTGTGGGCTATAAGCATTTACAGTATAGATTTATCACTCTTGATTTAAAAAATACGATTAAGTTGCCATAAGTCATCCAAGTCACGGTAATTGACTGTGTATGTTCTCCCAGCCTTTACTGGTTGCAAAGTCATTGAAAAGAACTTAAACTTTTTCCTTTGCAGATTAAGTCTATTTGCTGTGGGCTAACAGCACTCCCCGTCAGTGGGCTCATTGGATGTGCTGCACACTTTGCAGCCTTTGCTCTTGCTGCAGAGAATTACTGAAAAATAAAACCAATCATATCAGGATAGTTAGGGAGAGATAGAGGGATCATAGCATCCTCTGTTTATTGATACTTATTGCAGCATGTAAATCAGCATCAGTGATTCGTATGGTACTGTATATGGAGTAAATCTAGCCAGATATGAGAGAGGAATTTGTTCATTGCTTCTTGAAAACTTGGAAAATTATTGTAAATTGACTGGGAAGTGAATAAGCACATGATCAGTGCATTCATTACCTGAAGGGTTATAAATTAAAAGTAACAGTTAATGGCAGGAAGTTAAGCTGGCGGTGAATTATCCATACAGTGTCATAGGGATTAGTCTCACTGCATGTTAATATTGATTCAATGGAAAAGGATAGTGAAAGTACGGTAATTAAGTTTGGGAAGTGAAGTAAACATGAAGGAGGCCAGGAGTAATAATAAAGTCCACACTGAGAAGTAAGGAATATGGGTTGGAAGTATTAAACCGTGATTCAGCCTCAAAAAATGCAACCTAATATAAGTAGAGAATCTAGAATTTCTGGAAATTAGCAAAACTGAAAGGTAGTAACAATGGACAGCAGTCTAGATATGTGTAATGTGATCTAGTGCCTAAATAAAAAGTATGTTTCAGGGCTAGACACTCATAGGAGAACAACAGAAGGCAGTAAGGGGCAGCAGAGGCTGAGTTACAAATCAAGTTGAAAAACTAAACCTATCTGCAGCTCTGACAGGAGAGCTGACTGTGCTGGGTAATAGCCATGTAGGGCTCTTAAGTTTGATATGATTTGAAAAGCGAAAAGCATCACTCTTGTGAATTTTTTGCCCACTGCTATAAGGAAATTCTCCCATCCCCTCCCTCCTTGAGGCCTTGCTTGAATTTCTATCTCACTGATATCACAGAAGTTACCTTCACATTAAGATTGTAAACCTATTCCCCTTATCTCAGATTTCACTCTCCAGCTCCTTCCAATCTTCCATTCTGGGAAAAAGCCCTATAGACTGTAAAAAAGGAAATAAATCTTTTTCATAGAATTTTTGCCAACTCTACAGAATTCCCCAGCTTGAAAAATCTCACAGCAAAGACAATACTGGGGGGGGAAACATGCAGTAATTAAGGCTTTAGTCAACGATCAGGAAGGCTTCGATTCATACCCTACTCAGGCCCAGATCACCTATTTGATCCCAGCATTGTTCTGGCTCTCATTCCTCATCCTTAAGATGGATTTAATATTCCCCCTCTACATCACAGAGGTCTTGGGAGAATAAATACGCTACAGATGGTAAAGTACTCAGACATTAGAGCCCTCAGGGCCAGAGGAAATCAAAAGTTATATCCATGTATCTGTCTTTGGAATCATTTGAAATTGAATGGACAAAGCTTTCAGAGAACATGCTAGAGACAATTGCCTAACTTATGGCACATATTTTATTCAATGAATTTAATTTCCATTATGCTTATGAATTGTCCATGAGTGGTTTAGGAACACAAGAATTCCCACCCCACCAGGAGGAGAGTTTAATAGAAGGCAGGCATTGTGGCACTGCAGCGGGGAGAGCAGCACAGTGCACAGCTTCGCCCAGCACCAGCCTCCCAGCTTTCCCCTGCCTGCACAAGACTGACTTCCACAGTTAGTGGTTTTTGCATATATATGTTGTTCAGTTGATTGCATATAAAGTTCAATCCCAAATGTCATTTCCTGAAATGTTTTCCCTTTTTTTTTTATTTTTAGATGTCTCCAGGTATGCTCTGAGGCTTAGTAGAGAGTTTAAGATCCCAGTGGGAAGGATGGAATGTTTTTCTCAGAAGAGAAACCAGAATGAGCCCATTACTATCAAGCTGTAGCAAACATGGATGGAATTTAATGAATATGTCATCCCACAATGAGAAGCATCTCAGTATCAGCCAGCCCACCTAATGTATTATAGCAGTGATGCTCCCTGTGTGGTAGTGCTTATCTTTATGTTAGCTAGTACTTTTATAAACTTGACCTATTTTCTGAGACTAGACAGGATCTGTGTTTGAGCGGATTTGGGGCTTGGTGCAAATAATTACAAGTATTTACAAACAGGGCTTGCTTTTTACCAGCAAATACTATGTCTGCATTTCTAATTTGGAGCTTCTTTTTTCAGTAATAGACTTTCTATCTTTTCAACACTGGTTTGACCAAAAGGCATTTTTTTCTTGATTAAATCTGTTTTCTTTAAACCAGCTTTTCATCAGGAAAAGACTCATTCATGCTCAAGATCACTTTCTTGTTACACAAAACTGCTAGTTGACCTTATCAACACGCTTATTGTTATTAACTAATTCTTACAAGCTTTGAGATCATTATCCTCTTACTGAGCAGCTAGGATGTTGAAGCAAAGGCAGACAGAATATGTGATACTCCTCCAGGCCACAAAGAAATCATTAGCAGAAGGCAGATTAAAATCCTAATTCCTTGTCCGGTATTTAGATGATGCCTTTTCCTTGCTAACTTATCCTGTTGCTCAGTGTGCTAATGTAATACAGTGTTTCTTACAGCACTTGAGTTTTGGTCCAGTGTTTCAGAGGAAACTAACAACTACAATAATAATGGTTGAACCCTCTTGGTTTTTGTGCAGAGGCCAAGAGAAGAACTGAAAGAGAGATAAAGCACAGCCCTGGGAGCGGGGCATGGTTTTGATCTTCTGTAAGGTGAAGTTGCCCAAACAGATCACTAGGCAGTAGCTAACTAAGCTTTTACAGCTAACTGGAAAAGAAACCATCACAGTTGTTTCAGAACCACAGTAAATCTGTCTTGTTTTACAGAAATAATCCTAAATTGCCCCCCTCTAATTTGAATGCTGTTTTTTCTAGGAGAAATGGTGACTTCTTGTGCAGAGAGATATCTGCAAAACTCTACAATGTTATATATAATGCTTTTTTCAGTCTTTTTAAGCTTTTACAGCTAACTGGAAAAGAAACCATCACAGTTGTTTCAGAACCACAGTAAATCTGTCTTGTTTTACAGAAATAATCCTAAATTGCCCCCCTCTAATTTGAATGCTGTTTTTTCTAGGAGAAATGGTGACTTCTTGTGCAGAGAGATATCTGCAAAACTCTACAATGTTATATATAATGCTTTTTTTTTCAGTCTTTTTGAAAAAAAAAAACAACTTTCAGGTCTTGGCTACTTTTTCCTATTAAATATGTCTTGGCACTTGCCTAGATTATGGAGTAATCGCTTGCACAACATCATCCTTTAAATAGGTCAGCCAAAACTCTATATCCAAAGCATTGCTCAGATCTCACTTAGAGTTTTACAGTTGGGTTCTGTCTCTCTAATGGTCTGAATCAAAACTGTGGATGCATCCAAATACCCTGAAGCAAGGGTATTGCAAATGCAGATCCAGTCTGTCTGGCACAAGTCTATCATTTTCAACTAAGGCCTTCTTTTTTCTTCTCCTTTTTTTCCCCCCTTCAATTAAAGCAAAAGCACATTGTTATTTCACAAAATTTAGAAGATATTATTTTCCAGGATGGGTGATATTCATATGTGAAAAATGATAAAGCCATTAACTTGCAATGCATCTTGAGTGAAACTGATGGAGAAGAGTAAAAACATGGAAATTCAGCACATATGTTTTGTAAAGAAAACCTATTGTCCTCTCTGGGAGGCTTTATTTCCCCAGCTTTTCAGGCAACGCTTCTTTGGCCCATAAATCAACATTGAGCAGGTCCTGGTGCTCAAGCCTATGTTATTAGCCAGAGTTGCAGAAGGGTTATATGTGTAGTAGGATGGGCATCAAAGGTCTGGAAGAGACCTCTCAGGACATTACAGTAGTTGTGACTGTTTGAGGTAATCACATTATATACAATGCTTATTGTTTTATTGTGACTGATATTTGGCTTTCTATCTTAAAAGCAGAGTCAGAACTCTAATTAATCCTGAACCATCACAGTGATAAATTTTCCAGAGGATATGCAGACTGAGATGATTTTTTTCATGGTTTTGTAAAGTCTCCCCTTTACTTGATTTCTTTTTTAACTCTGTGTTGTTGCCACAGACAAGTATAGGATAAGATCTCCATATTTGTTATGTCTTGCCCTCCAGGATATAATTTTTCATAACTATCTTTAATTGAATGGAATTAACTTTCCTTTATAAGTCTACAAAATATAAGGTGTGCTCAGATGCCTAAGTACATGCATTAACATTTGTGTTAACCCAGGTCTAGTTTTGTGACTGAGCCATTTGGAACAGCATACCAGAGCTTCGTTTTGGCATACTGGAACCTGTCTTCTGGCCGCAGGTATTTATATTCTGGCATTTCCTTTCATAAAAAAATTAACTTCATATTTACAAATTATTCTGTGCATAATGACAAAAGGGATTTATAGATACTTTCTTCTTCTATTGTTGCCATTTTAATCATCTGTTGAGCACTTAAATTTGCTCTTTTTGCATTGCTATCTCCCTCTATCCTTCCTGCAATGACAGCTTTGATGCCCCATTCATCTCACAAATACAGTTTTTCACATTGCCTCAGATCTCAGCTGCACCTTTTTCTCCACTGTGCCTCGATCCATCCTCACCATTGAGTTCCCCAGGCTGACAAACATGGACGAGAATGACAGCTTTACTTCTGTGAAGAGTAGTGATGGGAAACAAAAAATACATTATCCCAAGCTGGTCACATGCCTTCTCTAACTACCAGCAATCTCAGGACTTTGTCTTGCCTTCATCTTCTCTTCATTCACCACTTCCGCTTTCCCTTTTTTTCTCATCCCATCCAAACTCAGAGAGTGAGGGGTTCATGCCAAAGGCAGCTTTCTCCCTTTGCTCTAGCTCTAGCGCACCCGTGGGTGTTGATAAATAAATCCTATTCAGGCAGATAGGAAGGCACAGTGCTGCCCAGAGGACTGCACAGGCTGAAGGTTTTAACTGTTTTGCTGTCTGTGGCATGCTGGCAGAGTACTGCTCTTCCCCATGGCTCAGCGCTCACTTCCATGTCTGGTGCAGAAGAGTGTCTCAGGCAAGGCTTGACCTTTCCATCTCATTGCATGGGTGTCAGAGCCAGTGGTAGCACTTTTGTACTGGGGTAATGCCTGCAAGTCCCTCCGAGCTCCTGTGCCCTAAGTACTATACATAAATACTGTACAAAAGTATCCCTCACCCCAAATAAGTCAGTCTTTGTTACCATGTGTTTTTTAATTTAGCCCAAGTACCAAAATTAGGACAGTCTGTGCATGAGACCATGAGAAAGGAGATGCACTTCTTACATTCCCATGCTGCAAACGCCAAAATCTGACCATAAGTTTTGCTGCTTTTTTTAAGTCCCAGTTATTATTGGCATGATTCATTTTTTGTTTTGTAATAGTACCCAGATGTCCCAATCAGGGTCCTGCTGTGCTTAAGACCATACAAGCATATAAGAAGATACAGGCTTTGCTCTGCAGAACTTAAAATTTAATTTAGGAAGCAAATGTAGATCATAAACAAGGTGAGATGGGCATCAGGGTGGCTGGTTGCTGTAGGCTGGCACTGCTCACCAAAGAATGGTGCTAAATCATGCACCGGACCTCGAATACTGTGTTCAGTTTTGGGCCCCTCACTACAAGAAGGACGTCGAGGTGCTGGAGCGTGTCCAGAGAAGGGCAACGAGGCTGGTGAGGGGTCTGGAGAACAAGTCTTATGAGGAGCGGCTGAGGGAACTGGGGTTGTTTAGCCTGCAGAAAAGGAGGCTGAGGGGAGACCTCATCGCTCTCTACAACTACCTGGAAGGAGGTTGTAGTGAGGTGGGTGTTGGTCTCTTCTCCCAAGTAACAAGCAATAGGACGAGAGGAAATGGCCTCAAGTTGCGGCAGGGGAGGTTTAGATTGGACATGAGGAAAAATCTCTTTACTGAAAGAGTGGTGAAACATTGGAACAGGCTGCCCAGGGAAGTGGTGGAGTCCCCATCCCTGGAGGTATTTAAAAGAGGTGTAGATGAGGCACTTAGGGACATGGTTTAGTGGGCATGGTGGTGTTGGGTTGACGGTTGGACTCGATGATCTTAGAGGTCTTTTCCAACCTCAATGATTCTATGATTCTATGATTCTATGACTTCTATGATGTAGGAGAGCATCAGTCAGTGGCCTACTGTGGTTCTGTCATCAGCCATTAGCCGGTGTCTTGCAGGCTTTGCTCCAGGAGCAAGTCCTGAACCAGAACTTGAAGCTGATAAGATGAATTTAGTAGACAAAGCCATGCAGACTGAAGGGGAGGCATATAGCTTGGTTAGAGGTTTTTTTATGGCCATAATGAAGGGACAGGAAATCCCTGGCAAGGTAACGTTGATAGGCTTGGGGAACACAAGCTGTAGAAAAGTATTAAAAGGAAAAAAAAGGCTCCCTGGTGCAGCAATGAAGGGGGAAATCCCATTTCAGACAGGAGATGTTCAGCTCTCAGTGAGGGCATGGTGCAATAAAGGCTAGAACTGAAAGAATGAAGGAGAGGAAAGGGGTTTCAAAAGGCTAGGCATTTTTATTTAAGCCAATAATAATTCCCCTTTGGATGTGGAACACCTATTTTCCTATTTTCTATTCATGAAATACTAATTAGTGTATCAAATTTATTATTTGATGAATAAAAAAATGTTTTTCTAACAGGCCACATAAGTAATTTCTGGGAATACTGGTCATTTTGCCTAGTGTATAGGGGAAACTGGTGCTTTTCATTTAATCCACCATTTGGTGGCAGTACACGTTAGCAGCAATCCTTCACTTTTGGGATGATATCATGTTATTCATTACAGTTGTATCTCAACTTTGTTCCTCTCAAATGTATTGAATGCTGGAGCCAAATCTTGATATAAAGTCTTCAATGCTAAGGGATGAATGCCTACTCTTAAAGCCCACTAAGAGAAACAGGTAAATGGGACATTCATATGAGGAAAATGCATGATGAGCTGTTCATTAACATTTCATAGTACATCTTTCAGCTACAATGAAAACAGTTCATTTTTGCTTCCTACCATTGTTCCTTCTAAGGGACTGTGACGTATTTGCATAGGAATTACACTTATCATGAAGGATCAATGGTATGCCTGCATTGCTTTTTTCTTTACATGCAAAAATAAAATGAAGGCAAATTAAATAAAATTAACAGCATGCACACAAAGAAGAAATTCCACCTATATGGAAAAAGTCACGGCCAGGATTTCTCCAAGGACTCTCCGCTGTCCTTGGTAAGAGGCGTGTGTTACCACACTCCGGCAACGCGAAGTATACTACACCCTGAGTGAACAGTTTTACCTGGTACAGTTTAGAGAGACGCACAATATCCTGTTTTTATTGCCATGCAGGTGTTGGCAGATCGAGTTACCAAGTTTCATTAAATCATATATATAGAGTCATGAAATCAATTTTCTATTTCTTATACTTGTGTACTAGGTCAAATTGTTAAAACTAAGATGAGGGAGGTGAAAAGGAGCCAGTTATGGTGCTCACAGGGGTTGATACTTGCTAATCTCTCTTTTGATCCAAGCAATATTTCATTTGACTGTTTATTTTTGCTAAGACGCTTTTTGAACTTATTTATGGAGTTATGGTACTTCTTGGGAAGTGTTTCTGGCTGTGGACAAATACCATCTGCACTAAAGTAAACTTGTGTATAAAAAAGCTCATTAGTACAAACTGAAACCAGGAAAGGATCCTAGAAAGGGCCTGAAGAGGGAACCTGTAAGAGTAATGGCAGGATGGAAGGGCAGAAGGACACTGAGCTTTAGGACTTTTACAACAGTCCAGCTTCAAACTAAACAACATGTAGTCAGCTTGTATTAATGTTACTGTGTGCTATGAAGCAGGCTGCAGCCACCTGCAGATCATTCCTGGAAGCAAGAGAATTTCTGAAATACAGACATGGAGGAGCAGAATGCGCAAATTATGTATCACATGTATATCTAAATATATATGCATGGTAATACACATCTATATAAAAAAGGAGAATATAAGCTCTGCATTTTCAAGTCTCTATGAATTTTAAAAATGTAATTCGATATATGAGCACCCAAGTTAACAGTCTCAGCTTTGGAAGTCCCTCACTTTTCACCAAGAGCTACAGGTGCGCACTAGTTTCCAGTAGCTGTTGGCATAGCTAAATGCTTGAATAGAGAACTGGTTGTTTAATTTGATCTTCTCTGGTTTGACAGTCTGGCTTTCTATATTTATAGTGTTTACATTTTCTCAGTACAGAACATTTATAAAACCTCACAACACCTCTCTGCAGTAGACAAGTCTTACTACTCCTGGGTTTTGGGTTCTGGAAGTGAAAGAACCAAACCATTAAAAATATTGCAATGCCATAAAATGGTCAGAAATATAGAAACAGTCACAGTCTGGGGGTGGGACTCTACAGTAGTTTCTGAGTCACATTATCAATATCCTTCTTGCTTTTTGCATCCAATTAATATATTATACTGAGAACACCATTTGATTCAGTTCAGAATTTAGACATTAATTTAAAGCATAGCTTTTTCCAGTAACAATCCAATTCAAACTAAAAGTTACTGGCTATCCTTGAAAATTGATCAGTATTTTCTGAAGAGGTTTGGACATACTTAACTTTATTAACAGTAGTTGCAATGTTTGAGTACTACCTGCAAATACTAATTCCTACTGTTGGGAATACCCAAGTTACTGCAAGTCAGAGAAGGCTTGGGAGTTTTCACTGAAGACCTCAACAACAGAAGAGGTGGAGCTGCCACCTTCTCCTCACCCTCAGCAGCTGTAAAGGAGCTCTCTTTTATCTCCTAAAATAAGGGGATTCCATTGGCTAAGGAAAGTTTCTTAAAGATTACAGTTTCAACAGTTAAAAGGAAGATAAGCAATATAGCAGGCACTGATTTAATGAGCTATTGTTTGTAATAGATGGTGTCTGATTTCTTAATGAGCATGTACTTCAGTCAAAAGAGTGATTTGTGGTGTAAACAGGGAGATCACCCTGGGAAGACAGATAGACCCATTCCACATTTACGCAGTTGTTTTGTCTTCATTAGGAAGGAGGTGAGTTCCCTGAGCTCGGCTATGCCGGGACTTTGTCACATCAACTTGTTACCACAGAGCCGTCCATTAGCTTGGCTGCTCTATACTTGTTCCTCGCACACTGTACTCTCTGGTAAGTACAAACTAACTTACTGCTGCTGGTGTTAAGGAGTGAATTTCCTGAAGAGCAGGCACCAGGATAGTTATCATGAGCAGCCCTGTACCCACACCATGCTTGCAGTGACTTGCTCATGTGCCAAGAACCAGGAAAACATAGGGTAAAGTCCTGCTGAAGACAACCCAGCTTCTGTTTCCAGCGTGAAGTGGCTTACCCGTAGCCTTAGATTTTCCTGCTGTCTGCACAAGCTACCAAAATGTCTGAAAACTATAAGCTGCCTTCTCTTCACTAAGGTTTTGTATTGCGGTAGTCCTAATGTTTTGGTTAAGAACAAATCAATTTTCCTAATAAAGAAGCACCATATATCTGTTTTCCACTTTTGCTGTGGTATAAACCAAAGACTTTTCATACAGATTTTTGTCCTTTTCATACTGCTGAAATAGTGTAAATGATCATAGTATTTGGGTTTTTTTTTTTAAACCCTAACGCCCCGTTTTTTCAAGTTAGCGCATCTGTCCATGAGAATAGTAATTCCAGCACGTATCTACTATTTGCTGAGTTGGGGCACAAGTATCTTTAAGTAACATGATTCTTGGTCAAGGGTTAGAGAAACCACAAACTTTTACCTTGGAGGAATCCTGGTGAGCAAAAATATTTATCTTTTCAGGAAATCCATGTCTTCTCACCTGCAGTGGAGCCATCTGGGCTCACATTGCTTGTGCTTTGCTCTTGCTTGGGGTTATAAGACTCTTTGGGATCAACACTGTGAAGATCAATTCCTACCACTGTCCCAGCAGTGAAACCATGTGTTGGCTATTGCTATTTCTGCTTTAAACCATCCACATCACTTTGCTTTGATATGAGGCTACACTGCTGTGGTGAAAGATATGTTGTGATCAAATGTTTGTGGGTTTTACCCCTACTCACCAGCTATTGCTTCCTGGCAGTACGGTGTCAGCAGCATATTTAATGAGTACAATGTATCCCACATGGCTACGAGGAACGGGCAATACAAATTAGTATCTTTCAATTCAGTAGGAAATCACCTGCCTGCATGTAGTTTTAGACAGCATTCAAAGAGATCCAAATGCAAAATCCGTCACTCTGGGACACTGCATCATTTTGTGACTGCAATGTCCTTTGTGTCCAAAAATGAACAAATTAATTATAGTCATCCCTCTGCATTACTTTTAACCATGAAAGATACAGCATGGCTTTTATTGTGTTATGGTAAGGTGATAAATAAGAATAATTTTATTCTTAACCCATTTTTGAAAATGACAGGTTCAGCTATGCAAAACTTCACCCACAGCCACCACCCTGAGCTTTGTCCTGTGAAGGATTTGGCCGGTCAGAGACAGGGTGAGAAACTGTCAGGCCAGGGTGCAGGTCACTTAGCTGTGATACTTTTCCTCGGAGTACACGGTGGGACACATCTCCTTTTTGGTACCACAGGAGTTGTGCTGTAGGTAGGAACATCAAATCAGAGAGAAACTCAAGTGCTGTGATGATGGGCAGCCTCTATGTGCGTAAGATCATTCTATGTGGGGAAAAAATGAATCTTTTGGATGTGTTACTGTCCTCCTTTTGACTATGGAGCTCTCTTTCTGAGTTCCTAAAGACAGCATCAAGGACTGCAATTAATGATCAATGACAGAATCAAGGCAGATCAGACATCCACAGATAGTGGCACGGTCCTGTGAGCTGTCCATAACAGTACCTGTCAAAACTAGCGTAAGAGCCAATAACTCCAGTCACGGTATTACATTTGGGGTTTTTATTTCAGGAGAACCAAAGCTGTGAAGAAAACTTACTCTAAGTATTGAAGACCTGGTTACATCTTGTTGAATCAGAAAAAGAGCCTGAAGTAACGACTCCATTGGACAATAGCATGCGTGCAAAGGCATGCTCCAGTATTGTCTCCTTGGAGAGGAACCCACTGTCCTTGCATACAGCAGGAGGGAAAATGACCACTGTGTGCCCCATTTTCAGCCTGAGCAAGCAGTTATGTCTAGTCACCAGTGGGAGTATTGTAATGCCACCTCCTTTATGTCTACATGGGAAAAGAAATCCAGGCACCAGGGTCTTCGCTTCTGCTACTGGTTTGTTTTTCTGTAAAGTAGGATGTCATTCCCTCATTTCAGGGATGATACCAATGAGTAGAGCCAGAAAGTGCTCTGAATGACCCCATTTTATAATCGGTAATTCGATAGTTATGGCACTCTTGCTGGACCTTTGCTTGGCTAATACTGGCTTGACACCAAACAGAAAAGGAGGTCGTAATCCAATCTCTCTGCGTGTATGTTTTAACTGGTTTCATTTCTGTACAGGACATGGAGTCCATCTGTCTATCTACCCCTTCACTACTCAGCCAGCCAGGAGTGAAGGGCTTTTCTGCTGACTCTTGGCCACCAGAACCTGGCCGGGAGCATTGCTGCTGCCTGCAAGGGCAGACACAGCAAATTCATCTTCGTGTGAATCTTTAATGTAACAAAGGCTCTGGCTCTGCACCGGCCAATGCGAGTGCCCGGTGAGGCTGGGACATGCCTCCTCTGGGTAACATCATTGTGGAACCATTGTGTTTTAACCAACGGGAAGGGTAAACACAAACGAGGAGAGGAGAAAGGGGGGTTGCCTCTGATGACATGATCTCAGCTGCCCTCCCTGGGAGGAAAGGAGGAGAGAGATGAAGATGAAAATGAAGGAAAAATAATAGGGCAGAGACCAAGGGACTTGTCCTGGAGCCACGGTCTTGCCTACATTCTCCCTCTCACTGGCACATGATGGGACAGGGGCAGGAAAGGCTGGAGAGACCGAGAAAGGAGAGAAATTCTAGTACTCCCATGCTGTTGGCTTGATCCATTTTACGTACCCAGCCTGGGTTTTCAAAACTTTTCAGATGTCTGGTACCCCAGCATGAAAACCAGAACCCCAAATTAGTTGTCTATAAATTGTCCATGCAACTTTAGGGATCTTAGAATGACAGCAAAAACCTAAGAGCAAGCTAAGCCAGGAGCTACCTTATGTCAGTCGGCCTACAGCCGCCAGGAGCCAGCCAAAAAAGAAACTCCAAGGATATCATGTGTCTTAGATCTTGCCCTTTACTCAGGGCTGCAAGAAATTGCTTTTATGCACTTGATATGTACAGCCAGGACCCTCTCTGGAAGGTATATGTCTCTAAAGGACTAGGCAGGGCTCATTTGTTTCTTTTAAAATGTAGCCAGAACTTGTGCTGTGCCCTTCAAAAGTAGTGAAAGTGCTCAGGGGAAACAAACTCAATTCTTTCCTCATCTCAAAATACTTTAATCCCTCTTTTCCCACTTTCCAGAAGATGGAGATCACCAGGAGGTTATCTAATCCTGATGGGCTGATGCAGGAGGTAGAAAAGGACTCTTCTCACCCCCTTGGGAAAATGGGGCTGCTGTGCAGAAAATACAAAAGACTGACTGAGAGAGGCAGAGCATGACTATGTAGTCTAGTGGTTAGGTTTATGGCTAGGGTGCACAGTTCTGGTGCCTGTTTCCATGATTGTTCCTGTATTTTATCTATTTCATCTAAAATGCAGACACTGTCTTGGGAGCAAAAACCAGAACTCAGAACTTTTCCTACTGAGCTGAGCCACTTAACCACTAAACTACTGAATCGTGTTTGGCCCCATAAACCTTGAAGTTGTGTCAGTGCAGTGGCGTAGTGGTGGAACGTACGTCTTCCCAGATCAGTTTATAGTCTGGTGTCAGGACATTTCCCTCTAAGGGAGGACGTATAACTCTGAATCATCTCCTAAAGAAGAAGGAACTAAACTTGATTGTCCATGTCAAGACAGGTCAAAGTAGATACACAAACTGAGCAACCTTGGAAGAAAATTTAAATTGAAAAAAGTCAACTGCCTATTAACCCCAGGTGTCTCCAGGGGTAGGCAGGTATTTTCAGTATCATATTTTGGACTTAAGCTCCTAAATCCCAAATAAAGTGCTTAAGTCCTCTGTTGGAGCTGGCCCAAAGTCATGGTTAGATCTGAACATAGCATTTACATTAAAAGTCACTGCTTTCTCACCTTAGTTTTGGGTGCAAAGTTCACTGAGTTCACGAACATAAGCCAATGATGGTGAAAGTTTGGCAAACACAAGCTAAGGTGGTTCAGAGAGCTGGGAATCTGGCAGACCTACAATGCTCAGTTTCTACAGCTCATACATTCTCAAATCAAGAAGGATTGTATTTACCACCCCGCAAGCACCAGCCTAAGCAGAGCTCTGTGCAGAGAGCTGGGAGAAAAGCGAAGGAGGGAGCAGAGAGTCTGACCTGGTAACAGTGTGCCTGTAAATGCTGTGACATTGAAGATCCCCCTGCTAGCACTGCCTAAACCGCTCTGTGCACAGGGAGCTGCACTTCAACAAACCTGCGAGATGTTTGTAAGCACAGCATGTAATATCCTGGCACTGCACCTGATAGCTTACAGGTGGTAAAGTAGACCCTAACATCCACGTCAAAAGCGCCTTTGCACAATATTAACCACTGTGGCACACAGTGCAGACAGGTGACAAAAATGCACCTGCAGTTCTTACTAACATGTTTCTCTACATTTATGAGGAAGCTGCAAGGGAGAATGATAGAAACAGTGGTTGGAAGGGCTCTCTAGAGATCGTCCAGTCACGCCTCCCACCTGAAGCTTGAAACTGTGGGATTCTCTCCAGTGCCTTACTCTTACTATCTTCTCAGGCCCCTTGCATGCTGACAGACTCAAAGATGTGGAGTACCATTTGGGCTCTATGGTGCAAAAGCCACATAAATGCCTAAATGAAAAAATAAAAGAGACAGAGGAAGAGAGAAGTCAGGAAAGAGCCTCTAGTTTTAAAATGCATGTTGAGGTTCTCTGGTAGTCTTGTTGCAACCGAAATATGTGGAGCTTTTTTCCTATTAACCTCAAGATGAATGGCTTGTTTTAAAGATAGTAAAAATGCCATGTTGTGCAGGTGCCTCTATGTGTGGATAGATTTCTCAGGAGGACGTCAGGGACTGTAGCCACAGTGTTGGTGCTCCCCAGTGCTCTGCACTGTCTGTGGCATGCGAGGGGGAAGCAGCTGCAGTCCTGCACAGCCCTTTCCCTGGGTCCTCCTCCCCATCACCACTCTGTTCACCTCCAGACCTGTGTACCTGAAATTGCAGACTGGAGGTTGTTAAACAAAATGCCAACTGAATAGAGCAGAAACTAGTAAATGAGCAATAGAGGAATTTGAACACCAGAGGGCAATTAGAAAAGGAGCCGAAATGGGTATAATTATATAATATAATTCTAAATACGGTGAATCTTAGTTAATCCTATTGACTGTTTATGATAACTAGAACAAATGGCTTGTCAAAGTACTGCTAGTTTTTCTATGGTTTGATAGGTCAAGGTTAGTTACTATTAGAACCACAACATTATGCTTTGTTTCCAACTGATGAAGGAATAAGATTGATTTGAAACATATGGTGAAAAATACTGCAGCTCTTTGTTTGCATCTGTTATACTTTTACTTGTTAGTAATTGGTTCACAAGTTGCTTTTCTATTTTTTACTGTATTTTTTTAATATATTAAGTGAAAACAGAGACTTTTTAGCAGATGCACAAATGAGAGGATAAACATCTCAGAAAGCTCTGAAGCTGTGTTACGTTTTTTCTCCAGTTTGTTTTGTATCTCTTGGATTACACATAGGATTTTCTGCTGGTGAACATGGGCATAAAGGCTTTTTATTGCGTCATCTGGACCTGGTGAGAAAAGGGTCCATATCTGACATCATGTGATAGCTTATTTCAGAGGAATAAGATTTTCAGAGAACCCAGAATAGTAGCAACTTTTTCTGTGGTATGTCTGTATTTTTAAAAGGGTTGATTTGTATTGTATCAGAAGGGTTTTGAAGGAAGTCCCAGAGTGTTTATTTAGCTAAAGCTAAAGCACTGTCCCATGATTAGCCCTTTTAAAATGCCTTCAAACTGCAAGCAGCCCAATACTTCAAGTTAATTCTTAAGGATGCAATGCAGTGTATTCACAGCATTTACACATCTTTATTCTCTTATTAGACCATGAAGAACAGCTAATCGTAACCCCATGATCTGTGAGTGTATACCACAGCAAGACTAAAAGCCAGTGGAAATTACAATGTGTGTGCTTCAGTACAATCAATGTTGCTTGTTATTTTAGTGGCATGATTCCTGTTTACAGCAATCAAGCCATCATGTTACACAAAGTAAATCAATAGGATGATAATGTAGCTGTTTACTGTACTTACAGACTTGCTTGTGACCATGTCTAGGACACACCGTATCCTACAATGCAATGCTCTTCATTTTTATTTCCCTTTGGATCAAGGTTGACATAACTCACAGGTACTAGCAAATCCCACCATGCTACAAAATGTAACATTTATAAGAGATACATCTGGTACATATTTATAGTGAACAGAATAAGGACTTGTTTCAATTATGCATGTGGATTAGCTCTTTGAAGAAAAAAAAAGTAGGTGTTACCTCATGCCCATATAAATCCAGTGGTAAAATGTGCCTGAACCAAAACCCCCTTTACGTGCCATTACTTGTACATGCACATTAACGTGTTTCAGGCACAGCTCTGAACAAGATACGTAGACATATGTTGCTATGAATCTTGAGAACGCACTGTGCTTACCTTTTTCAAGCTATGCAACAATTCCTGCAATAGATTTATGTTGTGCCAGAAAGGGACAATGTATGGATATCCTGTGGGCATAGAACAACATATTTTCAATATACATCAAACACAGATAGGTAGACGAGCAAGTTACTATTGGGTAAATTAGGAAGCAGACTGCAGTGTTTCAGCTGTTTGTGGCAGCATCCCATGCACACACTATTACCTACTGTATCTCGCAGTCTACCCAGGGCATCCTGTCAATCTTTCACTGAGATGTAAACAACATCATCTCTGGTAGAGGACACTGCGGAATCACTGTCTACTGTAACAGAGTAAACGCTTTGCCACAAATTTACTCTGCAGCAGCTAGCTTATTAGCGAAAAATTAACAGCAGTAAAATTGGGTCAGCTAATTGCTATAAATAGCAAGTTTGTGCATGTCCATTACATAGGATGGAAATTGCAGACTGGGGACCCACATCCCTTTTCTGGGAGATGCAGGAGGATCAGGGAGAAGCAGGAGTGGGAAGACATCCTGCAGAAGAACCTCCATGCAGAATATCACTTCCTGATTCAGCACGTAATCTAGCAGATAATGGCATTGCTACAGACTCAGATTTTCCTGATTTTGGGGAGGGTTATGTGCAGCCACTTCCTAAACCATGTTGTGTCTGAAAGGAAAAAAAAAGCATAGTTAAAAGCAGCATTACCTTCTGGCAATGTGGGGGCAAAATGGAGATTAATGATGACAAACTTTCTGCTTCCCTTGTCTGTAACTGAGTTACATTTGCTTTGTGTATTCTCTTGAAATGAATTCATAAAGGGTGAGATCTTGAAGACTCCTCCGTGTTATTTGCAGCATGAGCTTTTTTGGAAGTTAGCGACACTGATTCTGTCTTCCTGAATCTCTCTTATTTCAATTATTTCTAGAGCGCGGAACTGCTGCCTCCGCAGTGTGCCCATGGAAAGAAACTGCAGTGTGTCATGGTCTGAAAACTTTACATTCCCCAGAGCATGCTAGGTTCAGCCCTTTTTCCTCTGACTTCCACAGACTTCCAAATCTTCCCTTGAGGGGAGCATTCTTTGGCAATTCCCTAAGTAAACCTTGCTTTGTTTCCTAGGGTTTCTGCCTCCCTTCCTTGGGTTTTGCTCTGTGTGAATATAGTCCTGAGACTCTTAGCAGATGATGGCCCATTCCTACAGATTCCTGTAGGGTCTTTTTCAAGGTCTAGATCATACCAGGTAGCAACATTTTCTTTTGGTTTTGTGATAGCTTTTCCATAATAACTTTGCATAGTAAGTATTTGTAAAATCAGATTTATGTGTTTAATAAAATGAATACAATTTTTTTCAGAAGATTTGACATTTTATGGAATTCTATTTATTTGTGTTTCAATTAGCTTTGTTAACGATGGCAAAGTTAGTAATGGTGTTTGGCAATCAAAACACATTATGAAGTATTTGAACAATACAAGGTTAGTTAAGTTAAAGGAGATGTTGTGCAGAGCATTTCAAATTGAATTTGGATAGTGGCAAGCATCTGTGTGTTTGGAAATCTCTAAGTTTCTGCCTGAAGGGTAAATTGAAGCTTATATAAACAAGAACTTGTGATCTAATGTTTGGGCTTTTACTGACACAGACACAAAGACACACACAGATGCACACACATAAACCTCTATGGGAGGTTACAAAAGATAGGAAAAAAAAGAGAGACGAGGTGGAGGAAGAGATGGGACATGTTAACTGTCTATTTAATGTTTTTCACTCATGTAATACAGTCTGGCAAGCCTTTTTCCACAGTTCCACCAAGCCAGACCTGTAAAAGCAATTATCTGTCATCATAACGTGAATCAAGCTTGCAACTGCTGTGGTTCTGAAAAGCGTGACAAAGTTAATTGAAATTTAGGCAGTGAATAGTTTTCACTTCCTGAGATAAGGTGTGTTTTCAGGGGAAGTTTGTTGCTATGTTGGCTTTAGTTAACTATTCTTAAGTCTCTTGTTAAAGGATTTGTGTTATTTCTGTGGGTGGATCATAGTCTCATCCAATTATGACTTCAGTAGAGCCAAACTTTGTGTCATATGCTTTACTAGCCCATACTGGTTTGCACATTCCTCTCACTTCACAAGAAGATTAAAAAAAAAGAGGCAAAAAAATTCTTTCTCAAGTGATTACAAGCAGTACTTTGGAAGTATCAAATTTTACTGAAAGTTCATTTCACTCCAAAAATATCATTTTGGTGGCTTAGTGGTGTATTGTTTTAGTAGCTACAATAAAATTGTTTGAAATCTGGCAAAAAATATTAATTCTCAGCCCAGAAGCCAAATGTGAAATATTCCTAGGTTTCCTTGGTTAGTTATCTTCTAATCTCCTGATTGTAGAGCAGCATGCATTTGCTTTCACCTGGTTTTACACCCTTTTTAAAGTGATCTCTGTATTAAAATGGCTTACTGTTAACAATTGAAATTCTGAAGGCATTCATGGCATTGGTACTAGTGCAAGTAATATAAGACTATGGAAAGGAAACTGGAACTTTCTGAGTCCCCGTGGTATATTACATGCCTGATTCTCTTTTTTAGCCCAGTTTTGCTCTAATATTATTCCATTGACTTGCAGTGGAGCTGTTCCAGAGCATGATCTTGTAAGATGCTCAGCATCCTCAACCCTGACTGAAAGACTACACAAGAAAATTACTTCTTCTCTCCATTGGGGATGGGGGCGGGGAACTTTTTGGTACCAAATTAGGAGAAATATCGAAAGTACCATTTGATTTTTGGGGAGGGTTTTTTTAGAACTGATTGTTTTGATACATTTGAAAATTTTGTTCTGATATTGGCCCTTAGTTCTTGCTCTTGAGGTCTTTTTATTTCTCACATGGAACAATTTTTTAGTCACTTTGAAGGAAGAAAAAAAATGTTCTGAAGAATTGATTCAATGTTACTAAAAAATCTGTTCTGTGAAAGTAGAATTATTATTTCAGGCAAGATATACTAGTACTACAGATAGGACCTGTGGCTCTAAAGACATTTGCAGAGTTAAGCCCTAAATAAGAGGAGAAAGAAGCCTTAGTCTTCCTGTCAAACTCCATATAACATAAAAGGCCAAAATAGCATTAAAATAATAGTTGTAGGAAGATTTCCTCTCAAAAAGACTAAGCCTCTTTGTGCAGCCCCTGCAGCTCCCATTTCATCTTCCCTCTGGCCTCCAGCATTCCCCAAATATCTCTGAGGCCAGAGAGAGACCAAGAGTGAGGATGCAAAAAAGGGTCACACAGGACTCTAATCTAGCAATTTTGGGCAGTTATGAGGCTCCCAGGAATACTGCAAAACCTGACATCACTACATGAGGCTTAAATTTAATCTCACTGAAGTCATTAGGGTCCAAACTGATGCCATGGAAGTCAATCTAGCTTTTAGGGACAGCAAAAAGGGTTTAGACTGTACAGAACAGGCTTCCATGAACTAATAATTTAACCAGAACATGTTTCTGGTTTGTTGTTTTTTTTTTTTTCAAATGAGTCTGTAAAAGACCTGCATGCCCCAGATCTACTTGGACTTGTTAGACATTTGGGGCTAACGCTCAGAACTGAGCATCCTCAAATTGATTCTGAGCCTGGGAAACCATTGGAATTGCACCTGAGGAAAAGTAAAGCCCAACATCTGGGCAGGTACCGTTGAACAGGATGAGCAAAAGACGGGCATGCAGCTAACCCTGCAATGGTAGCATTCTCCTTTCCCACCACTCTGCCAAATGCACTTATTTGATTATAACAACTCTAATTAAGCCCGTCATAATGCAATGGAAATTTCTCAGGACAGACTTCATGGCTAGAAATAGGCTAAATGAACCTTACTGGAAGTGTTCTTTCCCTGTAAACTAGTTATATTGTCCTCTTTCTTGCTTCCGGTGCAAGCTGTAATTTTGGACATGCAAACAGCTTTCCAATTTTCCCCCATCCTCTTAACCCTCTCCAAACTGTTGCATTTTTGAACACTGAAGCACACACATTATTTATTACATTTCTCCTATCTGGCCTGCAGCCATGCCCCCTTAGGCAATGAGCTCACTGGATCTCATAAGCTGTGGCAGGGTTAGGCTAGGTCAGCGAGTACAGGAGAGGATCTCCAAGGAGAAGTTGGGTGTTGTGGGAATCGCGGGTGGCATTTCAGTAGGTGGCACCCTTTCCTTTGGAGTTCACCCCAAAATGCCACTACTGGGTGCTAGACGGATCCACACATGTAACCCAAGTTCAAGTCGCCCCCCAGATCCACAAGGGTTACTAGCAGAGGGGTGAGTGTCTTCTCTCTTTCCCAGAGTCAACGTCGTGGCTGCTGAGCCCCGTGTGGGCACTGCTGGCAGCATGTCCATTGTCGAGACATGCCACCATGCAGTCCCTCTGTGGGAGATACACCATGTGGGCTTGGAGGTGACCAGGTCCATGTGCTCCATCACCTGCTACTGCCCACCTGCCAAACAAAATCTCTCAAGGAGCAGGGGAGAAGAAACCCAGGGAAGCTCTCCCTCAAGGACGTTGGGACCTCACAAGAGCTGGGAGGCACGAAGCCAAGATTAAATCTGGCCTAACTAATGAGAGCTGACTGCCCAAAATCTCCCCAGAGTGTCAGGTGGATAAAACTTGCATGGCTTCCAGCCCCCTCTGCAACTCTTTGGTCATGTTGCTCTGCATCATCTGCAGCTCTGTTCTGTCTTCCCTTGCAAAGGCTTAAAGCCTTCTGACTGCTATAGACACTGAGAATGTAAACCAGTGTCCAAAACCCAACCGTTAGCATTTTTTTCCCAGAAAAGTTAAAGGGCTCTCCAACCCAATGGCTTCCCAGGTTTTTTTGCTCCAGAGACCATTCACACAACAAGAAAAAAATCACCTTCTGGAGCACTCGGTGGCCTTCCCCGAGATCTGTCAGGTATGGTGTAGCTCCCAAAATGTTTAATTCCCCAGACCACCTGGGAGAGCCCCACAAACCACTGGTGGTCCATAGACCACAGTCTGAGTGCCGCTGTGTTAGGCTACTGGTTAAAGAAAAGGAAATTAAACACAGAAAGCTGTTAAAATGACATTGCATGTGAGTCATGGCTCCACATTAAGTAATGCTCTTACAGAGCACTTGCCTTGTCCCCCTGGATGAAAGCTCCCCACCTTCTGTCTCTAGTCTCTACCTCTTAGTAATAAATATCATGTTTTATTATTACAGAAATGAAAGAAATGCTAATGCTTTGTCTAAGAAACAATGAAGTGTTAGAAATAGAAATATAATGAGAGGTGTATGACTGAATACAGCACTCGTATTTCTGCTACTGACATGCAATGAATTCTTTAAATTTCCATTGAAGCCCATTTAAATGAAATTTGCCAAAGAATACTTCTTTTTCACATTCTCTCCTTCCAAAGTGCACCCTAGTGCAACCAGACTCTATCTCTTTGTTCGTTTAATATTGGGCTGTAACAAGCTTGCTTCAGCCCTGCCTGCTAACTGGTGGGGTCATGCAGAGAAAGGGTCTAGCGGTCACAGGTTTGTGCAGTTCCCTGTCTGATTTTTAAACCATTTTTTAATGAGCTAATTTTTATGATTGCAGACTCACTTAGGCTTTAAAAAAATGGATTCAGACCTGGGGAAAGGCTGCCATGCAACAGTGGTCCATTACAATTGCAGTCTATTATTATTATTCATCTTTCATCATCAGATTACAAGTGTTGTCCCCTCAAACTCCAGATGTGAAGCTGCACAACACAGAATACAACCCTTCAGATGACAGCAGAAGGCGGCTTTTTTCCTTGGCATCCTCCCACTTTCAGGTGTTGGACCCAGCACATACTGCTATTTTGCAGGGCTGTTTGTGACACAGTTGCATCCGTATCTGGATGTCTCAGTTCAGGCCCTGCCTGTTGATATGCATGGAGGAGGGATCTTTCCGGGCCCAGAGAGTTGTGGTGAATGGAGTTAAATCCAGCTGGCAGCTAGTCGCGAGCGGTGTTCCCCAGGGCTCAGTTTTGGGGCCGGTCTTGTTCAATATCTTTATCAATGATCTGGATGAGGGGATCGAGTGCACCCTCAGTAAGTTTGCAGACAACACCAAGTTGGGCGGGAGTGTTGATCTGCTCGAGGGTAGGAAGGCTCTACGGAGGGACCTGGACAGGCTGGATCAATGGGCCGAGGCCAACTGTATGAGATTCAACGAGGCCAAGTGCCGGGTCCTGCACTTCGGCCACAACAACCCCATGCAGCGCTACAGGCTTGAGGAAGAGTG
>NW_008794581.1:6974897-7029197 GCF_000699145.1 Aptenodytes forsteri | reverse complement strand
GGTTTAGATTGGATGTAAGGAAAAATTTCTTTACTGAAAGAGTGGTGAAACATTGGACCAGGCTGCCCAGGGAAGTGGTTGAGTCACCATCCCTGAAAGTATTTAAAAGATGTGTAGATGCGGCACTTAGGGACATGGTTTAGTGGGCATGGTGGTGTTGGGTTGACGGTTGGACTCGATGATCTTAGAGGTCTTTTCCAACCTTAATGATTCTATGATTCTATGAGTCTATAAGCAGAGCTCTGGATTTGGCTGATTCCTTCTGAGAAGCAATGGGGCCAAGGTCTGGATCTGTTGCACTTGGGACCTGCTCCCTGCGCTGGATGGGGTGATCTTGTGCAACTTGTGGCAAATGGGAAGGGTCAAAACGATAACTGTCTGCCAGTAGGGACATAAAAGAATCAAAGTGTCAAAAACATGGTTAGTGATGCACGCAGGATTATTGTCAGGCCTTTGAAGTGGTAAAGCCCAAACCTTATATTTTCAGCTCAGCACTTCATCCCTAAGGCTATTGGTTACCCTCTCTCAATATTGCACTGGAGGTGCAGATAGACAAGGCAGGGCTGCCAAATCCCTCAGTTGCACGAGGCGCACGGAGCTTGGCAGGCTGGCAAGCAGGTGGCTGTGCTATCACAGCAGTGGGACGTTGATCCCTGCCCTTCCTGCCCCAGGGCTGGGATCTTAGCGGCTGCCTGCCAACAGAAAGGCAAGATTTCTAACTTTTGTACTTCCAGGTATCTTCACATGAGCTGCTGCTTTTGTGTTATCATTTTGTGAGAGCATGGCTTGGTTCACTTTTATTGTTTAGGAAAGAAAATATGTTTTTAAAGCATTTCCCAGCAAATCAACTACAATGACAACATTACAGCAAGACCTGGCAGCATAAAGCTGGAAAGAAAGGGAGGAATGATGTAGGCAGGACTCTCCAGAAAAGCTCCTGTTAGGAATGACTGACACCTAAATGGTCCAGCTGGTATTTGTTGCCCATCTCTCCAGCAAAGGTTACACAGCATCCAGTCGATCTCAGGTTGGAGACCACCAACACAATTCCTCTGTGGTGTGTGTACAAAGGGCTGAGTCTGGGGACTTCGAGGGAATTTCTAGGACTGTGTTGGCCACTTCTGAATTCTGGTATTGATGTTCTGAGCTTGGATGGTAGGCCCATGATATCAGTCATCAATGATAACATATTGCATTAACAGTAATAATAGTAATATATTACCATCAATAATAATTGATGGTAATAATGCTAAGGAACAATATTTTTTTCCACAGAATCCTCAGAATCACTGCTCAGTATGCAGATATGGAAAATTTCACTATGCCTCCGGCAAAGTGAACAGGATATAGCCTAACCTTCCAGCATTAATGCTAGAACATTTATGATAGTAACAAACGCACATTTTCTTTGGTTACTTTTAGCAGATTTTCATATCAGTGTAATGCAAATGAAATGTCAAACTGCTGTTCAGTGCCAGACACTTTAGTATTTACACTTGGAGAAAAGGTTCAGGAAGTAATTAATCTTGCATTTCTAATTTTTACTTTGATAGGCATTTGAGGCATCTTAGTAATGCTAGAGGTAGTAAACAGAAAATTATTAAGAAAGCACTGGAAAACCACTTCCAGAGCTTCTAGCATAAAGAGTGGAACTTGTGTCCCTGTCAGGTGGGGTAAAGTTAGCACAGCCTGGTGGAACAGTTTTTTTCCCGTGAGCCTGGCTTCCGAATTTGGTTGGCTTCCACATGGGGACATCAGCATTAGAGCAGGTGAGGTACCTGAGGGAGGTCATCTGTGAAAGGACAGAGAACTGGCCAGAGCTGTAGAGAATACACAGAGCATCCTCTCACTGCAACCACTGCCCATATTGAATCCAAAGCTGAGGCTGAACGGGCAGGGATGGAGACCCAGAGAAGGACCCAAGAACCTTGCATCTCTCTCTGTGATTCAACGATGTGTGTAGAGCAAGAGCAGGAGATGCTCCTGGTTGGAATTTGAAGTCTGGCAACTTTTATGTCCGTATGGACGTTCAGGAATGCTAGAATTTGGGTAATGGCCAGAACCTGGGGGAAGCCAAACATCCGAAAACACCAGCGGTCAAGCTCCAGAACAGAAATGTTATGCTAATTGGAGACATTGTAGTGTAAGCAGAAATACTATTAAATAATTCTGGAGTTTGAGAATGGGTTACAAAGTTCATATGGACATAGCCCACAGCAAAACTATTTGATGGATATTTAGCACTTTCTAAGTTAGTTCTGTCATGTCCCCCATCTTAGTACGTGAAACTCTTTGGCCTAGGGATGGTCTGGATTACTGTGGAAGCTAAATGAACCCTTACACATAATAAATATGGAATGGCACAGTATTCCCTTGTTTATTTCATGGAAAACATGGCATGATAGCACTTACGACTTTCTTGCTGTTTTATATGGCTCTGTTCACTCCATGCACCTGGTGCCTTTTGATGATTCATTTTAATGTGTTCAACACATGCTCGTACACAGACTGAGATCACGATAGAGAAGTGCTGCAGTCTGAGTATCCAGGGATCTATGCCCAATCAGTTGTTGACAGTGACAGAGTGACAAATGCTGTCAATATTGTATAATGTGAAAAAAAACTACCGGAAAATTCAGTCCTGGAAAATTCTGAAAAACACAGTTTTTCCAAAGATTTGGTGATATAAGCAAAAAGTCCCCCAGCACATATTTGCCTTGAAGAATGTAGATGGTTTCAGTACTTAAAGTCAAGCACACGCATATGTTCTGTGGTGATCCAAAGCTGTTACCGCTGAATGTGTACTGCTTTATCTCAGTTCTCCTTCTACTATGATGATTTATGTCAGATTTATGATTTACTGTAGATTTATGACATACACCAGACTGTCATTCTTCATAACTAGATAGCTGAAGTAATCTCCAAAATATTTAGCATCATACCTAGAACGTGTATTGATGGTACTCAGTAAGTTTTGCTGAAATTTATGTAATTCCTTATAAGGGTATGCAGTACCCGCTACTGAAGAGGGATCCAGGGATGGAAAATAATATCTCCCATTATTCCAAAGTACTAAAGGCTGGCTTTGGAGTGCATTTTCAGTCTTGTTTCTTTACCTTTAAGAGCACAGATTACTTTTATTAGATAGGCAGACAGACAGACAGACAGACAGATAGATAGTTATGGCTAAAAGTACCACAACAGAAAAACAATGTTTTTCATTTAAATTGTTTTGCTTTTCAGTCAGCTTGTCTTACTCAAAAGCAACAGAAGACCCTTGACTTCATTTATATTTCAAAGCATAGTCACTCTTTGACATCTGTTCTGGTGGAAGTTTAAACTACTTTGCTGACTTTGTTACTTTATATAAATGTTTAAAGACAATTCAATAAAGTGCAATTTCTTTGAGACAGGTACTATCATGTCAGTTTGAGGTAATCATGGCCATGCCTGCTTACATGTTTCTAATGCCATTTGATAGGTGTCACTGACTTTTATGAAAATCTTTGAGGCACTTCCTTATAGACTGTGTTTGGAATTACTGTACATATCTCTTTCCTGGCCTCTGGCTGAATCTTACAATGTAAATAGGTTCATATGGCTGGCACAGAGAGGGATAAGGTGTGTATTACTAGAGCAAATACTTCAAAGGGGTATGCATGGTTTCAACCAAAATTAGGAACAGGAGAGCCCTGTGTAGACACTTTTCTTTTTTTCTTTTCCTTTTTTTCCTAGTTCCCTCTTTAAATGATGAATGTCTGGGGTGAGGCTTTCCAAAGAATTATTTTAAATAATTTAAATAAAGTTATATATTATCCTACTTGGACATTTTTTTTTCTTTTGAAATTGTTGGTATTGAGACATAACATCTTAGCAAACAAATTAGGGATGTTAGAACTTCTCAGTATATCTATTACTGCATTATCAGCATGTTGAGCCAATAAAAAGAAAAATGCCAGTACCTGTTATTAACAATGAAATAAAATGCTTTAAAAATATGACTACAAGAAAAAAAATATCAGTCATGCAAATACTTTTTAAAACACTGAAAAGCTGTAAACACCAAACCTGTCATGTAACTATGCTACTGGAGCAACCTATATTCATTAATATCTTATTCCCATTTAGAGGTAAGAACTGTAACTGAATTCATGACATGAAGAAGTTCATGTAACATATAATATGACTTTATACACTCTTCATGTCATTAGAAGAGTGAAAAGAAATATTCTGTTATTTCATTTCAGGCTGGGAATGAAAACTATGCAACAGCAAATATTTTTTAAAATGCTTTTACTGCAGCTAAGGAGACACAACTGTTTGAAATTAATTGCACTTGATCTCATTAACACTGAATTTGGTCTGTAAGCACCAGTATAATGGATGTGCCCAAAATGCTATTACAGTTATTTTGTATTGCAATCATAAATAACATCTTTTGCTTGGGCAAAGCAAGAAAACATTTATCTTAAGTTAGAGTCGATAGACCTCAAGGCCAGACTAGAGGAGAGTACCATACTGTCACACAGAAATGACAGGAATTACAAAATGTTTAAAACTTTCTTCTGTAGTTCACACTATATTATTTGATGCCAGATGTGTATGCATCTGGGTTTTGGCCAAAGATGTCCACTTAATAGCTTTCTCCTTCTTCTTCCTTCCTTCAGCGTGTGTTTTCAGTACTACTTCTGGGGTTATTGTCACAACATCAACTTACATTTGAAAGGAAAAAAAGAAGGATATAACCAGTGTAAGAGTATCTGTTCAGATGGAGAACAGCAGCCCTACAACAGCTTTTGTCCTGTATACAGACAGGATGTGGGCAATCCTAATCCCCTGCGTGAATGCATATGGGATTTTACAACCAAGTTTTTCCGGGACCACTCAATTTCAGCTCCAACACCACGGCAGATGAAGAATATGCACTACCATCCAGACAGTAACGCCTCTTGTCTAAAAGTAATTTGTTGGACACAAATATTGCAACACTATTTTTATCTCACCGATAATACATCCTCTCATTCCTACTGCATGTAAACAAAACAAAAAAGCACCAAACTGCTTTTCCTTAATAGAATTATGTGTGAGACGTGAAACCAAGTGAATAATAATTATGAAGTGACAAGAAACAATATAACAATGTTATATTTATAAAAGATGAAAATCCTAAAATACCACCTGCAAATTGTGCATCATGCATCATCTGATAGCTTTGTTTTTTCTCTGAATATTAAGAAAATATGGTTACACCAGCTGAAAGCAAATGCTTCTTTAATCTTCTGGATGCTGTGGAAATCATCTTCAGTTGCATCCTGTAGGTATGATCTACAGCCTACTGAAGTCTATAAAAATCATTATACTACTTCAGTGAAGAGCTGGATCAGGCCCAATAGTAGGTACTTCAGAAGAGCAGTAAAGGTGGGATTTGATGGTGTATTTAAGTCAGGAAGTCACAAGGACCTGACTTACAGCATAGTAAAGAAACATAAGTTTTCCTAATGGCAGGAATAAATAATGTAAAGAGTGTCTGTCAAGACAAATTGGAAAAATGCTATTGATGCAAACACTGGGCAACATAATACACCTGAAGAAATACTGTGGGGGACCACTCACACTAAAAGCAGATGCGGAACTTAAGTCTGAATATCTTTGAATCATTAGAAATTGTTTTTTAAAAGAAAGCTAAGAATCAGATTATTTGAAAAAGTAAAAAAAAAAGTACTTTTTTCTATCAGAGACACTAAATCTAAAATACTGTAAATCACTGTGTTGCCATCTAAGAAAACACTAGTGATCCTCACAATTTGCTACATTAGATTCTGTTCCAGAAAGTTATATGAAAATTTTACTTGCAATACGGACAACTCTGAAATGAAGAAAGCCCAGAATGATTAACATTATTGTGTTTTCTATGTCTTAGAGTTCTAATTATGCCATGGATTTGTTTAATTAAATTTTGACCTTTTAACTGTGTGCATCAGAGTCTTCCCATTAGCTCTCAACACTCCTGACTATGTTACTTCGTTAGTAACAAAGCAGTTTACTGCTATTTTGAGTTAAACCTTGACTTGTATTTTGTGTTCCCCAAGTTGACTCTTGTTCTTGACAATGTTGTATATTTTTCTCTTCCACCATAAACCCCATTTCTTCTTCATGTTGTGCTGGGAGACTAATGACTTTCTTCTTTCCAACAGCCTAATTAATTCTTTAAGTAATTTGTGTCCAGCTACCTGCACAGATACAGGATTGCATCCTGGGTGGCTTAAATCTGAAGGTCCTGAACAGCTGGATTAGCTTCTTGGTGGGCTAGGAGTGCTAGACTTTGCACTTTCATAGTCCAGAACTGAATTTTTGTTGAGCCATTGCCTGCCCTTTGAAGGGGTCTCTTCCCAAATGAGTATGCATCCTTCTCAATTTAACACACCAATACAAGACCAGTAAGACTTCTCTGATGTTTAATGGTTTCTACTACTTCATTTAGTTACTTTAATTTACTTTAGTCTTAATTAAGAACTTCACTAACCACTTGCATTCAAACCACTGCAAAATCTTGACATGAATGAACTGTCCTCATCCAAACCCAGCTTCCTCTTCTGGGCAGCCAGGAGCAAGCTGGAAATGGACCAGCCCCAGGCACCCTCCCTGTGCACAGATCTTGCTGGTGCCAGTCACTGCCCTGAGCTCTGTGGTTCTGTGAAGCAGTCCCAGCTGCAGGTCAATTTTTTGTCATTTTTCCATAGCCTGTGGACCTCCCCCCATTACCACAAACACTGCAGCCCCCCACTGCAGCCTTCCTGAAGTCCCCAGTCAGTTGTATGCATCACCTCTGATCTCAGTGTGAATGCTCTAAGTCAAAGGATAAATCCTATCAGGAATCACCTTGGAGGGATTACTCAATGTTTATCATCCTTACTCTTACAAGAGCACTGGACCATTTTAGCCAGACAGATTAGATATATAGAGAGAGATGCTTCACAAATTTTTTAATTGAAAATAACAACTTAGGAGTGGAAAAGACTCAATATAGAGTCTTTCTGAGAAAAGATTCCCAACTTGTTCAATGTGCTTCAATATAACAAACAGAGTAAGCAAACATATAATCCAATAGGTGGATATTCAACATTCACTTCTGATTGTTGGCTCTCAGGGACATATAACTGATTTTTCTGTCACATATTTTTGTTTTCCAGCACATAGCATCCAAGAAAAATGACCTGTTAAATGACTAAGTAGCTCAAATACCCATTTTCACATCCATTAATTAACATGATAGTGCAGTCCTTTGGCCGGTTCTCTTTACAAGGTTTCAATAAATATGCAGCACAATATTGTATCAGATTGGTTTAGCTTCTTTTCTTCTCATACTTGAAGAAGTGTTTAATAAGAACTATATATAGGAATACTTTACTGTATGTAACTAGCTAAAAGTAGCAGAATTCCCACCCTAGTCAGAGCAAGCCAATAATTGCAGCATTAGCTTTGGCACAATAAAGAAGACATGTAAGAGCTTTTTCTAAAAAATCATTCTTTACAAGCTTTTCTCGTGATAACTTTAATAGTTGTTTCCATCATGCTTCTGTGTAATAGATAAAATGTCCCTGGACTTTGTTCCTAGACCCAGACCTTTTAACCTTTGCATTCAGGAATGCAGAGATTTTTCTTGTATTTCAAGTGACTGGGTATCTTATGTCACAATTACAGAGGTGCAGGTTGACATATGTATTTCAGCTCACTGCCAATAGGGTATTGTTGATGTCATAGGAAAAGGCAGGTGTTTTGCAGTCTTTTACTGAAACTGCTCTTAGTAGATTGGTCCAATTACAAATGTTCTTCAACACCTGTTTTGTTAATACTGAGGATTCAGTACTGAGCGTAATTTGAAGGTTTGTGTTGTCTGCACACATGCGAGAAATCCCAGGCAACATAATTTGGTCTTCAAGTTTTCTCTGATAAGCTTCTTGGCTTACACTTCTTTACAAAAATAAATAAACAAACATCAGTTTGCCTTCCAGTTCTTTCTAGGTCTCTGTTTTGCACACATGTCCATCTCTTTAATTGCCACCTCAGGGTGCAACTTGCATTTTTATTGTGGGGGCCAGAAAAATATGTGTATGTAATAATTCCCACCCTCAGCCTATGTGAACTGCAATGAAATACAAGAAGTCTGTATCATACAGATCTGTTCATCTTTGATTTGAGAAGCTATGACAGTGATTCAGTGCTGAACTGATGTCTTACAGCACTCATACAATTGCATGCTGGAGGCACCATATCTCATCTGGACAAGACGCAACACAGAGGTCTGATCTACTTTGAAGTCATTAAAGATCAGTCTTTGAAGGAGAATCAAATGTTGGCCATTAAGCCTAATGTCTTGGTTAACTCGTAACTCTGGTACTTCCAGAGGCACACACACACATATACACATACGCACTTTTAGAGTTCACATTTAAGTCCTTCCTTAAAAACACACAGAACACCATAAGTGCTAAATATAATGGTTACTATGATTAATAAAAAAATCTGATATTCTTCCAGATAAAAAGTTTATACAGAAATGTAAAATTTTCCACTTTTTTATTTCATAGTGCTTGGGGGCCAAAGGGGACCATTAGATCATCTAGATTCATCTCCTGTATGTCACAGGCCATTAAATTTCCCTCAGTTACCCTTGTATTAAGCCCAACAACTTGTGTCTGAATAAATCACAACTTGCATATGGCTCTAGCCAGGCATTTCCATCTGGCTGGTGTGACAAGCCCCTTCCTCAGTCCCCCATGACCCTGCATTTCCTACAGAAGTCTTCTTGCTGCCTGTAAGTTTCTCTCCACAGTTATTATTCTGTAGAAGAGAAACATTGGCTTTTAGACTGAACCCAGAGCTGGTACTAGTTGCCCACTCCATTATTTTTGAGTTTGTCTCTTTTACACATTCTGGTCCTATGTCCAGGTCTTTAACCTCTACTCATGACAAACACAAGCATTTGCCATAATCTTTGGATCACAGTGTGCTTCAAGGTAATTTTACAGTGACCTCCTTTTCTCTGACCTCTTTTCTGGCCTATTCATCGACTATTAGTCTTTGTGGCTTTGAGATATGTAGGGCAGCGTAGGCAGTAGACACCCGTGTGCTTCATGTCTGTGAAAACAAACCCTTGGTAATTAGTGGTTTGGTATTGAGCTGGTAATCCAGTGAAATCCATATTGCAGCATTTGTTAGGACTCTGCTGACAGTGTTTGGGTTACTGAACCAATGGACTGTAGTGGGTTGCTGCCCACTACAAGGCATGGAGAGAGGATGGGTGACCCTTGTGTTGCATCATGATCACTTCTGCTTTCCATTTCCTGTTGCATGAGTTCCTCCTTGCAATGTATGCCCATTACTTTATTATCTTAGAAGGGACAGCATAATTAAAAGCTTCCTCTCCTGGAACCATTACAAGATATCCCCCACAGACAAGCCAAAGATTGATGACCTGACTGGATCTGCTGTCCTTGCTGATGGTTGCAGCAGCTTGTGTACGTATCTATCAAAGAGCCACCACAAAAACACTGAGTGTTTCCCTCTCTTTCCATATCAGTCGACTAGTTAATGAGATCTACATGTGTAAAGAACCCTGAAGCCACACTGCAAAATCAATATAAAGCAGACACAATTTAGATAGCTAAATGAAATACTCAGGGTCTGATTTTAGCATTTAAGGGAACGATAGGTCAAATTCAATTATCTGCTTTCCAGATGATAATTTCCATTTTACTAAATATGTCTCTATTAAGGCTGGCAAAAGCTCCTCTGTTAGTGGGTAAGGGAGGGAAGAGAGGAAAGCAAGAGTAGCAGGGAGGTCTGACCTTATTTTACCTTTTCTGACAAAAGCAGATAACATTGCTAGATTGGAAAGAGGATCCCGCAGGCCACTAAAGGCTCTTTCCTGAGATGAGATGCAGCTTTTCTCTTTCTGAACAACTCTCACTTTTCATTTTATTACCTTGACAAAGCCCTCAGCACTCATAGTTACTTCAGAGATGGAGAAACTGCACATTCATTGTGGTACAAAGAGTTAGCATGAGGTCACCTGCTTCTTCTAAATAAGAAGCTACACTGAAGAGCAGCTGTAAGAAGAGCGACCGTGAAGAGGTGCTCCATATCACTGGTGCTACATTTGTGTGTAAGGCAGAGTGGCAATCACACCAGCACAGCATAGCCTAGCAAAATTTTTGCCTGCATAAAGTGATAGACCATGCTAAAACCATGTAGGATCACCATGAAGCCTTGGTCCTAGCTTAGGTTAAATTGCTGTCCCTCCCATTTGTGCACTTCACTAGCACATCGCCAGCTCATATATTACTCACAAAATAACTGCATCAGACGTAGGTTTTAAGTAATTAACATGTAGGTGCTGCTTGTGGAAAGACAAAAGCTCTGTGAAAAGATGGGGATGTTATGTGTTATTTGGTATCCACACAGTAGTTGCCAGTGATGCCTCATCTCCTTTTCCTCTTCTTCTTCTTTTGAAGACACAGGGGTGATTTTAAGTTGTCACCACTCATCAGCTTTTCATGGCAATGAGAAGACAAAGGGATCCAATGTCAAGTGCAAAATGTCAAAACGTTAGCTTGATGCCTATGCTAAAATGGTCACCTATGAAATCACAACCCTCCGATCTCTTAATTTGCTGCAGACTCCAGCAGACATATGTGCTTGACGGTTATTTCAGAAGATTTTGCCTTTACTAGAGGGAGGTAATTGTTTTAAACAAATGCACAGATGATAGTTCATAGAGCTATGACAATTTAAAGAACTCTATAATTACATTACAATTTATACAGCCATGGAATTACTGGAAACATATTTATACCACCTGTTTCAATACAGAGAGCCACAATTTTTTATTCCCAACAGCACTATTAGTTCCTCTCATCATATTACCTGGTCAGAATACTCAGGGCATCATTGCTGAACAAAGCAATAGATGGGATTGATCATTCGAATTTAAAAGGCAATTTATTGTGTTGTCTTTCTCCAATTACTGCCAAGATTCTTTACATTAAAAAAACAAGGAAAAGAAAAGATTTGCTCCATTCATTTTGGCACTTCTACCTCTGAGTGCCAGCCAGCATCAGTATCTGGCAGGGTGCTCTTGAACCATTCTCCAAAATATATATAGCAGTCAGGTGTTTTTCTACCCACGTCCAACCACTTGCCAAGAAATACATTTTTATTTTAGGCCCATATCCTAATAATCAATGAATTTGTCAAAAAAAATTAGGTGTCCTATCTAAATAGAGGGAATCATGAAATACTTGCCTTCAACATCTAATTTGGTAAATGTGACTCTGTATTTGAGCTCTCTGTATTCTGGCCAAGCCTAGCCAGTCCTTACCTTCTTATGTTGAAGCTTTGAGCTCTCTAAACCCCATTTAAGTCATTAAGTTCCAGCATTTGCCATATCAGACTGATTATTCTCCAAAAGCACTTGTAGACCCCACCCTGCACGGCAGCACTGGCCTCACCCTTGCAGAGCTCAGCAAGGTCGGATGGTGTCAGCCCATGGGGTTACCCCATCCACCACCCAGGACACCAGCAGCAGAGCAGCCTCCTCCCTGGGGTTTACAGTAAGCAACCTCCAGTGAAGGTGAGCAGAGTGGTCTCTCGCAAAGGTCTCTTTGGCTACTATTCAAAACAATGTGTTTATCTGCTCATGTTGCTGCTTGCTTACAGTGACCAAAAGGTTAATTCATACACACAAAGGCACCAGAGATGAAAATAAGAGATCCTAATGAATTATACTTATGGATTGCCCTATGTGGTTCATATATATGCCAAATGGAGTTTTTGCCTGGTACTGCGGAGCTATTGTTGCATGCTTTTTGCAACAAGTAGGCTGATCACTGCAGTTCAACTCGCTGCTATCAGAAGTTTCTCACTGTGCAAATGTAGCTGATTCAGTGCTACACAGCCAGACCTCCCCCATTTTTTAACAGTTGTATCATGATCAGCTTTTCCCAGCCACTGCATACTTTGCATACTTTCTTATCTTTATGCTGCATTGTGTACAAACAATTATATGCTAATTTTCCACATCCTTCATATAGAGATATACAACAGCCCTTGTTCAAGCAGGTTACACAACATTTCAATGTTATGTTCTTCGGTTTCTTAATATACTTTTTACTGCATCTTTTGTACTGAGGGGGATAATATTTCCATGGCAAGTTCTACTCTATTTATTAATGAGGATTGCTGAGATGCTGGTCATATGACCCTGAGACACACAGTCCTCAGAAACATTTGGGCCAGGGCCGCCTTATTGTACCCTCTGCAAGAGTCACTTCTTGACCCACAGCAGATCCATCTACACTCGTGCCTGGGAGCCTTCCAGGCACTAAAGCCAAATGGCACCAAGTGTCTTGAGACTATGCCTTTGCCTCCAAAACAGGTTGGCTGCATGAAAACTGCCTATTGGAAACAGTCGCTGGATGACTGAACTCCCAAACTGTGCCTAGGAATTGTTCAGGAGAGCACGAGGTGGATAGGCCAGGGTCATGCCCAGGACTGCTGTGTCCATGACCTGCTGTCTGGGAATGTTTTGGAGTTTGCACAGATATACCAGCCTAGGCACAGCCACTGGGTCTGGCTGCAACACTGCTCCTGAAGCGACTTGCTCTTGCCATTTAGGTCACCTGTAGTTTGATCTGATGCCTGTAAAAGTGAATGGTTAGATGCTCATTGACTCCAATGAACTTTGGCCCAAATGCACAGTTCTCTGGGATTTCAGATGTCTCTGATTTGCAGGTGCATGCAGGCTGGCAAATATCAGAAAGTGACATTTGCTCCTGACAGAAATCATTAAAAGAGAAAGCCCCTGCAATGCATGCTATTTGCTCATCTACATATCTGATATGCCAGCACAGTGTAGTAGTTAAACATTCAAAGGAAATATGTTTGTGACATAACTTATTTTAGTACAATTTTGCTTTTACTACAGCGACTTGGTTCTGTACTTTACAGGTACAAGTGAAAAGGATGAGTTTTCAAAACGTAGCCCTAGAGTTTTATATTTTATTTTTACAATATTTTAAATGCCAAATCAAAATTATCATGTTTAATTTACTTTATTCTCAGTGGTTTTGCTTAGATTTATGAATTACCTTGGATTATTGCTATATAGTGCATGCAGGCTGGCAAATATCAGAAAGTGACATTTGCTCCTGACAGAAATCATTAAAAGAGAAAGCCCCTGCAATGCATGCTATTTGCTCATCTACATATCTGATATGCCAGCACAGTGTAGTAGTTAAACATTCAAAGGAAATATGTTTGTGACATAACTTATTTTAGTACAATTTTGCTTTTACTACAGCGACTTGGTTCTGTACTTTACAGGTACAAGTGAAAAGGATGAGTTTTCAAAACGTAGCCCTAGAGTTTTATATTTTATTTTTACAATATTTTAAATGCCAAATCAAAATTATCATGTTTAATTTACTTTATTCTCAGTGGTTTTGCTTAGATTTATGAATTACCTTGGATTAATTGCTTTAAAGCATTCTGGTTTTATAGTGTAATTGGGTGTGTCTAAGTGCATTCCATTTTATTACTTGCTTTAGGGTATATTTTGGATGAACTGTATAATATAAAATACATTTGGTGTTATGGCTTATATAATGCCAGAGAAAGCACAAAAAGTGCATTTAAGTTTCTAGGTTTATGGGTTCCATGTCTGGAAAACTTTGGAGGACAAATCTGCTTATTTTCAGTTTTTCTCTGATTGTTCTGAGTCTTTTCCATTTCAGTTTTTCACAATAACTTTTGAATTACTGAACCTTTGTATTATTTTCAGTCAGAACAAAATAAATAGTCCACCCTGAATGATAGTATATATACTGCTATCACACTTTCTAACACTCATATAAATAAAACACTCATAAATAAAAAGTCAAATCAGAGCAAGATCTAACCAAAGCAAAATAAATATCCTCCACTCCCTTGTACAATCCACAGGTGACTGACACCCTGTGTTAGACCTTTCTCCTTTCTGGTCTTTGGAGGGATCAGAGTGCTTTGCATCAGCTGGCACACTGCCATTGTTAACACCTGGAACTTCTGATTAGTAAAGTCCAAATTATAAGGCATAGGCTTCTGTATGGATTGCCATGACCTGCTATTGACTGCATTTAGTACTTTTGATACGTTTACCCAAAAACTACACATCCTTGTCAACCTTATGGCATGTTCCCTGACTCCTTTTGAGCCTTTTAGGTCCATGAGGTACCTCCCCTCTTTTGCTGCATTTGTGTTGATGTGTCTCTCCCTTCCTCTGTTCTGCACAGACAGAAAGAGAAGCAGCTTCATGCTGTCAGAGTGAAGAAGACTGAACCAAAAAAAACTCTGAATGTTAGAAACGTGCATCTTCTTTTTATCGTCTTTGATTCTCTGGCCTGCCTTAGTTGCCATTACAGCTTCTATGTTTTAATAAATTTGTGGACTGGTAGTCAAAATGCTACTTCACTGAACACCTTTGCAGGCATCTAAATAAAAAACTACTTCCTTAGAGCTGCTGAGCCCTCTCATCTGCCCCGATTTCAAATGGGTTGGTAAACGGTGGGTTTCCTTCTGACATAACGTTGGACATTCATGTTGGAATATAACAACCACTGTCTGGGAAGACAGAAAGCAATTTAGAGAAACCAGATTACTAGGTAAGAAGAATACCGTTCACGAACCCCTGATGAACAGATTTAAAACTGAAAAGACAAATGAGTCACTAATGTTATGTTAAATGAAAACTAGAGTGTACTGAACTGTTTGAGCTACTGTACCAAGAAAGAACAGAAGTTTTCCATACATATGTCACAAGATTGGCTTCAGCATCAGAAGTCTGACTGATGAATCACTAATGTGACGTAACAGTGGTTGATACTTTGTCTCATAACAAAGTACTAGAGAAGTATTCATTTCTCAGAATTGATTCAAAGCATTAAGTATGAATCACTCTAACAAAGAGATAAGATCAAAAATTTTATTAATTAAAGAACATATGAAACAACTCAAGCTATATTTTGTAGACCAAAGGTAAAGCTAGCTAATGAGTTTCCTCATTTATTTTGGAAACTGGAATAATTATAATACCGTTCTACAACTTGATATCGATACTGTAGTCTCTTAATAATGCACTTTAGATTAACAGGAGTCTATGCTTAGTGATAAGTAAATACAATAATTACACACTGTATTCTCTTTGCTACTCTCTCCTCTTTCCTTTTGGGCACCTAAAAAGTTTCACTGGCAATAATGAACTGAATCTCACAATGTATGGAAGTATATGATGAAGCTGGCTGTCAGGGCAGAGAACTGGCCTGAGCATTTATGTGACTCCCAGCCCTGCATTGCTAATGTCTCTGCATGCTGGCTAACCCTGGTGTCCCCACGAGCACAGGCAGGCTGAGGCAGATAGTCATGGGAATGGCAAATACCTAAAAATGCATGTGCAGCCTAATGGGGCTCAGTGTATCTAACAGGAGTTAGATCTTAAACTGGTTTTGAAGCTTTTGAAAATCTAATTAGATGCTGCTTTGCATTGTAAGTATCTAAAAGCCTTTGCAAATTCTATTTTAAGCAATTTTTCCGTACAGATCAGCAAATTTGTAAGAGGATCTGGACATGTATAAACAGCAGAAATAGCACCTCAAAGGCATATGGAGACCTCCAACTTCAACTAGTTAATCTGAAAAAAAATCCACAAAACAGTAACATTATTAAAAATAACGCATCTCTGAGGTTCCAGAATACTGGAATATAAAAAATAAAAGCATCTGCCTGTTACTGACTTTGTGCTCCCAGTGACCTTTGAAGCCTAAGACATTTACATTTAACATTTGTAAGGTGTCAATTATTTTCAAAATATAATCTTCATTACCCAATCTTTATGTAGACATTTGGTCTTAAATGCTGCATGTACACTGGTCATATATCCATGCAATATGTAAGAATGAACATCTGTATAAAGGCTGTGAGGCAATGAAGATTAAATGCTAACTTTATCTGTGAGCTTTTCATAACTCCTACCAAATCAGCTGCCCACAAACCACAGGAGTTCACCACATAAGCAGATAGAAATGTTGTTTGGAAAGGACAGGATGATGATTTCCAGTTCATAAGATATTTATCCCAAGACACATTCATTCATCTGTTGCACATTTAAATGTCTGCTTTTAGCCACTTGCTGGAGCAATACTGAATCAAACGAGCATCTCTTTCTAATAACAGTTTCATTCCACACTGACTTACAAGCAGTCACTGTGTAATCTAAAGCAGTAGAAACAAAGTGTGAGTTCAGGAAGTCCAAGTCACAAGGAAGGAGGTTCTGCACCAAAGATGCAGCTATCCAGGGGTGATTAATGGGGGTGCAGAGCCCAAATCCTGCAGTAGGAAAGGAAAATAAAAGGCCAAGTAAGGTACTCCTCTTCGCAAGGAGTGTCTGTCTGCAAACCTGCCTGGTGGCTGTTGAGGGCTGAGGTTCATGTGTTTCCTTAGCACATCACCAGACAGCCTTCACTCAAGGCTCGGGGCGTAATACTGGACTGGTCCAATGATTTGGTTATTTTTAAGAAGAAAATTAATGGGAAGAATATGAAGTGTCTTTGTAAGGTTTGTGGACTGATTCAGCTAATGCAGTATGAGAAATCTTTAATTAAACAATTACAAAGTTAATTAAATTTAATTACAATTAAAAAAACATTTCTATGTGGGCATTTAAATCAAAGAATACTTGGAAATAATTTATCTCTGTTTGAATGCTTTCAAACTGCTTTCAGGCATTTATTAGCTACCAATAGCATTCATTTTTAAGCAATACGTACGGTCATGCATGAACAATTACATCCTGCAGTCTTTAATTTGATGGAATTTATTCACAGACATCCTTCCTAGGATGGAACGTGTTCCTGGAACAGGTTATGGTTTGATCTAAACACTGTCAGTTTTGGTTCAGATTGATCACTTCCAGTAAGGAGTTCAGTAACAAGTTCCTGAAACAAGAATGCTTCACCCTCAGAGACCACTATTCCAAATCGGTGCTTTGTGCTGCAGCCTCCGTGAAGGATGTGACTGTTTAATTGGATTGTGATGGATGCTGAAGGTTCTGAGACTGCAAGACTGATTTATTAGGAGCTTTGCAGACTAGTCCACGGCTATGTGTTTTGTTTTGACCTGAATATTCACGTTTCTTAAACAATTTTTGTGTTGACCATAGCATTTACTCCTGAGCAATGCTCTTGATGTCAGTATTTCTGCTCAGCAGTCTCATTAAGCCCTGAATTGGACCATAAATTGCCTTTGACTAAGATGCAAATAAGAAAAGGGATCCTTTACCTCGTAATAACAGGTCGATAAAGTATTAATATTTTACTTACCCCTGAGAAGCTTATTTTGTGAATTTCTTACTCTGTGAGTTTCCTATCTGTTCATTGTTGGTTTGTTGATTTTTTTAGATGCATCTCGTCTTACCATATAAAACTAAAGCAGTACTGTAATTTAAAAATTACTCTGATGTTGTTTTATCTCTAGTGATTTGTGTTTAAACTAAAGAAATTTTGCAGTATTTTAAGGGCTTTACCTGTATTTCTCTGCTAATGCCTTTATGTAAGTTTTGCTAATGTGTGGTTCTAAGTGATAAGCTAAACTGGCAGGGACCTTTGGGGAAAATCTTTATATTCCCCAGGAAAAAAAAATCAAGTCCCAAATGATTGTCACGGTCCTATATGATTTCCTTATGCAAAATCATATGCAACATGTATACTTGTTATTGCCTTAGCTGCCAAAAACATTGTCATATGTACCACTTCGGTCATCTGGAATAAGCATTAACTGCAGCTAGGCATGTTGCTAATTCCCCCCTGCAAAATCAATATAAGATCTTTGCCAAGACATAGTATCCCACAAAGTTGGCTTTGACATATTTTCACCATTACCAGGAAGTTCTGATTGCCTCATTAGAATATTCTGGCCACCAGAAGAACATTTTGTCAAGTGCCTCTATACCTCCCTGTCATGTGTGTAGGTAGGTTGGTATGTCGTCTACCCTTACATCACAACCTATACACTGTTGGTGCAGTGCTCCCAAGCAATGGAAACAGATTGCTCTAATCCTTTGGTGTGGTGAGATTCCTGTCATCTTCTATTTTCCTATGTCGCTTTTTAATTGCTTTAGAAAAGTGGCTGGAGCTCCCATCCGTGATCAAGACCCATTAGGTTAGGCAGTGCTTGAAATCTAATCTTCTGACTCCCTGCTGAAGGCCTGAAATTTGGTATTTTTCTTCTTTCTTGTCTGTAGTCTGGGCTTCCTTCCTTCCCCTGGCACGTGTACTGAGATACTCGACTTGCCAGACGTTTCTTATACACATAGCTAAATCCACTAGTCTTTCAAGAATTTACAGTGAAATATATATGTCTGCATGAGGAAGTTTGGCTATAAGTCTTTAAAGCATGTCACTTCGGTTTTCATATCTTCTACCAGCTCATTCTGGAAAGAAAAGTATTAATTCTGCAAATAATTTTTTTCAGAGTGAGGAATATGGATTTCACTTATCATTCTTTAAGTCATTGTCATAAAAACATTAGTTAAAACACACCACAAAAGCCTTCCCACATAAGCCTCAGAAGACTTCTTTTTTTCCAAATTGAAAGGATCCATTTTCCTTTTTGATGATCTCAAAAAAACCCACAAAACTGCTTCTTAGGGCCTCTGGCTTACCTGCTATCTCCCAGCTATGTTTTTTGCTTCTAAAGAACCTGGCTAAAATAATCTTATCTTTATTGCCAGAGGTTTTCTTATTATGTCTCCCAAAATCTTGATCAGGCGTATGTTGTTTAAACTGGCTGGGGCCAAAGCTGCAAAGAAGAAATGTGTTAAATGATTCTCAACAAAGGTTTATCATCCAATGCTAACTCTATTGCTCTGCGAGTCTGTATTTTATTTGGCAAAGAAACTGTAATGAAGATCAGAGTGATAAATACAGAAGATTATTAAGAATTTCTTAGATTTCAAAAGAAACAGAGCTGGGCTCAACGTCATTGGTTCCTGGGAATAACTGTAGGTTGTACACTAGATACCTTTATCGATAGTCCAGAAGAGATTCCATCTCCAGGCAGACGTCCCGGAACAGATATGCCACTAAAGGGTAGGAACCCTTTTGCCTTCAAAGCACGTGTTGATACTGTTCTTATCTGTACTTTCTTCCAAATAAAGGTTAAAACTCATCCCATGGTTGGTCCTCACTGCCAAGACACTTTCAACACAGTGGACTGAAAAGCTGCACGATGTACAATGTTGGAAATCCTTGTTTACCTTCATTAAGTGTCCCCCCAAGAGCACACTGGCAACAAGGCGACGAAATATTTCTTTCTCTTTTCCAAGTTTTTTCTTTTTCAAATCTAAGGCCCAATATGCTTTCATTGTGAAGTTAGACTTTGATGTAGATTTTTTTTTAAAACTCATAAACTGCCAAAAGAGAAACAGCCTACCTTCCTTCTTAGAAAGAAAGCAGAAACTGAGGCATCACTCCTTTGAACCAGGATAAGCTATTTTGAGCAGGGAGGAAAATAAGGGTGTTAACCTGCAAAGCTACCACCTTTCTTGTCCTTCTGATCCCTTCCTGCACCACGTGTCCCTCTGTTCCGATAAGAGATGACAGGTTCAAGAAGCTGCCCCCTGCCCTTTTCTTAATAATCCTTAATTTTCCCTTACTCTGTCCCATCACATTGTCTTGATTATGAGTGCCTTGGGGCCAGGTCTGTGTGTGGTTATATGTTTAGAAAGGCCCAAGCACACACCAAACGCTACTAGAATCCAACTGTTATAGTCATTTTTATTGTTTGTGATCAGCTTTGTAGGCTGGGAGTGATCAGGCTGTTCTGTATTTGGCTGGAAGTTCAGGAGGGAATAGGCTGGAAAACTGCAGGTGGTCCCCCAGCCTGACTTCTCCTTGGAGTCTGAGCCCTCAGCCTGGCATCTGCAGGACCAGAACGGCTCTGCTTTGCCTGCTGTGATGTTTGAGATATATAGAAAACTTCTGCTCCAAGACAAGCTAGAGTTTGGGGATTTTCAAAAAATGTCATGACATTTCACCTTGAAATGATGCATTTTACCCAGTTTTGCAGAACTGTCTTGAGCACTGTTGCTGGTATTTTCATCAGTTTAGCTACGGATCTTCATTTGGGTTCTCCAGGAAAGTCTGGGAACAGATGTCCTAACAGCTGAATACTCCCAGAATTTTTGCCTGGAAATGCATTTTATTTTATTTGGTGTTTTAAACTATTAAGTACTATATTGCTGCTGTACTCCTGAATAATTACTGCCTTCTAGTCAAAATACAGATGCATGAAAGGCCTTGTAAGCAATTTGGAAAGGGATAGGTTGGAGATCTGAAATTATATTGACAGTCTTAGGATATGTATCCTGTGCCTAAGGATTGATCTTGCTTCAATTTAAGTAACATATACCAGGGATTATAGGACTTGGTCTCAGGGTGACTGTGGATTCAGCAGGCAGAAAGAGTCCTTCTTGCCTGAAGATCTTATGAGACCATGGCCAAATTCCTGTCCAGCAGTCACAAAAACACATAACTTGCGAACAGTTATTAAAGCTTTATGATATACAGTGTGTTAGGAATAAATGTGTGCTGTTAGAGTGCAAGAAGCACCCAGTCATGTGAGGGCTCCTCTCAGATGTAGGTCTTTACCTCCTACACTCGGTCCACCGGCCTCAGAGGCAGAAAGAAAACCGCAAAGGGGTACAGGGGCAGAGCATGGCAGCCTGGAGAAGGACAGGGACAAAGGAGGAATGAGGAGGGGTACATAGCCTTCCCTGGCAGTCCAGGAAACCTCCAGCTTCAGTTAAGCACTGTTTATTCAAGTGTGTCCCTTCTTCAGAAGCTGTAGTCAACGTGGACTGTGCCTTAACACACCTCATATTTCATACTGATCTCATTCTGATTTATTTTCCCATTCTTATGCATTTAAACTGCTGATTTTAAAACTTAGCATTTGTTTAGGAACATTCTCTGGGGACAATTAATTGAAATAGAGCAAGTTTTCACTTTTCTAAAAAATAAAGCCACATAAATGTCCTGGACTATATTCCAGTTTCTCTTAACTTTTTGCGTGCTATTACATTCCTAGAGCTTAAATCTCTAAAACATAGACTGCTTATGCTAGGAGTGGTGATAGTGTGACTACTGACTAGATGCAACAACCTGCATCGATTCTGCATTTATTGTTATTCCCTATTAATGAAGCAAACGTTCAACTACAAGTAGTTGCGTGCCCATCCCTGCTTTACAAAAGGAAGGACAGGAGAATTTTTCAAGTGTCAAGGTTCATTTTAGGGGGAAAAAAGTCAGCTCTTAGTAATAGCCTTGGCCTTGCAAAGCAGCATTGTTACGTATCTGCAGAACAGTAGGAAAAGAAACAAAAGCACACAACATGAAGATTATCTGTAACAGAAGATTTTAAATGGCATTGTGCTCTGTGTGCTGCTGAAGGAAAAAAGCTCTTGGTGTCTGAATGAAGCGGGACCCATACAGTGCAATGAAGGTGCGTGGTGGCTGACTGCACTGGCACCTGGCCAGCTCGCCATGGAGCACCAGCCTGCACTGAACTGCAAACAGCGCTTAGCCCAGCTTTTCTTCCAGATTGTAACTCTGCAAAGCTCAGAGGTTTCTCACCGGTTCAGTTTCACATCAGACAAATCCAGCAGGTTTTGGCTGACGTGACTTTGAGCAAACACAAAAACCAAAATGAAACTCAGGAGACTAGAAAGAAAATGTTTATGTCAAGCCCCAGCAAACCAAAACATGACAATCTTCAACAAATGTCTCTGTGAAATCGTTGCTGAGAACACAACATCAGTTAAAAACATGATAAATCTTTTACAACCTATTAATATATGCATGATTCACAGTTGCCTTGTAGATGTGTACAGAAGCCAAATTCCCTATAGAACAGTAAAGTGTCGGCTATTATATTTCTGGTTTATATCTTTTTACCCAGAAGAAGGACAAAACCAGTCTTTTGCAAGGAGGGCAATTTCCACCAATAACAAGCAGAAGAGAAAGCTCTCAGCCTGACCTACATTTCTGTGGGCCCTTGCATCTATTTTTTTTAGTACTCCACACGGTTTAGTTTAGTGAAACCGACTTTTCAGGAAATATCATTGTTTTTATATCCAAGCACAGAAAGCATTGTGAAATGCCATGTTTACCATGTTCAAGTATACTGCGACTGTCCAGGCTTCAGCAAATACACATTGTGGTTAAAAACAAGAAAACTGATGTAGGCAGAAAACAACTTGTGAAAGTGTAAGAAAGAAAGAGAAGAGGTTGGGGCAGAGAGGACAGGACGAACGAGGCTGAAATGAGTTGTGTGTATGCACAGTTCCCAAACCTTCCAAACTAACTGTGTTGCTCTGTTCAATAACTTTTTGCTTTTTAACACTGTGTTCTTTGCTAGCTTGCAATGTTGAAGAGGAAAAGGCAGAAGAAAAACGATGCAAACACTCAAGTTTTGAGAAACTTGCATCAGGCTTCAGTGAGGGTATTTCACATAATGTACTGGAGCCTTTAGTTCTCAGTGGATTTTACATCTTCACAGTGGTCCTGGGATTGGTTGAACTTTGGACTTTGCATGAAACAGCTGAGAAGACAAGAGGCAGCAGTAATAATAAGTCTAAGACACTTTTGTCCTCCCATGGTCTCAGGACTGTCGGGACAGGTTTATTATGCAGTGTAACTTTGAGCCTCTCTGAGAGCTGCCGTTTTCCAACCAGCTTTTTATGCTTGCTGCAGATCACCGGGGTGCAGTGTTCCCCAGCCACAACCTGTCATGCCCTGGCTGGCTGACAGACTGTGTGTTACTTGAACCAATAGCAGTGAAATCATTGCAACATTAACTTCAGGATGTGTTACCCACTCAAGTAAGCACAGAAGGTCCCAGACAGGTTTGCATAACCTAAGCTAAAGTCTGTGTCAGCACATCTTCATGGCTTACCAGATTAATTTAGGTTTGGTTCCATATGTATGTTTACAGCCTCCACATCCTGACTGCAATACAGACCTACCTGTAAGTCAAGAAAGATTGATTTTGTCTGCTTGCCATCTCCCATAACCAAGGAGGACCTTATGATATCTCTAATCTAACCAGTCTATCTAATCTAAACAAGTTTTTCCCCATCCACCTCAAACAATCATTAAAAGGAATAATGTAACATATATGTGAAGGGAAAACATACCATCATAATTAAGATTTAGCCCAGTGTTTATGTTTGTTAATATTCAGAGTAGAGATACATGAAACTTCCCACTTGTGCTTTGAAACAGCTTCCCAAAGTTTTGTATCAGACCTATCATAACTCATGCTTGGCCTTGCAGCTGCTCAGATTGACAACATGGATCTACCTTTGTCCATCTGTGTTCAGGTCTTAATGACCATCCCATACTACGATGGTACTATGGTACCACCCCTGGAACATACCATACTACTGTATGGTAGCACAGACCTGCTGGGAAATTTTCTGATTAAAAGCAAGTTTTAAGTGCTTCATAAATATTTTCTACTTCTATTCTACTGTCTGCCTGGGACATGAGTAACTCTTGAGTTGACCACTTATGTTTCCAGATATGCTGAAGCAGAGTAAATGCTTATTTTCAACAAATGGCAGATTCTTTGCTAGTCTTTGCATGGCTCTGATTAATTGGTTTCTTCTTTCAACCAAATACGCTTTTTTGGCAATAATATTGTTCCAGAGTTGGTGCTTTATTGCTTATTGGGGTTTTTCTTGTTGTTGTTGCTACTACTGCTTCTATCATTACTATCATTATTATCAGTCTTGCTATTATCATTACATTGTTATTATTACTTATTACAGTATTCTTCAATAATAACACATCAAGACTAAGACTGAGTCACTGTAGAGAGATGTCTGTGGTGGAGATCCCATTTCTTGCTTGGTAGGGAAGTCTCTGACAATCAATTCATAGGAAACCTGTCATCAATCATATGAAGAAAGCAGGGAAAAAAAGGCACAACTCTTACTTAGCCTGTGTGGGGAGGCAATTAAAGGAAACATGGCAGAAGTCTTTGGTCAGAAGTGGTATTCGTTGATCACTAGTTACTGTTACAGTTATATTTATCTGTAAAGGAAGATGTCGGGAAAAATCTTTTGAGTCTTGCATTGGCCAGGCAGTGACATTGTGCAGGACCTCCACTCGCTACCTTGAAGGAAGCTGAGTTTGGTTTTATTTTTTGTTAAACAGTGCACTCTGGGCAGGTCTTAGGACAACCATTGCTATTTGTTTGACAGAGGGCTTGAAGCAGGGGCCAGTATTCCAGTTCTTGAGATTAAGACCTTTGCACAGGTCAGCTAGTGGGTGAGTCAGAAGCTCTATATGAGCACCTAAATCATATATGGACCCTACTGGAAAGAGAATAGCAAGATTACCCTCTTGACATGGGACTGACTGGGAAAGGTTAAGAAAGATACCTGCCCTAACTGGGAAGAGTGTTTATAATGTGTACAGGGCACATCCTACTCCTAAACTCTTCGAATTTGACAAATACAGCGAAATATAGCACTCATAAACCAATATGCACTTTTCAATCATTAGTGTAAAAAAGAGATGTAAAAAATTGGTAGCTCTCCCAGTCATCTTCTCAAACCATCATTAACTGATTCACTTCTTACTGGCACTATGGCAGAAGTTGTTACAGCAGGAAAAATTTAGAAGAATAGATAAGAGTGGCTCTATGCATATCTGGTAACACAAATTCCATTTCCACTTGGTCACATGAGCGTTCTGTCAAGGTTTAAATGCCTTTATATTCATGATTTCCAAACTGTCTTCCACCATTGCTGCAACCATATCAAACAGTAAAAACTATCAGATCGACGATTTTGTCTGAAAAGTCAGAAACATTGAGCAAATTTAAGGAGGTCCCTTTTCAGTACTTGCGGTAAAAAACAATTGTGCTCTACAAGAAATGCTCATCATGAACCTTCGCCATTAGTCTAAAATGTTTGGGAATCTCTGTCTTTTTCTCACTTCTAACAACTAACACTCCTCCTTTTGAAATGCAATATCAATTTTGTTTGCTTTTTAAGGCTCAAATTCTGCAAATACATTAATGTATATTGATGTTTATTAATGTATATATTTAAATGCATATATTTAAATATGTGTATGCATGTATATTATATATACATTTTATGAGTGTATATATATAAACATTTATACATATGTACATGTATATACAAATATATAGCTGTGAGTAGCTCCTTAGGAGTCAATAGAATTAGTCACAAAGTTAAAGACAGTCAAGAGCTGAAGTATTTTGATAAATCAGATCCTCAGCCTGATCCGGTGATGAACTATTGCTTTTTAAGGCTCAAATTCTGCAAATACATTAATGTATATTGATGTTTATTAATGTATATATTTAAATGCATATATTTAAATATGTGTATGCATGTATATTGTACATACATTTTATGAGTGTATATATATAAACATTTATACATATGTACATGTATATACAAATATATAGCTGTGAGTAGCTCCTTAGGAGTCAATAGAATTAGTCACAAAGTTAAAGACAGTCAAGAGCTGAAGTATTTTGATAAATCAGATCCTCAGCCTGATCCGGATGATGAACTACGGGGGCCAGAATTATTTAGAGCTGAAAGTTCAGCTGGAGCAGAAAGTTTCAATTTTTCTATCCATTTATCTTATATGCGTTTTTTATCTTATATGCGCTTTTTTCTGGAGTTGGAACCTTCCAGTGAAAGCATAATAATAAAGAAGACATATACAGTCATTTATATTTATATTTCCCAGCAGATCATATGTTCCATATATACATTTCTATTTGCTTAGAAAAATACACTACTATATATAAGTGGAACAGAAAATAAGATGACACTGAAGCTAAGTGAACATGTTTTATGGCAACTTGGATATTAAGTTCTCTGGACACATTTTTATGGGAATCAAATATGCTATCCTCCGTCTTTGTTTATTATACTCTGTGTTACCAGAATAGCAAGCTGCCACGCGGTGTTTTACAGTGTCCTGAGATAACATGAATTTATAAGGGTGTTCCATAGTAAAGTGCCCATAAGTATTTAAGTCAGTTTAGATGGTCATTCAGATTCTCCTCACAGGTTACGCTGGAACTATAAACAGAAGGTAGTAGCAATAAATAAAACTAACAAAACCAGAATGGTGAAAAGCTTCGTGTAGGCCCTGTGTAAACAGAATACTATATGCACTCCTGCAGAATTAACAGCATTCAGAAACACCATTTAACAAATACTCTACCACTACAAAAATACTCTGTGACCACCAGCCATTTTAGATGATTCCTATAATGGTGGAGTTTTCAAATCATTTAATCCCAGCTGACTTTTCTGAAAGGCCTATTTGTTTCTTCAGACACCAAAATACCTTTGAAAATCTGACTTTGGGGAATCAATTTAAAAAAAAAAAGACTTTGATACCTTCCCACCAAGTTAGGCACTCAAGTGTAATATGCAGGTATCACAGGAAGCTTCAAAATCCCAGGGCAGGTGCCTAATCACATGCTAGTGGGGCTTTGCCCAGGTGTAAAACTTCTGATATCCCTGAGCTGCCTGAACCCTGCTTCAACCCAGCATTAAAAATGTTCTCCCTTCTGGCCCATGCAGGGCCCAGCTGACAGGGACATTCAGAGCACATGGATGGGACTAGTCCTGACACAAAAGGCAGCCAGAAGCAAGACTTTCTGCCTGGCTGGTATGGTTGAACACCTTAATGTAGTTAATTTACCAGTGGGCTGTGATACAAACACGGAGGACTGATTTTTAAATCCTTTCTTCTTGATTTGGGAGACAGGGCATGTATATGACTCCCAGAGAAGTATTTAATACCCTGCTATAGCCAGTCTTTATCTTGCTTCCTGCTCTGTTTAAAGCTCAGTACAGTATTGTCCTACTCCAACAAACACTTTAAGTTTCCTTCTTTATGCTCAATTTATGTCCCCTGTGGGAATACAGCCCAGACAGGTTTTGTGCCAGGGGACAGGCACAGCAGAGACACGGGGGCCAGACACAGCCCAGGCGGAAGACACCAAGCATGTACGTGCCTGTCCCCCCGTGCCATGTCCAGGAGCACACATCAGACAGCCCATACACATCAAGGGAAAGCCAAACTACCAGAAATGGGGTCTACAGAAGATACTCTGCTGGGGTCGGGTCTGCCAGCAGGAGACGGTAAATACTTTTCCCTGTGACTAGGGCACCCTTATTCACATTGCAACCAACTTCCCCAAAACTCTCTCTCCCAGACAGGTGCTTTCATCCAATCTCTCAAGATGCTGGCGGTGGCAACCATATTTGCACAATACCTTCGTCGCTAGATCTAAAACACAGATCACTTGGAAGCAAATGGTTGTCCTTACAAAGCTGTTGTCGCTAAGCAGACTTGGAAAGAGTCTAAGACCAAGTCAGCCAAAGCGGCAGAGCACAAGAGAAAGCGTGTTTCTGCAGCCCAGTGCCTGGGAGGAAGTCACAGATTTTGACCTCTGCTCCTAGGACTGTTTCTGTACTTGCCATTAAACAATCATTATGTTTGGTGCCGATGGGGAAAGAGTTAAGTGCTGAGTGAAAGCAGACACAGCTGACAAGGACAGAAATAGGAAGAATGAAACAATATAGGGTGCATGTGTGCATGTGCATGTTTGTGTTTGTATAGGGGGGGGTTATTACCTGTGCTGGGACTGGTGTGGTGCTATCAGAAACCCAAGGCAGAATGGAGGGGCTTTGTATCTTTGAACAGGAGCTCGGTAGGGACAGTTGGCTGTGTAATGCAAATTAAATTAAAACATAAGGGGGGGGGGGGGAGGGGGTCATACTAATGACTTGGTGAGTTGTTAGGTGGCCAGCTAGTGGAGAAATGGGGGAGAGGGAGAAGGGGAGGGGTAATGCATGACTTTACAGACCCACAGATATGTCCTGTTGAGTGGAGCTTAATATTGCACACGCCTCTTACTCAAAATGTGAACTGCAGACCAGATTAGATCAGGGAATGTTAGCCACGTCCAGTGCAAAATATGTTTTGTTTTGTTTGGTTTCTTTTAAAACAGAGAGAGGGAGCATAAGTTCAGGGAGGTAAGTGAAAGTTCAGTGAGATTTCTCCACATTCATGAAACCTGAGTTCATAGTCGAGCTATTGAGTCACATACAGATGAAGATCTTGCCTGGTCAGTTAAAAAAAAAAAAACAACCAACCCCTTCCCCCTGTAAGTTCCTTGATGTTCAGTAGGTGTGGTTGGATGAAGACAAGCCAGACCAATACCAACAGCTGCATGGAATCTTTCCACGACTGAAAGGTGAATAATTAACTCTCTTATAACTGCAGCCCCTCAGGGGGAGGTGAGTCACTAGCCCGATTTAGAGTTATGTTATCTTGTAATGAACAATAAGAGGGAAATCTATACGTGTCCTGACAGTTCTAGTGAGACATTGATGATCTGTGCCCCAAAAACCTCAGGAAGGGAGTTGATCGAAATGCACCTCTAAGAAAATAACTGATTTTGTACATACAACTCATCAGTGGTTCAAGAAGATAATTTTTTTCCAAGAAGATCATTTTTTGTAGGCATATGAAATTTCCTGAGTATGATGCTGAGGCTTAGACAAGAAGGAAAAGAATGTGTTGGTTTTAACTGGCAACATTGTGCCAGTACCTTAAATCAGATACAATCAGGGTGGGAATTAACTTACTTTTCTGAGTCCAGTCATGCTCATACTGTTGCCTCTGGACTCTTGGGATGGAGGGAGGGGTCCACAAAAGGCAAATATGAAAAATAAGCCTGCTGTTAGGTGACCTAAAAAACTGCTAATAGATTTTTTCCAAAGGGTTTGAATGTCCACTGGGAAATGTCTAGCAGTCTGCAAATCCGGAAAGCTTAAAGGCTGGTCTAAACTTGACAAATCTTTGCATATATTAACTGCACCCATGTGAGAAAGGCAGTATAAATTGCTCTTCCTCATATGGAGGGAAAGAAGACTGGAGCCCTTGGCTCCTGCACAAGGCAGAAGGCAGTGCCCTTGCTGCTTCTTTTGTGGCTGCAGCCTCTTCGTTAAGGTTTTTAGGGTTCTGCAGACAATTCAAGTTCAGAAAGTGGCTGGTAGAAAATACCCATGGATTGTTCTTTACTAAACCTTACAAGAGTCAAATGACTGTGCCTTCTCCTCCCTCCAACTAAAATGTTGATAGATCTGATATGACTGTTCCCATCTGGGAGTTCAGGACTAATTAGCTCCACAGCACGACAGTCTTAGAGGGACATTGGCCTCATTTGTCATGTCAATATATCATGCAGTCGTGTTCTGATGGAAGGAGCACCTCTTGGGTTTTTTCTTTCCTCCAGCCAGTTTAGAAGTAGCATTGACTGACTCAACAGGGAGCTGTGTTTGTGTCTTCTCAGCGAGAAATGAAGCCAGCTCCCCTTGCGAGGGGAAGCAAGTGACCCAAGTGAGTGAATGAGGGGTTTCTTAAAGTTTTGGGAGGGGTTAAAAGAATAAAACTTGAAAAGACTGGTTTAAACTGTGCTGATTTCCAAGGAGCCATGCCCCCTCCATTATCTCAATAAAGAATATTTGCAAACAGTACACAATGAAATATGTAATTCCATAGGAAAATAAAAAAAAAAAGAAATAAAAGAACATAGACAACAATAGTCTGAATCAAAGCTGCTCATCAGATCTTAATCATTATTAGTGGGTATTAATTTTGATTAATTTGACTGTATTGCTGAATAATTAACAACTATAAAAGAGAAAACTTTCCCACATGCTCCACCGTGCTCCATCTAGGGTCAACAGACTGTCACCAGGCATGTGTTAACTATTGCTTTGTCATCGTCGTATCTTCAGTTCATTACTGCAGATGGTCTAGATCTGCTGCAGAAATCTTGTGATCTGTTGTAATCATTTTTTTCCATGAAAATGAGAGTAGCCAGTGCTTAGAAATGGAAGCCAGGGTGCTAGAGAGTGATTCAAGACAAACAAAAACTTTCTATTTTAGAGTAGAGCAGACTAGAGTGCAGAGGACTTCCAGGATAAATATGCACCTTAACAGGTTTCAGAAAGGTAAAGCAAGATACCCCTAAGAAGCTTTTGCTGTTTTTTTTCTTTGAGGAAGAGTGAAGGCAGGAAGGCAGGAAGGCAGGAAGGAAGGAAGGAAGGAAGGCAGGAAGGAAGGAAGGAAGGAAGGAAGGAAGGAAGGAAACATGCTGGAATATCACATAGAGCCTAGCAGAGCCAAGCCAAGTTCCACCATTGTATAAAATGAAGCTCTAAGCCTTGGATATAGATTTGTTCTATTTGATCATAAATATGTACTGAAAAGCAACACATGTCTGAAGGCTCTACACAGCAATGAAATAATCATTTCAGCTTGTTCACTCCAAAAATACCTAAATGGGACAACCAAGCAAGGTCTTTGTTTAGAATTGTCCCACTTACTTGTCCAAGCTGGAGTGTGACCCCTGAGGAAGTCCAGCCATGCTGCTTGTAACACTCTCTTACTTCAACTGATATTTCAGTGACTTGTTTTCTCCCTGCAGTTCAGACAGTATTTTTTTTAGCCTTGACAGAATGGCTAGACTAGGTAATCCACGCAAACAGCTGCTGCATGCAATGTGATCTTTTCCCCAAACCTTTTTAACAAAGACTTCTGAACTGTTAGTTTTGGATATGTTGGAAATATCCAGAAGCTAAAATCTCCCAATATGAATGTAATTGACACATCATCTGTCTGACCATACTGCTTTTAGCTTGAGAAGTGTCCCAAGAAGATTAACAAGAGCTGCATGTTCACAAAACCACTCCCTAATCAGAAAGCATTCATCAGGAAAATACTTCCGCTTCAAACCACTTTCACAGAGGATTTGCTTCTTGAATATCAGTGTTCTTGTCTGTAGTGAGAAGAAAGATGCTACTGATTTTTGTAGCGTGAGATTTGCAAACTTTCAAACTTCATCAAAGATAACATAATTGGGAGTTTTCATTGCGATGAATTTTATAACTTGAAATTATTTTGTTCTTTGTCGATCATAGGCATTTCTGTCCAACGAAAAGCCTATGTGAGCCCAAGTAATATTAAAGTAAGCGTTGCAAATTCTGAAGATATAAAATAACATTAATGGATCCAGGGAGATTTGAAAAATGAACAGGAGAAAAGAAATAAAGGGTCAGTCTTTAAAGAGGCCTATGAATATAAGGGAAAACACATTCAGAGGAAAGGAGGAATTTGGAAAACAGTCGTTTTAAAGGAGTCAAGAGGTGAGAGTGGACAGAAAGTTAGACATGCATTGGGAACAGGATATAGCATCCGAAAGGATAATGCAGCTGTGAATTGCATAGGCAAGGGTAACATCCTCAGTAGGCAGTGTGGCAAAAGTCCTTTTCTGAACATTGCAGTTATTATTCCATCCACAACACTCCACTATGTTTTAGGAACTTATGTCCTGAAAAAAAAATTGGTGTGTTAGGGAACAGTGAGGGAATAATAAAAAAGAGTAGAGGTGTGGAGAATTGGTTTTAATAGGTAAGATCAAGTACTGAATCTGTCAAATTTGGTTAACTGGAAAAAAAAGGCCACATGGATAAATATTTAAAAGGTCCCTAATAAGAAAGGAATTATTTTAGGACAACCAATATGCTAAGAAAAGGAAAGGAGGATGAATGTGAGAACGAGGTGTATCAGACTGTGAAATGGTCCCCTGTGGGATGACAGAAAAAACATTCTCCTAGTGAGAACGACTTTAAACAAGATTGGATATTATCTTAGTGACCAAAGGGGCAGGTGGGAATATCAACTATTTTTGAGACTTTGTAGGCAAGGATCCAAATAAAATAATTTTATGAAGGCCTTATTTTTTGCTGAGCCACACACCCTTTCTTTTTCTCAGTAAGATCTGTCAGCTAGTGGAGTCTCTTTCAGTGCTCTGCTATTGCTGGCCACACCGTGAGTTAATTAGGAAGGAGGCGTACGGCTGAACACTTTGGCCCCTAAATCTCTGCCTGCCCAGCATCCCTAAATAAAAGTAATGAGGACTGCTGTTGCATGGCAATAGCATTACTTTGCACTATGTATTTCCACATCCTGTGCTCTCCCAGGCGGTCTGCCTACTGCAAGTACAATCCCCCAAGGAAACTGGAGAGTCAGAACCACCTAGGTAATGCCAGTAAACTAAACCTTTAGGCATTTCTTTGCTTTGATCCAGAGAAATGCATGTGCTGTGCTGTTTGTACCCTCAGAACAAATGGCAATCTTGGGAACTAGCATGGATATTTAGAGGTGGTATTTAAATAACATTACTTGGGAAAGTCCCCCACTGCTTAAGAAAAGACTAACTAAAACGAGAGTTTTCTTTCCCAGAAGGCTGAGACAGGTATAATGAGGATTAGCAGGCATAATTGATATCATTTCTGTATCCTAGAGGATCATATGAGTCATCTTCCTAGTCACGTCCTCCCTGTTCTTAGTACTGATCAGAGTGAAAATGTTGCTGTGAAGTGTAAAGAGACAATATAAACATACTGTGTGATACAGGCAACTGATTGCAAACAAGTAGCTTCATTAAGCCATGTCCATAATAATTCCTCACTTCTATATAGCACTTTTCATCTGCAGATCTCAAAGTGCTGTACAGATGGAAAAACTCAGGAGGTAAAGTGGCTTGTTTGAGGTCATTCAGGTAGACAATGGCAGCTCTGGGAATAAACCATGCCCCAGTGCCTCACTTTGCATTATAAATGCCCCTCCTGTGCAGTCCTGGAAAGGATCACTCACGGCAGCGAGCCTTTGGAGAGGGAGAGTGTGTAGCTGGAGCTGAAATAAGCCTGAGTCTGATCATAAGACCACTGTGAATTAGAAAGGCCAAATTCCATCCTAATGTGCAATCTCTCTTAAAATCAACTGGAGCTTTATATTTAAGTATTTCCAAGGTTTTCCTTCCCATGGTGTCTGAGTACCAGCAAAATTACATCACACTAAAACGATCTCTGAGGATGTTGCCTTACTACTTTTTCCTACTAGCCCCAAGAGCCACTAGAGATTGTTTTATTTTTATCACTTCTTTTTTTTTAATTGCACATAAACACGGGGCCTAATTCACTAATCATGGTGGAAAATGGAGGAAAGGATTATTTACTACCTAAAACTACAGCAGTGCAGTGATGCCTCAGACCTAGTAAGTACAAAAAACAGCAAGAAAAGTTTTCAGTTATGACTACGTATATAATAAAAAAAGTGTGGAAAAAGAATTCTGCAGGCATCCAACATCCCCAGTTCATGATAAGAGAAGCTAGGCAGACAATATCCACAAACACTTCATGTGATTAAAAAAAATAAAAGACAGAATATGAGAGGAATCAAAACACAATATATCTTAAACTTCAAAATTATAAATCCCATTATGCCTGAAATTTGGAAGGTAGAATACATCCTACAGATTCCTGGAAAGGAAAAAAAGGCACTGGTCCTGAAGCCACAAGTCTAGAGTTCCTTGCTGGCTCGGCTGCAGGCTCCCTCTGTAATCTTGGGCATATTGCTTTACTTCTGTTTCCTCTCCCACATTGTGGGTGTGCCTACACTGCAGTCAAAGTGGGATATTAAAGCTTGTCAGCCCAACTGAACTGGCTTTAACTGAGTTAGCTTATGTACTGTTAGCAATGCAGCCATAGTGTGGAGTTGGGTATGGACTAAATTCTTAAGGGTGGATAATGAAACTTGGGAAGAATAGAATCTGAACACTATCAGAGGAATCCCATTCATCTAGATTTCACATTATTCTTTATTTTCTGAAAGGATTAAAAAAAAAAAAAACCACCATATTTTCTTAAAAAAAAAAAAAAAAAAAACCCCACCATATTTTCTGATTAGGAGTAGGAGCTGAGCCAAAAAAAAAAAAAAAAAAAAGATGATGGTTGAAGTTTTCAGTCATTTAAGGGATTTAGCCACATGCTTCACATTAATGTGAGCGCGATGCTCTGGGATACAGATCTTAAGAATGGGAGATTTGCTCCTGAACTCCATCCAAACCTTATTGTAACTAGGGTATGAAATGAGATGAGTTAGTCTTCCACAGGGGTAAGACCAGCTGAGAAAAAGTGTGTTGCAAAACTGTGAAGACATTTTAAATGAAAGTTGCTTATTGTTATGTCAAAGTCTGGCCAGCTGGTAAGTATAATTGTATTAGGCTGTAATTATATACATTTTAAGAAAACACTCATGTATTGTGGAGGAAAAGAATTATCTACTTCTTTTTTTATGAAAGCATAGCAGCAATATAACTTAGAGCTGTAGATCAGTGTCATAAGCAATAACACAATCTGGTATGGCACTTCCCCCCCACCCAACTAAATGGCTCTTATGTACTCTTAAAAACAGCATGATAGTTAAAATACAAATAATGGATATTAGATGGAAATGATAGTTGCAAAGTACAAACACATGTAAGAGCGTTGCTTTAGAAAGTATAGTGAGAGACAGGGTAAGAGGAAAAACTTTATTAATGTCAGAAAGATACAGTGAAATATTTCGTGCACACATGTTTGGGATAAGATTTGGGATGAGGAGCCAGATGCTCAGCTGGTGAATGTTCATGCAGCTCTGTTTAAATCAGTGGGACTATGCTGATTTACATCATCTACAGATTTTGCAGCTGGTTTCGATATGCATACAAACTTTGAAAGTTATCTGGACTTACCTGCGCTCTACTCTCTGGAAACAAGGCTGGAAGTCTGGTGGGATAAGGATTCTCAAGGAGATATCTTGCATTTCTGTGGTCTAGAAACATGGTGAAGACAAGTACTATTGTGGTTAGGACAGTATTTCTACATTTTCCTAGCCCTGTGGGAAATCAAAATGCACACTAAAAGCGAATAATTAACCTAACTTTGTAAGTCTTCAAGAAGCATTCATTCTTGTATGATTCAAGCCGTATTTTATATGAATCAGTGTTCCACTCCCTACTTAAATGTAGACACGTTATTTCTGTGGTCTGGAAGCTGAGATCAGATTTCACCCATAATGATTTTAGCTGCCACACAGCTCATCAAAATTGCAATTATAAATACCAGTGTTTTTCTTTTTCTGGAATGTAGACTGCATCATACAAGATCCTGCCAAAAGATGCAAAATTAGCACTGTGATGGATATACTTGTGCAACCTCCAGGGAAGGACAATTAGGGAATGAGGAATAAGAGGAGAGAGGGAGTTGTCACTGCCCAAATGACCAAAAGTCTAAATCATTTTTATATCCATCTCCTGCACTGAGAGCTTTTGATTCTGCAAAGCCTTTGCTCAGAGAAACCATGCATCAACCTTAAAGAAGTGCTACCAGTTTGCACGCAGAAAGTTTTGGGTGGATTAATAACTAATGTAATGTTCATTGGTGTAATGAGCACAGTGACAAAAATGCCAGATTTTGCTTCTCTCTTTTTCTTTCTTGCTTCAACAGCACATTACTAGTGTGTCCCTACAGAGCTTCTGCACTGAATGGATCAGGTTAGAGTTAGGATAGCTGTCCAAATTCACTTGGAGGCTGTCTGTCAACAAGAAGCAGTTGTAATGTTTCTCTCCTGTTTACATTCTACCTGTGCTGGCTTGTATTAGAATTAAATCTCCATTGAATCTATGACAGGTGTAGCAAACATACTGTAAATAATACCAGACTCCTTAGCACTCTCACTACAGATGGAGGAGAGATAGGGGAAGTATGAGCGGATCAGACAGACATACCTGGAAGTGCAGTGCTATTGATCCTGCCTCCAGCTTAGGGCTGGTCCAGGGATGGCTCAGTTCCTCATTCCATTCCATGTGGAAATCAAATATACATTTCCCATCTGTTCTTTTTGAAGCAGTAGCTTTACTTTGACAGTGCTTTGAACCGTCTCCCAATCTGCATGAAAAATTCCGCAGTGTGCTCTGTTTAATCATGCTCAGAGATTTTTGGGAAATAGCCCTGATTAGTTCCAATATCATTAGGAATGGTAGGGCTATGCTTTTACATGTAGAACATATAACTTTTCCAGATGCACAGACTTTTATCAAATGACCAACTACAACATCAGTAGGGAAGGCAAGAGAATGGTGAAGAATGTTTATAAAGATTTTAACCTCTAGAAAAATAACGATGTCTGTGAGTCCTCAACTCAGCTGCACAGTTTCCAGCTCAGATGGGAGACAGACTTACAGGACACAGTACCGGAAAGTTTTAGCACTAGCTGAAAGGCTATGAGGACTTTGATTTACTCACATTGTAGCTAATGGAAATTAAAGGCATGGGACACGGTTTGTGGCATTTTAGGAAGAACAAGTCTGAACTACAATTTGTCTGAAGACTTCAGATTCTCACTCAAAGTATTTGTGCAATGTCTGGTTAGCCAAGTAGTTTCAGATGTTAATTGAATTCAGCAGCTCTATTAATGCAATCAGAAGGTAAAATAGTACAGATGCAAGGGTTCAAATATATTGTATAATCTCAGTAAACCAGAGGACTCAAGTTATTGAATACGAAATAGTTATGTTTATCCTACGATTTTACTCCTTGCTTCTTCATGATGACCATACCAGCCAGACTGTGGAAATCCAACCAGCAGTTCCATTATCTGGATTTTGTCTACACCGCAGAGGGTTTTGTTTGGTTTTTTATTTTAAATAATTGGATGCTATTAAGTTGGTTTTTAAAAAAATTGTAATTTGTCTATATAAAGTCACTGAACATTTTTTCCCTCCAAATCAAAGTAACGATAGGAAAATGTGAATATTTTGTGTGTCTGACTGCTTTCCTTTCATAAGCAATTGTTTAAAACATATGTGGTACTTCTGGAAGACATTTGATATGCTGCTACATAAACTTGTGATCGAGAAAACAAATAAGTGTGGCCTACAGAAATTAAAATGGGTTGACTGATAAGCATTAACCTACAACTGTAATCAGAGAATCACTGTTCTTTCTGAAGTCACTCTACAGCCTGTTCTTTGTTCCTCTCTCATTAGACATCTTCTATCATTAACCTGAAGTGAAATATAAAATTCCTACCATTAAAATTTATAGCCCATGCAAATATTGGAGCAGTGATAAATGACAAAAAGAGAGAAGTCATTGATGCAAATAAATTCTGAATTATTTGGTTCTGCATGGGCTAGAAAACTGTATGTATACAGCCAAATACAAAATCACACACGTAGAAGAGAACATAGGCCATATTTAAAGGAGATAGAGACTCCGGTTTGGTAAGCAAAAACTTTAAAAAGATACTATGTGATCTTGGAAGAAAATCAGCTGTTGGGATAGACAGCAGCATCCAAGTTATCTGCCTGGGCAGGCTGCATACCTTTTGTGAATGACAGAAAAGAACCGCTACTACAGCAGCCTTACCTGCCAAACGGCTGGGACAAGCGTGCACGTGCACAGTAAGTAGGCTGAGACAAGCAGACACGAGAATTTGGAGATTCAGGGGAGCACTGCGCAGCTGTGCATGCAGGAGAGCTGGGAGGCACTCGCACCCAGCGGCATTAAGCTTCTGCTCCCTGTGTGGCTCCCTGGCTCAGCTCTGGTTGTGTGACCTGTACCAAATGGCTGTGTGGCTTCAGGGCCACCTGAAGAGGTGGCACTGGGGAACACGCTGCCCTCCTGCCAGTGCAACTTGCCCAGCCTGCAATTAGCTCTGAAGTTGCTCCAGAGAAAGCACTGGAGGGCCACAAACTGAAGTTATCCCCCAGGGTTACAAACACCCCACAAACTATGGGCTGAGCTCTCCCACAATACCAAAAATAGTAATTTAACCCTTGTATGTATTACTAAAGGAATCTCCAGCAGGAAGTTATTTTATTTCTTCCAAAATGAGTGTGCCTGGTTTTTGGAATATTAAGTAGGACTCATATCACCCAACTTAGGTCATCCACATAGAATTATTCACCTTGGATTTCCTTACAGTAATGAGTGAGAAATAGGCACTTTTATGGTGTGATTCATTTAGGGCAGACTTCTGAAATCTACCATCCTGAAAGTGACTGTCTTTCTTCAGTGACATATAGGCACTCTTGAGTGAGTAGTCCACATTTGTTCAGTTTGCTCCCACCCACTGTGTCTTTTCCAGCGTACACGATTCTGAAAAAAGGTGGATATTTCACAGAAGATTGCAGAAAGAACCGTGAGAATGAATAGGTAATTGGGAAATTTACTTTATATTTAGGGAGTGTAGGAGCCCACACTGTTCTGCTTAACCAAAAGAAAATTAAGAGTCAATCTGATCCTATTCTGTAAATCCATAACATACCACCAACCATTAGCTCTTCAGTTTAATAGACATCAGTGTAAGAGGCTGCATTAGAAGACAGAAGAAACTCAGAATAGAAATAAGTAACACACTCTTAACAGTGAAGCTAATTAAAATGGCAACAGTTTAGCAAAATCAATCAAATATTAACATCACGTCTCTTTGCATCACATAAAACAAGGAAGACAACAGGAAAAGACACAAATTAAATAAGAGCTAAGTGCGGGGCAGGGGAAAATGATGCTACTGTATATCACCACCTGGGAAATTCTGAGTCAAATCTCAATAAGCTCAGCTCAAAGTTTTTGGAAGTTTACCTACTGGATTTCTTTTCTAATACCGAAAGAGCAATTTTAGTGTTCTGGAAAGAAAAGCCTTGTCTAGAGGTGTGAGCCCAAGTCAATGAGCCAGAAACACTGTGTCTAATCCAGTTTTGTCTCTAACTCCTTCTGTTGCCTTGGGCAAGCCACTTAAATCATAAGCTAAGAACATTAAAAATTTAAGAGCTATATTCACGCAAAGTATTTTTATTTTCAAAAACCTAATCTGTCAAAAGCCATCAGTAAAAGCAGTAAAGAGAAGTCTAGCCTTGCAAGACCCATAAGGAATTTTGGGATGTCACAAGCAGTGGCAAAGCCAGAGTACATGAATTGGAAAAGGGGGGTTTGAATCAATCTAAGCAGGTTGGGACTTATACTTTAACTCATTAAGTTTTACTCACCTGATACAAGATCAGATATTTGCTCAGAAGAGTACATAGTGAAGGTTTGTGTAATGAGGGGAAAAATCCTACTGCATGTGGTTGTCATTCCAATTGGATGAAACATAAAAATTATAAACCTGCCATGGGTACACCAAAAAACTGGAACAAAGACAGACTCTTGAAAGCTTTAATATCCTCCCACCAGGAAAGAATTAGAAAGAGTCAAGCTAGATTAAACATAATAATCTAAATTCTGCTCCTGATTACATGCATGTAAATCTGAAATAACATAACTTAAAGACTTATTTGGGACTTAAATTGGTGTCTCTGTGCGCCTGAATTTTGGCCAGCTTTTATTTCAGCTGGGAAGAAGAAAACATGTTTATAAAATCTGAGCAGCCTACAGTTTATCTGCCTTTAAAAAGACACACGCTGTGTGCAAGCCAGCAACAGACTTCCAGCCGTACCGAGATGCTGAATTGTACTGAATAACATATATTGACAACAGCATATAGTCTGGTAGCTGGAGAACAGCTTATTATGTTCTCCTGTCTCTGTATCAGTGCCAATTCAAAGGCATCTGGGCAAGCTGATAATACATATAGATTGTGCTGAGCTTTGTGAAAGGACATATTTCTCACAGAAAACAGCTAGCAGAAGCAGCAAGGTTAGCGATATGGAACTAGGAGGATGCACTGTTTTCAGCCTGCTTCAAGCATCTTGTCTGATCATGGGCAAATCCCCGAAATTCCCTTTCATCTCATCCAGCTCATGGCACTCAACAGAGTCTTCCCTGGAGTCCAACTGCCCTTTGGCCCTCAGAGGGGTAGAGAGACAGGCTGTCCTGGATGGTGATAAAACCCAGGTACATCTCAAGCACCTTCTGGCAATGCCTGACTTTCCCTCCTAAATACAGGCCATCCTCACAAGGACTGACTTTCTGACTTAGGTGCTATAAATGGCATGAAAGCAAGGTAAATCCTCCCTGGGTTGCTGGCTGATTTGATTGCTCAGCTGTACAATGGAAATAATAGGATCTGACAAGGGAAATGTGAAGATACAACAGAGACTGTGAGGAGCTCAAATGTTATGATAATAGATGTTGTACATGACCTGAAAGTAGATAAATATAAAATGAATTATTCACATATCTTTCATTACTCCATCACAGAACCATTCTGATTCCAACACAGCTGGAACGACCTACACTTTTTTCAGCTGTTCCCTCTCCTTTTTTTTTCTTTTTATCTTTTGTTTGCATTTAATGTGTTTTCAGGGATAACTTTTCACTAAAGATGTATTATTCAAGAGTAATAAATAAAAACTGTAATAACCTTTTCTTTCCAATGAACCCCAGGAAATGCTCAGGTTTCCCTCCCTCCATTTTAAAACCTCCACCCTAGGAGTATATACAGCACATGTGAAGAACGTCTGGATAATGAGTAATTCTGAGTCACGAATAATGCTTCCAGATTTGCAATTTTGGCAGCTGGGAGTAGGATTCCCTGTTTGTACTGTGTCCAGTCCTTTCCTTCAGCTTTTCCCCCTCAGAGGCCCTGATTCTGTAGACATATTTAGCAAGCAGGTCCTTTCGTCTACGTGAAGCTTTACTGATATCAGAGGATACCACCCAGGAAGCCAGGCAACCTGCTCATCACTGCAGGATAAGAAGCTTTTGCCTTCTTTTTCAGTATTTCAGCTGCTAAAACACAAACAGATGCCTAAGTGCCTAATTCCTACTGAAACTGATGAGGGAGAAGTGCTTAGGCAAGTAGGTAGGTGCCCAAATGGTGTTAAAACCAAACCTTTTCATTCCCTGAGATGTGGTCCCCTGTACCTTTCCATGCCCTACCAAGGCTGCCTCTGTCTCGCACATGCCATGGGGTGCTGGCTGCTATTGAGGAGTTCATGCTGGCCTGTACGGCGGTCCAGACGGCCGCAGGGACTGATGGCTCAGTGGCTTGGCAGCAGCATTTCCATCAACACTTTCACTCAGGCTTCTGCAGATTTTGGATGATGAACATAAATCATTGCTGCTTTTTATGAAATTGGCAATCTCGGCCCACTTTACATATGACCATACTACAATGCCATCCGTAACATTTGCTGATATGGCGAGAATACACCCTTTTCAGTCACATCGTTATGATTCACATAGCCAGTTGTATTCTTGTTGGCAGTTTCAGTGGAGAGACCACACCACAGACTCATGGCGGGCACAGGGTGAATGAAGTAACCCCTAAATCCAGCTCCTTCAAGTCAAGGCTTACACATACTGGTAAGGAAAGTATAGAAAGATTTGCAGTGCTACAGTTTGTAAGTGTGTAAATGCACAGAAAATGCATTTTCCATCAAGTGTCCGGAGCAGCAGCCATAAGCCCTTTAACAGTCAGTCAACTAAAGACTGCATAGATGCAAATATCAGCATTGGTTTTGGTGAGGTAGATCCCTACTCAGGGAAAGGCAGCTCCACTGCCTTTCAGAGTCACTGTGTATTTGGCCTTTGCTAAAGGAAAGTCCATAATCTTACAGGTGTGGGCAGTTCTTGCTCCAGGAGAAAAGTTATCTGCTACTCATCGATGCTAAGAGCATATGATTTCCCTCATATGATAACTACCCTCCCGTCTAGTCTGACAAGACCAGTTCACCCCATTCCCATCCACGTGCTGCCTGATGGTGCAGGATGCTCTTGCTTGCCACCTGAACTCCCATGCCTGAAATCCAAAGTAGGCAACAGAGCAGGGACCTGATGCCCTTGGTCTCTCCACGCAATGTGCCTAATTCCAACAGGAAAGAAACTACGAAAATCCACATAACAAACCTAAAGAAAAACTGCAGCCAAGCAATGACTGTTCCTCTGGTCTCCATTTCAGTCAACAGTAGGGAAAAAGCATATACAGGTTGTGAAAGAAGAATCCCTCACTACTAATTTTAATACCATAACTGTATGCCTCTATTGAAGTAAAATACTTGATGGCATCTAAGTACTGCAAATCTGGGCAAAACAATACAGTAAGCAGATACACTTTGTGTGTGTTTCAGTTATTAATTAACTATTTCCTTCAGACTGAGAACTATAAGGTCATGCAAGGTCAAGTCATAGCTGAGTCAGTCCGTTCGTGTGGCACAGGAGCCCATGTATCTGCTAAAGACAGTAGCCAGGGAAAAGGGGCTCAGCCTTCATTCCTTACTCACTGGCTACAGGCATTTAAAATATGCAGTACCTATCTACGTCAGTGAGAGCTGCATCACACAGGGTGGACACACAGGAACGTTTTGACCTAATTAAGAATTTTCCTGATCCAAATATGGAGGTTGGATGATCACATCTGGGTGTTCTCCATAAAGGAGTTCATGTTCCAGGGTGGATCAAAGGCAGCAGACAGTATGACAATGCAACATATTGCGTGCCATACGGCACAGGGAAGGGCTCTCACCATCAGACAGCTCGTGGTGTTGTACCCATCACTCAGTCACCACCCTTACCTCCAAGTGAGGGGTTGGAAAAGCTATGTCATTTGAAGCACATGTACTGTAGCTTTTAAGCTCGTCAGCTCATAAAATGGCACTGCTGAACTCAGTGGAGGGATTTCTACCTCTGTTTTCTTCACTAAGAAAATAAAGCAATAAATAATTAAATAAATAATTTGGAAAATTTTCATAAACCAATACTAAACAGGAAAGCAGATTTTTTTTAAAGTACCATTAAAAATCTGCAATTTGTGACTCAGTGATAATGACGTAATGTGTCTCACCAAAATACCACAAGAGTAGTGTTTGCTCCCAGATCTATTAATGTTGTTAGCACTAGATGGGATTCAGTGATAAATGCCTGGCTTAGGAATTGCCTGCATCTTAGTCACTCAGTTCCAGGAGGGGTGATCCCGTCCTAAAATAACTGCCCACATTCCCATAAAATCAATGGAGAAAAGTTGGGGTCTTGAAGACATCTTGTAAGAGATTCAGCCCAGCTAAATTAGCTGTCTGCGTCTCCACTGATTCTGTAGAGACCGTAAGCATGTGGTCTCATGGGAGCTGTTTACAGTCAGAGGAAGGACCATCAGGAAGGTCTTGGGCCACTTTCAGTCTGAGAGGTCTGGTCACAGCTCCCATGGCTCAGGCAAGTTACTTACCCAGCAGGTTCAAGCATGCACTCCCCACCTTGCAAAAAATGCAAAAGTAAATGGGCTAAAAGGACAAATGGCTCTCCCCTCAGAGGGGAGACTGGGGATGTACGAAAATAAAATAGAAGAATCCAGGTAGAAGTAAATATCAAAAGCCTTGGCCCGTTCTTAAGTGTTAATTAGAGCCCTATAGCCTGATCTTCTTCTGGCCCCATATGTGTGCATTTTCAATTTTGACAAAAGAGCATTGCACCCAAATTGTGACATATTCAAACGCTTCACATCTTGTCAGGATCAGGAGAGCATGAGAATAACCTCCTAAGCAAGAGGTCACTTTATGAAGATACTTTCTGAAATCAACCACAAAGCCATGACAAATTACCAGACTTCTCTGGTTACTTAGGAAAAACGTAGGCAACCTCCCCACTGGAACCTATACAGCAGTGGAGTTAGAACAAGACATGGGCACTTATGTCCTTAGTATATCTGTGAGCAGTTGTGGACAACTGAAGTTAGGCACCTGAGAAACTTGCCGGCCAGTCAGGCAGAAGTTTATTAGATTAATGCACCTCGACAGTGATGTGCAGGAAAAACACAGTGATCTTTGTATTATCTGCAACATAGGCAGATTTTATCTATGTCCTAGTTGGAATGGGATTTTGGATGCTATGTTCTTGTTACTGTTTATGTGTATGAAAATAACATTTAATTAATTTATATATTGCTATTAACTAATAGCATTTCCAACCACATCAGAGATAAAAATACTGTCTTGGTTTAACACTGCACAAATAGTATTACCTACTTTGGGGTTTTTTGGTTAATTTTAGGGTGAATTATTCTTAAATTCTTTTAGAATTTTGAACATTTTATTTACTTATCTTTACACAGGTATCTTCAGCATGAGCTGCTTAACTGGGGCACATTGGAAGTTTAGTCTTTTATACTTCTTATTCTCTTGAATAAGATGGTGGGTTTTTTCTCCCCAATGGCATCTAATATTGTGTCCATATATCTCTAGAGTTCCATTAATTAGGTCTGTATCATATTACTGTTTTCAATTCTTAGGACTGATTCTTTTGCCATTACTTGTGTTGGATGTCACCTTACTCCATGACCAGTAGAGATGCTTTAGGAATGATGCACAACTAAATACAAGAAATATCAAAATTCTATCCCAAAATTTTTAAATTAACATGAAAACCAGACAGTTACCGTGACATGACCTGAGGACCATACAACAGTACTAAGTAAGGATAGATGATCAGACTATGAATATTCAAAGACCTTGACACCTCCTAGTGTAATTTAGATAGAAACTATGTTTAAAATAATCCCACCAAATCAAGTTGTGCAGTTGTGATTTTCTTGTTAAAATCACTGGATCTGTACAATGTTCAAAAACCTCCAGGCAGCAAGAGTATGCTTTTCTGAACTACAAGCACAGTTCAGAGGAGCCCTACCACAAAAATCACAGTCTTTTAGATCAGTTCCCCTGATCACTGTAATTGATTTTTACCTAGAAACTGTCTTAAAATGAGTCATTTGTATGGATTTTAATTAAGAAATATAAATAAAATTCAACATTTATTTGGCACTAGGCTTTTGCTTTAACTCAAAACTTGTATAATACAAGTAGGTAAAAATGTTGAGATCAATCCATCATGAAACTGAAAAATTGGCAGATTTATCACTGCTCTAACCACAAGTCTTGGTGATAGAAGAAATAGCAGCTTAATTATATCTCATCACTAAAGTGGCTCTTTAAATTATCTGCCATCATTTGATTGTGTTTGTCTTACATACCATGATGACTGAACCGTATTTTATCTAGATAGGTGTACTAAGTGGATAACCAAACAATTGTGGTACCATGGATGCCCAGTGATACTAGAATTTCTGATCATTTATTTGGTGTCTCTTAATTTTAGATAAAACTCTTTATTAGTGCTCAGAACACAAAAGGTGAGGTGGCAGAAATAGAGTCAGGAAACAGCCTTAGCAGCAACAAAAAGGAAAGCATAACTGAACTGCTGTCCCATGCCTTACATTGTGTTACGCTCTATAGAACTGGATTGGGTATGTTGCTTGGAGTTTACTAAGGTAACACACAAATATTTTCCATGCTGTTCTTTCAGCTCTTTTTCAGAAAGAAGAAACAGGATAAAGTCTGGATGAAGGAAGAACAAATAAAAGAAAAGGTTCTTATTATTATAGACTTCTTAAAGCACTTTTTGTTTATTTTTGTTTTCTTTGTATAGAAAGGCTGGCTATGTATTTTAAAGAGCAGTGTTAATTCCTTTAAATCCCTGAGATCTTCAGGAACTTTCTGTGTTTTGAGACACTGAGATCCATCTCCTGTATGGGAGGAATTAGGGTGAAGTTATAATAACAAACAGATTTTTGAAAAGCCTTTTCTGTTTTATTACAGGACCATCAGAAAATGAAACAAAAAAAGGCCTGAATGGCGTTGATTTGGTTTTGGCCTGAACAAAAGTTCCAGAGTTGTTAAGGCAAAAGTAAACAGACTTAATTCAAAAAATTACATAGGCCAGTGTCCCAGCTCAAGGGATAAAGACATTCTCAGAACTATTCCATCTGCAGGGAGGGTTCATTTAGGTTCCCACTGAACTTGTGCAATTGAATTCTTCATAGCGATAGCCAAGTCATATCGGGGTTGGAGGTAAGCATCACAAATAAATGTGTGTGTGTTCAGGAAGAGAGAGAAGGAAAGCAGTTTCAGTAAAGCTTCAAGGATGCTCTGCACAGATTCCTTGAAAAAGAATGCGTATATTTTCATAAATAACAATTATATTACTGTTTTCAAATATACTTTAAGTCATAATAATCAATAAAAATGCCAGCTTACTGGAAAGGAGCTTCTGTTTCACATGATTGCTGATCAATATATAACATGAATTTTATTTTTAACTTCAGTCTTAACTTAAAGCATAGGTGTTAAATTCAGCCTGTTCTGTGTCATACCCAAGCTTTTTGCATCTGACATTCTGAACCCTTTTTTACTGGTTATAGCTACAATGTAAGTTAGAAAAAAGATAAATAGACCTATAGATCTGTATTTCCACAGTCTGAAAGCACTAAGATCCTGTGTCCTGGCCAAGGCCCTCCTACAGAAACTATTTGTCCGCACGTACAGGAGAGAATGTGTTTTCTGCAGCTACTGAAAAATTATGTCTCTGTACTATACATATAGGCAACATTTAATTGCCTTCTATCTTTCACCAGTACAAATCCAAAAGAACTGCAGGAAGTAAACCATGCAGAGCTATGACTGGAGACTCAGCTGTTCTGGTTCTGCCTAAAAGCCTTTGCCTTTTGTTTCCAAGTGCGTGGCAGCGGGCAGCTCACCCCTCAGCACCCCAACCATGCCTTATTATACAGATGACTTTCTAGCCAACAGGATGTCCCTAGCACAGGAATACAGATGTAATTTTGTCTGATAAATTTAGGCTCAAGAACATGGTGTTCCCTCTGCTGTTTCTCACTCTTCTGTTTCCTCCTCCTCTGCCCATCCAGTGTTTTTGCCTTTTCTTAAACACGTTTCCCAGAGGTGCCACCAGCTTGGCTGATGGGCTCAGCTGTGTCCTGCTGTGGGTCCATTGGAGCCAGCTGGGCAGGGGGCAGCCCCTGGTTTCCTCCCACAGAGGCCACCCTGCAGCCCCCTGCTGCCAACACCTTGCCAGCTACAGCCAATACAATACCTTACTGACATGGGAAGTGGTGAAATAAAACAGTGTGAAGCTGCATTTATTGGTAATCTCACATCTCATTGACTGATCAAGCAATTGATGGAACAAGAAACAGTTGTGTCCATTAACTCATGCCTTGCAGAATGAATAAAAGGTGAACTCTAACCCACAGATAGTCTTTCCTGTTTACTTGATGCCACAGAATTTCTTTCCTGAGGACTGCTCTGAGAAAACCAGTAGCATGAAAATGGGTAACGGCGTAAATTAAACTGTGTTGCAGTTTAATGGCAGGCTATGCAGTTGTGATCTGTTGCAGGATAATCCAGTCCTCCTTAAGCACAGATTTAGTATTATGGTGAAGGTTGAGTGAGACACGATTGCTGCTGTTAACAGGTCTCCTCATATAGGGCAAACAGAGGAAGCAATTATAGTCCTCTTTAGTGTAAGGCACATAAGACAGCTGAAACAAATGAGTCACTACCCAAAACTCTGGCCATATGCAAGCTGAATCAGAAGCTGAGCTAGATGGTGAAGGACTTTTGCTGGGAGATGTCTATAAATTCATCTAAACGATGTACTATTTGGTAAAAGCGTGTATGTTTATGGGCAGGAGCAGCCAGATGCAAGCAAAGAAGCCAAAAAGACAGCAAGACAAGTACTTGGGAGTTTGAAAAAAAGCCAACTCATGGAATTTGGGGGACAGAGCATTGGCTGAAAAAATGCTTGTATCTGTGAACAAAGAAAATGCTTTCTCTTGTATGACCTTTATTCAGTTCCTTGAATCTGAATGCTACCTTGTACGCCTTGTAAATAAACAGGATTGCATCAGAAAATATATGGCTATATTATACATCTTCTGTCACAATAGAAATAGTCTGCAAAACCATGAATGTTGGCTACCTACTCTATAAAAACAGTAACAATGGTGTCAGTAGTGAGATCCTTTTTGAAGAGGAAACCAAAGATTTCCCCAGGGGAAGAAATTGTGAGCTGAGATTCCTGTTGAGCATGCTAAACTCCAAGAGAGCCAAAGATGCTTTCCAGTCAGAGGCTGAAACTTCACAAAAGCAATTAAAACAGCATCTGGAAACTTCCCAGGAAGGGTTCAGAGAAAAACTGAAAAGAAGGAGGGAAAACACCTCAGTCTATCAGTGACAAATGTCTGGATTCATTAGGAAGACCAATAACAACATTCCCATCATTCAGGAGTAAAAAGAAATCAAAAAGGTAATCAGCAATCTGGGTGTCGTGGATCAGAGGGTTTCCTGGAAAATAAGGGAGGCTGAGAAAAGTGTAGCCAACTTTGAACTTGCTAAAAAAGTTGAGTTGCAGCAAGGACTCAAGGAGCATATGGTTCACACTGAGAAGAAAATCAAAAGATCACAGCCCTCACTGGCAGTCAGCCACCTCGAATGGCACTGAGCCAGGCGGAGAACTGTAGTAAGACAGAGTAATCACAGTATTTCTCTAGTACATCTGTAACCTTAAAAGGGCAGAATTTGGATTGTCAGATGCTTCCGCTTGCTTTGACTTCCCACACCTCATCGCAAACTGTAGGGGTGATCTTTGGACACTACAGCATGATGGCCCTCTTTCCTGAACTGGTTTGAAAGGTGCCCAATGAGAAATCAAGAAGATATAATAGTAGCAGAATTCCTAACAAGTTACCAGATCTAAGGTTTTAAAAGTATTACCCAGAAATCCAGGAAGGCTTCTTTTTTTAATTCCAACTAACCAGGTTTTTGAAGAGTCAAGGGATCTATAAACTGCCCCAAGCCCAACCCTGAGTCTGATGGGACAGTGAATAGGCTCAACAGCTGGCTAGCTTTGTAAAACATCAGCAGCGGGGCAAGTCCCAGCATATCCCATCCCCTGATGATTTATTAGCACCACATTCCATGAGGGTGCAAAACATACCCTAACCCTCCCAAACCTTGGGTATAAGCTAAGGAACAGCTGAAGTGGAAACTGCTGGAGTGGAAAAATGGCATTTGGACCATTTGTATTGTGCAGAAATGTGAAATCTCCAATTTAAAAAAGTTTACAGCATTTGCTAAATACAAAGTAGGGGCAGACTAAGAAAATGACTGAGAAGAGAGCAAGATATAAGGTCATGTAAAGGAGCTATAAAACCAGGACACCTGGTCTGTTCCCCTGGGGCAACGGATGGGGTGTTAGAACCCGCAGCTAAATAAGTATTAGGTTTGTGTAATGCTGCCCAGAAGAGCAGTAGCAAGCATATAGCCAGATTCCATTAGTCCTTTGAGTATTGCATATCCAGGCACTATGATTGCTCAGAGGTCCATAGGCAAGGTGGGCACCAGGATCAAGAGGAACTGGGGTCACTTGTGGTGGCCAACCAGGCAGCAGGCACCATTCTAGACCTCAAACCACATTTTAACATTTCAGTCCAAGGGCAGAATCTAACATTACCCACAGAACTGTCTGAGAAGGGAGCAAGGAGGTAATAGTTCACCAGGACCACAATCTAACACCAGAGATTAATATAAGATGCAAAATTCAATGCTCTATGTTTGCAAAATCTCAGGACAGACATGCTTCCTAAATCTATCCATAAAAAAAAACGGTTTGAGAGTACTGAAGAAACTAGAGCATTTTGTACAACTACTGAAAATCACTGAAAGCAAACAGCCACATTCTCTTCATGCTTACCCTGGTAAAAGTCTCAAGCAGTGGTTACACAGCAGTAAAATATGTAAGACTCTGAGAGGGGCATTAAGTCCAGAAGGCACAACATTGACATAACTTTAGCTACAGCGCTTCCTTATCTTTTATACATTAAGTGGTTGAAGAAAAGACATAGTAAATTAAAAATAAACTCTCAATTCCTTTCCGCCAGCACTCATAGTGAAGCAGGATTTTGTTTTTCAGGACATTTGTTTGGTTGGTTTTTGTAGGGCAAAGTTCATTCTAGGTCACAAAATTTCTTATAAGACAGTCCAGTTCCTGGAGTGTTCCAGTGTTGTCGGTTTTATGTTCCCATTTCTGATCAGCTCAAAGAAGTCTGTCTTTGAGGGCAGTTTGCTAGAAGGGTCATTGTTTGGAAATAGTTTTGGTAACATACTGTTCATGAAAATTGTGTAGAAGCATTGAACTACAATTGCCTTGCCATGGTATTGTAATACAGTATTTGAAAAATACTGTATTTTTAAAGTATTCAGAGTATTTTTACATTTAAAAAGCTAAATTGTTAAATTTGAAAGCTAAAATATGAGATAAGTAATTTATGGATCACTTAAGTCTCCATAAATATTTACTTGCTTCATTCAATACAGTATTAAATACTGCAGCACATCAATAGAAAAGGACGCCTGAAGCAGAAACCTCAGAACAGTCTTGTTTCCTGATGTGCTTATTCTGGTTTACCTTTGCCCATGTAAACACTGCAAATAGAAAGGGAAAAAGAAAAAATTCATCTGAGAAAAGAAAGAAATCAAAACAGATTAGTATGTCAAAAATGCTAGTAAGATTAATTAAGGTGTGATTTTTTTTTATTTATTTTTTAAGCATTTAAAAGTGCAGACAAAGGATTTTCCAAAGCATCAAAGCATGTAAGCCCAACGGATGTTTACATATGGGTGCCACATAAGTCCCAGATATTATTGAAAGAATAAAATAGAGCACTGAAGTAAATATGGGCTTCATTTTTAGTACTCACATCCAGTACTCACCACCCTATACAATGGCCCAACATTATACCAAGCAATTATGTGATTCTACGGTTCTGCACAAGGCACAGTCAAAGAAGAAAAGTGCCTTGCAGGTATTCTAAGCATGGATAAAATATGCACCTGGATCACCTAAAGACTTCAGGTGCAAGAAATTACATAACTCTAATTTTGTGAGCAGAAATAATACGTGTAAAAATGTGGGTGAAGTCCCGGATCACCATTAGCTCCCACTGACTATTGATCGGGACTGTGGTCTTTATTAGTCAGTGTAATTTTTCCCTGTCTCACATGATCAACATTTATTGCTTCAAAAACACTTAATTCCTCATGTCTGACTCCTCATAATGAAAGCTGTGTGGCAGCACAAAATTAGAATGATGGCCAGGTTTCTAGATGGGTTGTCCTTTCAAGTTAGACAGTCTGCAAAGTCTAGACTTCCTGCACCTTTGAAATCCAGGACTAAAGGCCAAGGTAAACACAGAAGCTGTCTTTTTCTCCTCTTCACTCTTTGATGAGCTGGATACACCCTTTTAAATGTAGCAAACCAGCCATTCCACCTCCTGGTAATCTCCCCCCTCACCTCCCCCCCACCTTCTTCCACCACAGAACCCAAATACGTAGTTAGCAAAAGGTATCAGATGTTCCCCAGATAGTTTGTAAACAAAGTTGTCCAATATTTATTAAATAATTTATTAAAATTCCCACCCACTTGCCTGCAGAAATAAGAAGCAGAACCATGGTAAACATCTTCAAATATTCAAAGGATGTAAACACGAAATATGCAGTAATTAGGTTGAATTATGTACTGACATTGTGACGTATTAGGTTTTGGAATAGTTCCCCTGGGGAAGTGGTTAGGCTTCTTGGAGAATTTAAAAACTGGAGTGAACTAACCCCACTAAACCCTACTTACTTTAAAGTAGGAAACAACATGACAAAGGCAGGAAGTTGGACAGTTTGAGGTAATAGGCCTTTCTCATACCTAAATTGTACCATTTTGTGAAAATACATTTTTAGGCATATTACTTCTCTGTCGAAGTGGTGTACTGAAGTGGCTGAAAAAAACCTGTAGATCATATGACAACAGTATTTCAATCAGCAAACGAGTGGGTCACTAAAAATTTCAGTTACAGAGTTCATGAATTTTGAAGAGGAAGCCTGCTTGGTTTTTGAAAAAAATCTCCTTTCTACACGTTGACTTTTAAAATATGGGCTACATCTGCATTAATGAGTGACAAGGAACTTGAGAAATCTGGTGCACATGTGGCTTGGCAGGTGCTTTATATTGAAAGGCACATGAGGTTTTGTCAAATTGTGTAGAGCTGCTCTAATCATAACCTCTGAGCATCAGTCATTGTTTACCTTAATTCTATCATAAGCACATCTGGGTAACTCCTTAAAATAATGGTAAAGGTAATTAGTCATGAATTGAGATGGAAATCTGATAAAGTACTTATGACATCCATATTGGTACCAAATGAATTCATCATGGTTAACATTGTTACAAAAACACCAAAGGAATTAATAATAATTTGTGCCAGCATTTGAATGTGTTGCTAACATGAGACCAAGTATAATGAATGCTTTCTTTTTTTTCAGAAAAACAAAAGGTATTACAGAGGTGTTTCAATAGGCCTGCAAAATTTTATGTCTGCATTTTGTTATTGATAAAGCACACAACTCTTTTTCATGTATTACCATCCCTGGGGGAAAGGACAGGCAAGTTAATTTTGTGCATCTTGTCCAGTAAGTTTTCAGGATAACTCTCCAAGGCTGCATTACAAGAACTGAACACTGTCTGTGCAGATCCACTTCCCACTGCAAGAGCTCCTAGTTGGAGGCAGCATACACTTTGCCCCCACCACAGAAATCCATAAATGCATAGTTACAGCAGATCTGATTCCTTCCCGTTTTGACTTGGCACAGCTGTAGCTAAAGTCGGTGAACCAATAGTTACTTCACAGCAGCTAAGAAGCTGGCCCTATGTGGCTGTGGCAGTGCCACTACCACATGAAGCTGGGCAAAGGCTGACACTGTAAAATGGGCTGTATGCTTTGAACCAAGTCAGAGGCTTTAAGCAAGAATATCCTGGTTTATTCATGCTAAATGGCTACAGCTTTCTGCACTGGCTGCATAAAAAGTATTAGCAAACGGTTTCATCATTCTGCACTAATAAAAGTTGTCTAGCACCCCGGTGGAAAATTTCTGCCACAGAGAAAGAAACCTTGTTATAAACCTGCTTATGAACAGGAGGGAAGAAAGACCCCGTTCACTGTATGGTGCATGTAATGTATGTGCAATGTATATGTACACTACTGTCCTGCCACTTCTATTTTCAATTGTGTCAGTACTCAGTAGGTTTTTAACTCGCTGGTTAGGAACTCTGTTCCCCAAGGGAATTGCAGGACTCGCCACAACAGCAAAAGCAAAGGATAGAAAATGGCACAGACATCATGCTCCATCCATGGGAGCGCGGCTGGGCCCACAGCTCATCTTCCAGTTACTCAGCCACCTCCTTCCCTAGTTTCCCAGCATTTCCATTTCTCTCCACTGCCACACTGCTATCTCCCTGACTATTTCCTGGTTACTACCTCAAATGCAGGCTGCCTTTGTTTTCCATCTACTGCTTTCACACTTTTCAGTATTTTAATCAGTATCTTATTTTTCCTCTGTCTTGGGTTCTCAGACAGGATCCCAAGCGGTCAGTAAGCTTATACCCTTGTAGCTCCATTTATATCTGTATGCAAGGTTTCCTGTTCTCTGTGTCTCTACCTGAATTCCCTTCGTAACCAAACTCCTGAAAAATCCTCGTTTTTCCTTCATGTTCGTCTAGCATTTATCCTTTCTTTCTCATTTCTGCCACTAAAAGCCTTACTTGTGCCTTAGTCACTTTTTAGACCAACTTCCACAATCTTTCTCTCTTACCCTCTTTCTCTTTGTTCTCATTTGCCTAGACTCGTTTCCTATTCTCACTATTCAAGAACGCAGTGCTCACCCCTTTGAATTCCTCACTACCCTTTCTGTGCCAGGGTGCAGTCAGCCCTTCAAAGTCTGCACAACAGAGCTGCGGTTACACCTCTGCCCTAATATCCACTGACTCTCTCTCTGTGCTTTCTGCCCTGCCCAGACTCCTCCGACTGCTTTGCTGCCCTCTCCAATGCCGTGGAAGTACATTCCACACTCCAGTCGCTTGCTCACGGTGATGGAGCAACTTTGCCTTGGTGTATATGAACTCACCCTATTTTTTCTTAGCTCATCTTGCTTCTGAAGTGCATGGAATATCTCTAACTCCAGTGGCTCTCCAATCTCTTTTTGTCTTTTTTCATCGGCCCCTTCCTCCAACACAACTGCCAACAACTGTCAGTCTCATAACTGGTACAAGTCTGTGTTCCTGCCAGGCATATTGCAAGCCTCCTCTGTAATGCCTCTGTCTGCACCCTATTTTTTCTTAGCTCATCTTGCTTCTGAAGTGCATGGAATATCTCTAACTCCAGTGGCTCTCCAATCTCTTTTTGTCTTTTTTCATCGGCCCCTTCCTCCAACACAACTGCCAACAACTGTCAGTCTCATAACTGGTACAAGTCTGTGTTCCTGCCAGGCATATTGCAAGCCTCCTCTGTAATGCCTCTGTCTGCATCAGGTTGGGAGCTCTGTGAAGTAAAAAACCGCCTCATTCTGTCTGTGTAG
>NW_008794581.1:6951251-6974469 GCF_000699145.1 Aptenodytes forsteri | reverse complement strand
AATGTGGGTGGGAGGTGATAGAAGAAAAAAGCCGCCTCATTCTGTGTCTGTGTAGCATCAGGCTGGTGCTCAGCACTTAAGAAGAGTGATTTATTTCTCCCATTTATATTTTCTTGACTTAAAGACATGTTTTCTCACTTGGAATGTATTTTATTGTCTGATGTGAAGCTGTCATGTAATCATAACAGTGTGTTTGTGATAGCATAGTAAATTCCATGGCAACAAACTGTGATGTCATAAATGCAGGATTTATATCTTTTCTGCAAAATCAAGCTGAAAGCAGATGGATGGAACAAAAACTCATTAAAATACCAACAGTTTCTAAAAATTGCAGTAAAAATATCAATGGGAACCCAGACAAACATTGTTTAATAGATTTCTTTTTATACATGTTTCCTGATTTTTAAAAGCCTGCTTCTCTGAATAAGCCCCTCTTTTTGGGGTGGAAATATATTTTAAAATAACTGCAAAAAATAAGTGTTTGGATTCAAGGCTCTCAAATTCAAAACAATTGCCTCAACCAAATTAAATAGAATGGAAAGAAAAGGGCCACAATGGTGAGAAAATACATATAAAAATTTCTGGGCTGCATTTCTCAAAGCTAAACTGCCAGTTATTCATTAGAGTGCCTATGACGTATTGAGGATGTATTTGCGTAGATTATTTACAAGAACTCAGAAGTGATTAATAAGAGGATGGAGCTGAAAACATCCTCTGTAATGTTCTTGCTAACAAGTGGGCCCAGCTTTGTAATCAGACGTCATCAGAGAAAGCAGCACATCCCAAAATGGTATGAATCATTTCTGACTTCCTGCCCTCCCTCACTGAAAACAGACAAGGAAAAATAAAAACTTTTGAAGATAATATAGCAGTTAAAGAAATACATTCCACAAAATCATCTCTTCTCCTTGAAATCGAAAGACAAAAGGTGTTTCTAAACTGATGTCCCTAAACAACTGGGATATTTCAAATGTAGTAATAATGTAATATTACAATTTATACTTTAAATGATTTATAATAGAGATTTTTTTCTCAAGATCTCAAAAGTTGTTGCAAATGTAAGTTAAATAGTAGAAAACTGTTTCCTGTAGAGGTCTGTAAGTTTTGCCTCCAAACTGATTTTAACAACTTTTTTGAGTAGTATGTAAACTATGTCTTTCCAGCTTGCTTGTTCTTCCTACTCACACTGTTCTAATCAGATTTATTAGATAAATGAGGAAGTTACCCTTTCCCCACCTTTAACTACATAGAAGGTTGTTTAATATTTGCCATTAGATGCATTTGGGTTTTGGGGAAAAAAATGTTTGAAGGAGAAAAAAGAAAGATGGAAGACAGTACTAATATCTGGACATAGCAAGATGTGAGAGCTATTTAGCATCACTAAGAAGCATTCGTCACAGTCCTTGACCTGGTTTGGATGGCTCTCCCATTCTTGGTGTGTGCAACTTGCATGGACTACCACGGTCCTTCTGGGCCAAGGCACACTTGGTGGAGAGCCTTTCTGCTGGTGACGACTATCTGAGACTCCAGGGTCAGTCGAGGCTGCAGTCAGAAGGCTCTTTCTATGGAGAGGTTTTTTAAGCATCTTTTTCTTGACATGTACCCAAACACTTCCTTTGGCTTCTCCTACCTAACAACATGGGTTTTTTTCATCTAGAGTTCCCCATACAGTGTGATATTTCACAGTATGGAGAATCATTGACTCCTACGATCTCAGAACAATGCCTCAGGTTTAGTCTATTAATTTTTTGTGAAGTTAATCTTATTATCTAGTGTAGGGATAAGGATAATAGAGACAATCCAAATTAACAAGAAAATTATATTTTGGGACAGCACTGTTGAGCCTTGCATGTGCCCAGGGAATGGATGACAAGTAGACAATATCTGTACTTCTCAATAAAAAATGTCTGTTCTAACTATTCATTCGGTAGGTTCACCAAGCCTGATCTCTGCCAGAAAGTCAGATATGTGACTTAAAATACAAAAATACTATTTGTGCTCAGGAGAAGGAAGTCCTCTTTCTGAAACATTACTCAGGACTCCAAGCATGGTTTTCAACGTGAATCCACATGCCTGCTGTGGATTCGGATACAATTGTGTCACCCACAAGAGCTATAACAGTCTATTCAAAGGCCTTATAAAATGCTGTATAGCTGATTGCACAGTTCCCACCAACCAGCTCTACAGCACTTGCATTTGGCCCTATAAATAGTATCACTTGTTTCCATGGAACTACATTCAGTATACGATAATGTTCAATGTGGGGTGAATTAATTAAATTATTATTTTTTTTTAATTTTGCCCTGTGATTTGACAGGTTCCAAAGAAGATGTTTCAAAGTTTTGCAAAATTGTGCCTAGCGCATCCTTAACTTTTGATGTTCCCCTCAACACAAATCTCTATTTTCTTACCAGTTCAGATCGGCACTCTTGCAATCCTCCACTGGATTAACAGAGAATGCTACACAATCAGCTAAAGGCCAAACCTCAGAAAAGGTTGCCTATGCTTGTGACAACACGATAAACGATTGCAGCGAGCTGATGACAAGCAGTCCAGATGAGATCCAACTGGTCTGATGACAAAGTAATCCTCGATGGCTTTCAAAAGATGGCTTTCTGTAACTCTCTGATGACTCTACAAAGAAATCAACACCACAGTCAGTCAGACTGAGGTATAATATGGCTAACATACTGCTGGCATACCACCAGTGATGTAATGTAAAAAATGGCCATACATCTTTATGTTACAAACATTTCCTACCTACATTTATACAGATATAAAACTGTTAGTAAAATGGAAGCTATTTGAGGCTTGTAAAAGAAAGCAGAGCATATTATCTGGATTATTTCCATTTTGGACATATTTTTTTACTTAGTCCAGTATGAATGGTTTATATTAAAACATTTAAATATTGAAAGAGGTTTTGGGTTACAGACTGATAGTAGTTCCATAAAAACAAATTATTTTTCCATTTCTACAAAATCTAATTAAACATGTGAAAACAAATGTGTTGTGTAATATTAGAGTTATTCTTCCTTGCCTTCAACAATAACGCAGGACCCTGGTAATTTGCTATGGATAGATTTTTTTTTTCATGGCTCTGTGGCTGGTAGTTGATTTCGTATCCCTTTGCGAAATATTTCTCCATATTTTCTCCCTGCTCCCTCCCCCCTTTTCTGCTGATTTCAACTTAAAATATTTTCCAGCCTTTACGAACTTGGGAAGTGATATATTGCCTTTTGGTAATTTCTAATTAATTATAGATTCAAAATTTGTGACAGTAAATCATATAAGTAACTCAATTATTATAGTGAAACTACACTACAAGATACATTTAAACATCCAGATCTCCCTTAAATAAAGTATGATGGGCAGATGCATGATCTCAAATCTTGTCCATAAATGACAGGCCGATGCACAACCCCAAGTCTTGTCCATGCCCCCTCCATGCAGAACCGAGACCTTGGCCCTAATCCATTGCCATTGCCATTGCCATTAACTGTAATCTCTCATTTAGTTTGACTGAAAAGAGAATGCAAGGTGACGGGATCTCTGACTTAGAACCTCAGTTTGGCATTGTCACAAATACTTCCTTGCCATGTTTAGGCAAGAATTTGGGCCTCTGAGTACGACTTGAGACCCAGCAGCTTGAGAGAAAGGTAAACTCATGCATGGAAGGAAATTTGCAGCCTCATAGTGTTCTTCCTCAGACCCAAATTCACACCATAAACCTTTACTTCAGTATGTTCTGTTATAAGGACAAAGCATCATAGTAATTTCCCTCTTCACTATTCTTTTAGAAACATTGTCTTCAGCCATGCCTTGTTCCTTCGGGATCTCTCTTCACCTTTGCTCTTTGCTGGCTCAGTAAGCTGTTTGTAATATACGTCACTTGCCCTCCCATCACCTGGCTTTTTGAACTATAACATCTTCAGGTCCTTTTTCTCCAGCCATCTCCAAACAGTAATTGTTGTTTGAATGTCTTGATGTTTTGTCAATAGTGCACCTGAAGAAAAAAAAAAATCATCCTTTCCTCACTATAAAATCCTACCAATAGCAGAATCACCTCATTCCTGTATTCCTTCATTTCATCCTGTTTGCTCACACACCATTGGCAAAACACCTGCCAATATCTCCTACCACTGTTCTAGTTGCTAGGACTCCAGATAATCCAAGCTCTATCTTATACTGGACTCACAGTTCACAGCCTAATTTGAACATCTCACACGCAGCATCGGGCTTTCGTATCCCTTCCATTCCCCATAGATATAGCTTCTCTCCCTTCTCCCTTCTCTCCCACTTCAGTGTCAATGCTGACAACATTTCTTCCTAATTGTCTTCTCTGGATTCTCTTTGCAGTTTTGCCTGCAGCCTTCCTTCCATGAAACTCTTTATATCTGAACTCTGTCTGCCTCCCTGCCTTTCTGTCAAAGCATTTATAGCATGCTTATCATCTCTGAGATCAGGTTTCTGCTCTCTGGCTTTACTACTTTTCACTTCATTGATTCTTCCAGAATATTCCTTGTATGTCAGGTCGCACAAGAGGAGACAGGAAGGTCAGCCACATTTGTATCTCTTTTAAAGGCCCATGGGCAAATATCTTAGTATTATTGTAACCGTTTACTAGGTTGGGATCTTACAACATAGATCTCTGAATCGTCACGAACCCACTTACAGAGCAGTTAGCTTTGATTTTACTGTCTGATAAGATATTAAGTTCAATTTCTGATTTTTTTTCTTTTTTTTTAGGAAAAGGTCATTATAGACAAAGCGATACATAACTTTACTGGACTAAATAAATTTAATTTGCTATATTCATCTGGATGTAAAATACACCAGGATACTTTTATTGTGGGGTGCCTGAAAAATATCTGACAATACAGTTCAACTTTGAATTTAAATAATCCATTAAGCCTAGAAGATGATAGATACAGGAGACAAGGAAAACTCAGAGAGAGGAAAGAAGCAAATGGAGTAAGTTGGTTTTGCAGGACTGATTTTGCTTTAATGTAATGCCCTGAAGACAGCTGTAGGACAACAGTACAGCACAGTTAAATGAACAGATGTGTGCACCAAGCATACATTCATAAAATAAGAGGTAGCCTTTTTATATGCATGTCTGCTAAAGGAATAAGAATAGAAAATAACATATTTCCAGTCCAGGAAAGGGTAAAATATTCAACCCATACAGAGTGGTCTTTAACTCTTCCTCTTTATTAGTACAGTAGTAGAAATTGAAAAGTTTGATTTATCATCAGCAGTAAGATTACCAGTCTGCTGTGGTTTTTACAGGCTTAATAAGTGATATGCTATTATTGTTAATTTTTGTTAAGTTATTTTAAGTTGTGTGTAAGTGGTCTTACAATTTTACCTGATTATCCATATGATCCTTTAAGAGAAAATACAGGAGATTTGATAAAAGAAATGCCTATTAAATAAACACAATATCATTCTGTCCTATTTAAATAAATAATAAAACTTACTACCTTTTTAGAAAAAGTCCAATTGTATATCTGTCAACCTCTAATCACACTGAAACTGCAAATACAAATGGTATGAATCATGAGACAGAAATGGAAGATGGGTGTTACCTTCTGTGTGTTGTGATAAGATATTATCACCCTTCCATAAGAAGATTGATGGAGCCATCTAATGAGAAACATTGTTTAAAGGAGAGACAATACTGTGACAAAAAACAGTTTCTCAGTTTTCCCACTTCAGAACTGTTCTTTGGGAAAAGTAATAAGCAGTCATTCATACCCATAATGTGATAGAACTCTAGAGGTACCATGAATATCTTGTGAAGGGTGATCACTCAATTTACCATGTAGATACATGAGAAGCAGAACATGTTAGCGCCATGAACCTTTTCCTAGTGAAACCAACACCAACAACAGGAATTCTTCCATCATCAACAACTTGCAAATCTTTGAAAAGGAATAATATCCCCAAGCACATGATAATAGGTAGATACTTCATAAGTAGTAAGAAGTTTCAAGCCATATTAAGCATGGCAATCTCTGGGTAAGACCTTTTCAACATAGTCCATGTGTGTCAGCAGAGGCTGTAGGTAATGCTCATCTTACCTCACATTAGCAATTCAAACGTAGTGTATCTAGTTTGAGTAACTAGTCTAGGCTGCCTACAAAGGTACCTCCAAAGTGCAATTTCTTCCATCCCAAAGTCATCACTAAAATGACTGCCCTCTTCCTCTTCCTCTCCCTCAGAAGGCTAGCCAACTAATGCATACTAAACATCTAACTTTTTAAAATAAAAGTCAGGTGCTATTAATTCCAGCCATCGTATGAAGTCTATCAAGTGTCACTCTAGGTATAATGAAAATTATAAACAAGTAGAGTGAATGTTAGAATCGGTAAGCTAAAGCTCTTCATTTGCTTGGTGTCTGGCATAAATTGGCATCACCCCACTGAAGCTCCTGCAAAAGGCTTGGCCTCCAAAATGACAGTGGATTTTATATTAAAACTGTCCAAAAACGTACCCTTCCCATATGTCTCACCGCTGATGGCTACAGCAGAATCCCTTAGCAAGAGACATTCTGTTCATCCCACTGGGTCTGATTCACTGTTCACTTACACCACTGTGAATAAGACAATGAATGACACTGAAATTATTATAGACACATCAAGGTTAATGAAAAAAAGAACCAGAAGCATTGGAGGAATCAGATCTAACTCAAGCTAAGTTTTTGTTTATGCTACAGAATTTCCCCCATTAGTTTCACCAACTTTGTTCCTCATTCTTTTTTTATATTTTGAGATTCTTTTCCCAGGAAAATTAAGCTTATTAGCCTAATTATGCTGAGCATTCTGTGTATGTGTGTGCTTGTGCACATGCTTATGGATCTGTGTATTTCTCTCTCACCAACTCTGGCCATCCTTCAAAGCTTTTGAAGCCATTACCTGGTTTAATTAACCAACATGGCAGAGGGGAGTTACTCTCGGAGATGTTAAGTTTCTATGAGCTTCATGAAAACAGATAGACAGAATGAGAAAATAGCTCCTATCAGTGTCCCTGGAAAAGCTGTGGCATGAGTCTGTAACTTATTAGACACTAGGGAATCTAACCACAAAATACTGCTCTGTAAGAAAGTGTGTATGAGTAGCTTCACTGTTTGTAGACCTACTAGGAATAAAGTCTACCACCCACTGTTAAATTTCTCTCGAACTGCTGTGGAAATGCCTAAGTGACTACAGATGCACAATCTCATTTTAGAATTAATACACTGCAGAATAACCTCACTATCATCCAGAGAAGGCAGGTAGGTAGAGGATCACTCTGTCTGATCACTCTACCTGTCTGGCCACTCAGACAGGTCTTCCTGAGCCAGCACCCATCCCAACAGCAGCTGGCTGCAAGCTCAGAGTACAGACTGCATAAATGCCTCTTCCAGCACAGACTGGACTCTTCTGTGGGCAAGGACCATATCCTCATTTTCTGTGTGAAATAAACCTGTTGCTCTATATAGAAAGGTTAGGTAATAGCAGCAATGATAATGCCAGTGCCTGTTTTGAAATTAATTCAGATTACCAAATGCACACAGTACAACCCTGATAGATTTGAAACCAGTTCTGTGCAACCCAATCACCTTGGAGTTCAAGCCCCCTTTTCTTTTAAATACACAGGAACAAACTGCAAGCCAGAGAGCAAAAGAGTAACTTACACTGCCATACTTCAGTGCTGCAGGAGAGATTCAAAACATCCCCACCTTGGTCTCTCCCTCTGCATTTGTGCTTTATGCTTCCTAGCTCAGGGAAACCGAGTGGCACATGAAGATGAACAGCAGGGAGAAGTGGAGGTGTTAGGAGATACCTGGCCTTTCTCCACCCCAGTCACTTTGTCATGACACGGTTTTTGCCAGTGGCATTTTTATGAGAAGGGAAAAAAAATCATTTAAAAAAAAAAAACAAAAAAAAGAAAAAGCACCACCTTGGTCTAACTAATATTCCCTTTCCTACTTGTTTTATATTACACAACCAAGTGTGCTAACACTAAACCACATCGTCCATGCAGAAGTATGAGTTAGAACAGCTGTAGCCACAGCATAAGTGCCCTTGAACACACTGAATTTTTCCAGTGTATCACAATTACAGAAACACCTGTGCTAAACAGCTTTCTTCTGATCCTCTATAAAAGTTCACAAAGCTCTCAAACTTTCTCATTTCGTACAGGTCTGTGCTGCCCTGAAGCCAGCTCCATACATCTCAATATGGGATACTGCAGAATTGTTCCTTTTCATGCCTCAAAACATAAAACAAAGGGTATGTGCAGGTGCAGTGGTCGACATGTGATTCTGTTACTTGACAGAATCATAATGCATAAGACACAACACAACAATATTAACTTCCTTGATAAAACCTTTTCACACACAAAAACACTTAGAAAAAATTAAAAGCACAAATATTGTGACAACAAATGTTATCGGTGCTATACTACTTGGGAAACTGTATTCTAGACTTATGCAGATACAACTATCCCACAAGTACATGTTACCTATTGCTTTGTTATGCACCATTCTAGGGGGGGAGGTTGTTAAATCATATGTGTACCTCATGGCAAAAGCCTCAGGACTGAATGCATTTGGCTTGGTTGTTATTTTACAAACAAGGTGCTATGGTTGCATTAGCCTTAGGAACTACTGGCTAGAGTCTATTAAATTATTTACATTTAAAACTACCCGAAGTGTCTGTTTAAAAAGGGTCGGAAGAAAGTCACCCTTAGCAGTCACCACAGAAAGTGTGGCTGACTATCATTCAGGCAGAGCTCCAGAAAAGGGAAAGAGAAGCTGCAGAAGTCAGTTACCAAGCCTGTGTTCGGCTCATGCAGAATTGCAGCCTGTAGATAAGCCTGTCTTATGAAAGATGAGGAGTGTGTAGTAATTACACAGCCTCCCAAGTCTTGGCTCTCTACAGCCATTCCTAGCTATTGGAAACTTCTCCATGTCCAAAAATTCAGCAAAGAAAAGTTTTAATAATATATTCATCAAAAAGGCATGATTTTTGCAGTCTTACAGAGGGGCAGCCTTCCACCATCCCTATTTACATAGCCCATTGTGAAAAGTTGGTGCTTTTTTTTTTTCAGAGCATGAGCAGATAATAAATAATATTACTACACTAATTCAGGAAGCAATGTACAATGGCAAGCATAATTTGAACCACTTCTGCATTGCTTACACACTCAAGAAAAACATCTAGATGTCATTGTGTACAGCTCAGGGGAAACATCTGTTCCAACTGCCTGGGTCAGCAAGTAATAAGGAATAATACTGAAAATATCTGAATGCTGTTATGCAAATCAGTGCTATGCCCTCATGTTGAATATTATGTTCTGTTCTGATTACTCTACCTAAGCAAGGATTTAACAGAAATAGACGGTGACTGAAGACAGCTGATAAGCATGTTACAGCCATGAGAAGGATTCCATAGTCTTAAAATGATAGGACAATTTAGCTTGGAAATAAATAAAACCAGCAGCCACAGTGCAAGCATACACCATAAAATAAAATGGTATGAAGGATGTAAATTGAATCCTCCTATTTTACTTGCATTTTCTGCCACTTTTCTTACCCTTCATCTGTCTGGTCTATTTAGACATTGAGATATGAGAATTAGGAACTGTCTATTACTCTAAATTTGAACCATGGCTACCACAATTAAGCCCACAGATGGTCACTAGGCAATCCCATTACAAACAAGAATAATCTTATTTACCCTTTGTCCTCATAAAACAACAGGGAGAGAATTACATTTAAAAGGCAACCCATTTTAAATATTAAAAAGGAAGCGCTCCTATAACTAGCCGCGAGTGTGGCATGTCGTGGCTCATGCAGCCCTGGGAAGCACCTTCTGCTCACCCAGGAGGGCAACAGATCTGGGAGTGAGCTGCCCTCCCGCCAGTGTGTCATCCAACCCTGTGGCAGTCCAGCCTCCTGCCACCTTCAGACGCCACCCTGACATGAACACAGGCTGGCAAGGAGGGCAGCACATTTGTCTTTGACCTTTTTTACTCACCACTGGAGAGCTTGGGACACTGCAAGGGACTGCCAGTGCAGAAAGTGGGGCTGAAGTTCCCCCGCTCCCTCCCTCCATCACCGCCACCCTCCCTTGGCATACAGCCCCTCCCGGGCAGCTCACGGTGACAAAAATGCAGCACCAAAGCACAGAGCTCCAAATGTTTCCAACTAATACTCCAAATGTTTTGTGCCGTACATCGTGTATTTCTCCACACTCCTTTCTGGATCATTCAATGCTGGAAATGATCAGAGGTAAGAATCTAAACGGCTGTGGTACTGAATTATCTGTTTCGAATTCACATTTCCATCAAAATAGGAGTTATTTTTAGGAATGATGAAAAGACCTGCTTTACTTAAGTGTTAAACCCATTGCTACAAGATAAAAACCCAGGCAAAGAATTTAGGGGATTCAAAGGGCTGACTCTGTAACAGGTCAAAACCGCCGCAGTTACATGTGGCAGACAGACCCCCTCTCTGTAAGAGTGAGAGCATCGATGCACGTTTCAGACACAGAGCTGACCACTAACTGACTACCACAATGAAGAATCTTCCCTGTGGTCACATTATTCCATATTTGTCTGCCGTGGGCTTTCTCAGTCCTTTTCAGAGGCTTCTGGCAAAGGTGATCTCTGACAGAGATAGTTGACTGAACTGAGGCACCAGCCCACTCAGCATCATCATTTCTGTGTCCCAGATAAAGAACTGAAACTTCTTTCCTTTCTTTTACCCTTTATCTTCATGTGTGTGAGAGACAGAGAGAGGAACAAATAAAAGAGAGGAAAAAATCACTCTCTTTCATGTTTTTACATATCAAAACAGAACTATTACAAGCAAAACATCTGAGATGGGAATCTTAATGGTGGCAGAGATCAAAAATAATCTTCCAGCTGTAGTATTTATGGTTCCAGTTTTAGTTTCAGTAGATAGGAAATTTGTTCCAGCATCATAAGCTTACTTCCATTTGTTGTCTATTGCAAGCACTGGCACATACTTTTAGTGTGGATATTGTGGATACGGTCTGTGAATACATGTTGGCACTAGTTTCCCTGCAGCCACGGAAACACCTGCCTCCAAGCTAATTTATAATCTGCACCTATGGCCATGGGCCACTTACAAGTTTATTGAAAAAGGTCTTGACTAACCATATAGGAAAGACTCTGTTCTTTCTCTTCCTGTTCCACATGACATAAGTTTGGCATTAACAAGTCACATTTTTATGTCCAACTTTATAGATTGTTAATAATATGTAAAGATATTTGATATGTAAGATCATAGGTCAAATACTTCTCACTCTACCCATGTGGGAATAGTCCCACAAACTTTATTTATACAACTAGTCTGAGGAAGACAGTCATGCTTTACCTTCTCTGTAAAATTATTCTGCAGTGTTATGAGGCAGCTCTCACCATTACTTACAGTACTCTCATTAACTCTGAAGCACAATGCATGTCCCGCTCTTGAGCTCTTCAGACTAAATCCTGCAAAATGAAGGAGAGTTGTCCACACATAAAAAGAAATCTGATAATGCAACAGGATGCCCTGGTTCTTCTCACATATGATTCAGCATAGTAAAATATTACATCCCCTTCACAATTTCTGGGTTTCATGTATTCCATGTCATTCTACCTAGAAAGGATTATGAAAATCCACTCAACCACTATTTCCTTGACAATGTTTTTTCCTTTTGTTTATAAATTACTGTGGAGAACAGGTCTGTAAATGAGTCATTGCTTTTTGACTCTAGTGTATTCAGCTGGCATACTGTGTCTTGGCCCTGTACTAGAGCTAGGTGGTTTGTTTTTGTATAATTATCATGTAAGTAATCAGGAAGTGGAATCTCCTAGGATGTTTATAAATATCACGAAGAGTCATTATTAAAAGTACCAGGAACGATCCTGTAGATGATACATCACATGGTCTGGAAAGCACAGAGGAGAAGTTCAAGTTGTAGTAGTTTTTCTCCACTAACTTGCATAGGAAAGAAAAGCACTCCATAAACTACAGAGAAACATAAACAACTCATTCCGATTCAAATCTGGATCCAAGCTGGAAGCACCCTGGGTTTAGCATTTAGCACTGAGCCCATTTCAACACAGAAGAAACAGCAGAAAGTTTCCACAGCATTTGCAGTTTTATTGGAAATCAGCAGATGGTGCTTCCACAAGGCCCTTTACAAGTTCTACTTAATGAAATATATAGGTGGCTAGGTCGTGCTGAATTGTTAATTTTAACTGTCATGCCTGGCTGTGCACTGCATCTGTAAAGTCTGTTCATTGACCAAGTTTCTTGCATTTTTTTTTTAATTGCTGACCTACCTGTAAAATGGGTGGCTTATGTCAGAAGCTTCACTGTTACACCTCTACGGATGACAGCATAGGTATTCAGTCTGTCATTCTGCATCCCCTGAATGATAAGAACAAATTGCATAGCTACTTTGCAAGGTTTCCTTGAAATCTAAAAATACTGCCTTAAGTTAGATTGAGAGGCAAAGCCCTGCACAACTCTGGAATGAGTATCCTACCTGAAGGGGAAAAAGAGCTGTGGGCATCAAACAGAAGCTTGGGACAGATAACAACTGGTGCTAGCACTGATCTGTTCAGGAGTAAAGGTATCAATAGCAGAGGTGCAGCCGTTTGCACAGCCACAGTCTATCTTGATTTCAGGGTCAGCAAGGAAAGTTACTCCATGCCTCCACATACTTGGTTTGTACCCTCACCTGCACAGATACCTGTCCTTCTCCCCTTCCCTTCCGCCCCACAGTTGGCAAGCAGCAGACAGAAACAGTCACGAGGCAGAAGCCATTTGTGCCCTCTTTCAGCATGTGCCACCAGAACTGCTAGGATGTGACAGTAGAGATGGTACGCTGTTGAGGGGCAGCATGTTCGTCCCCTCCCTAGCAGCAGGCTCCCTTTCCACCTCCAGCACAGCGCGCAGGTGCGTCCTCCCTCATCCAGGTTATCAGACAGGCAATCCCAGCACCAGTGACTGCATTTTCCCTGCAGCTACCTGGTGCACATTCTGTATTTGACAGCAGAGCTTCAAAATAGCCCAAGACCAAATATTTCATTCATAATTGCACTCAGATTACGACATGCAGGTATATTATCTTTACTGTAAATTTACAGTGACCTAGGACAAAACAAATGAAATTAGTTTCTCAGAATGGCACAAGAAAGACCAGTAGGGATTTTCCAACTGCTATGTTCTATTTTAACCCCAAATCCATCTTTCTCCTTTGCAAGTTAACCTTACGCATACAATGCCAGTCCATTTATATCCAATACGTTATTGCTTAGCAGTGGATTCCTGAAGGTATTCTTGCAAAATGCTTAACTGCCTAAGGCCTGGGAGAAATAAAACATGTTTCTTTGGTTCCCAACTATTTCTAATGGGAATAATCCCTTTAAATCTGGCAGCAGCCAATATACCCAGTCAGTGATAACAATTTTTTCCTGAAAGCAACTGCATCTGCATACACCAAATTCCGTCTTTCCTTAGAGCAGATACCTGGGGAAAGGAAGCCACTCCAGGAATAAAATAAGATAGTGTGAAAAGGTCATCTGGTGAAACTCGTGGAGAAGGTAGTCAAAAGAAGTAGCTACTGACAATCTGAATTTAAAAGGAATCAGTTTCATGATCCTGAAGATGTCCCTCCACCCATCTCCCTAAAAAAACCCTAGAGGTTCCATTTTTCTTTCATCTTGGGATCTCTGCAGCTGATTTTTATTTATTTATTTTACAAGGAATTCAGATTAATAAAAATTTGCTATTTTCTGTTTTGTCCACAAAAGGAGAATAGCCACCAAAGCTCAGAAATCAACAGCAAAGCAGGTGAGGCTTCATGAGGGAATCTAGAGCAACAATGTGTAATCTCTAATGTGATATGAGTTAACCGGCCAGAGGCAGGACATCCGAGACGGCAGCACGCCTCATAGGCCTCAGACCATGGGGCTCCCATGGAGTTGGTGGGAACACTCCTCAAGGAACACGGCAGAAATGCCCCTCTGGACAGGTGTGTACTAAACATCTGTCTTTCCACACGGCCTTTCAGGGCATCAGAGCTTGGATGCAATCAGAGTGGTCTCAGGGGGAGCATCCCTCCTGGCACGCTGTTTGCAAGACATTGGAGACATTTCCCACATGCACCTGAAATCCCATCCTGTTCCACTAGAGGGTTATGCCTAAAGGACAAGCCTAAGCAGCGGTAGTAACAGGCAGGATGGTGTGCTCTGCCTCAGTGCAGTGCTAATTTTCATTGTCTAAATACAGGAGTACAGCCTCTAGTTTACACCACCGGTTTTTCTTGCAGGAGCCATTTATGAAGCATAAAACCCCTAAATGTTGTCCTTTTCCCCTGCTTGTGCCTCTGAGCCTTCAAAGCTCCCCTTACAAGTCTTGCTCAGCCTGAGTTTGCTGCCTGTGGAACAAGAACACTTGTCTGATTATAAGATATTAAGACAAAAGAAGGTGCTAAATGATGTCTCTCCTCCTCCGACATAGAAAACAACCACTTTTTTAAAGATAAAGCATGTTTACAGAATAGAAAAAGGAATTCTTGCTGAAGAGTTTGGCTGAAATAACAGGCCACACATAGTAACCATGTAACTGAGAAAGTGATGGGTCCTGGTCTAATAACAGGCATCATCTCTACCTGTATATCTCGTCTGAACAGGAATGCTCAAAAAAAAGAGATCAGATTTGAAGGTAATCTTGATTCTGCATCTAAAAGGATATTGCTGCAATTGAATCACAAACATCCTATCACTTTAAGCAAAATATTAAAATATTAAAGAGAAAAAAATTAATTGCAAATAAACCCCTACTATCTACCTTCTCTCCCCACGTCCAGACACACTTTTATCTGTGACCATTCATCTTTGTGTCAAGTTGTTACTTTTTTTAACTTGGGGTTGGAACCTGTCCAGGACTTGACCTCCCTTTTCCATGAAAAGCATACAATTTTATTTCTGAGAAGCTCCAAGTACATTTTGGAGTTTTTCTTTATTTTTAAATAAGATTAATACAATCAACACTATCATACTGCACTCTTATTAGAATATCCTAGAAAAAGACAAAAATTACCTGCAACTGCCCTGCTGCAGGATAAAAATGATGAGCACGTGCTAACAAAGTTTTTAGGAGCCTTAAAGAAGATCTTAAAAATTATGTGCATCTTTAAACAAGACAGGGTAAAAATAGTACTTTTATTTCATTTGTAAGTGGTTCCAGACATTGCAAGTTACGTTGTTGGTATGCTGTTATTTTCCTCAAAAGAGTCAGTTACTTCACTTGCAGTACTGAATTTTGGGATATTGAAGTTTGAGCCAAATAGCACACAGAGTCTGATGCTTAAATGACTCTCTTACTGTCTAGATTTGTTATGTCTTCATCTCTGAGATACTTCAGAATGAATTCTTTTAAGGATTTGTGTTTTACTAGTAGCAGGTTACTAAAGCAAGCTTCAAAATTTCGTGGATAAAGCATTCACTTGGCTGTGGATGTACTTTCTTTCCACCTAATGGATGTGAAATCAGCTTTGACATAGGTCTTCTCAGGAATGCTTTCCTTTATTCTGTTTTCCATTGTTTTACCAATAGGCGAGCAAGTTACAAATACATCAAAGGCATCTAAGAAGAATGGAGCTAATGGAATTCATCCTTAGTCCTCAAGAGGTCTCTCTTATTTTATGAATTCTTTGTAGATGTCAGTTTGGAGTAGTGAACATTGTTTTAAATTAATGTATTTTCAGATTTTCAAGTTGGTCCTCAAAACCTCCCTTACTATCTGTTTACTGCTAAGATCCCTTTTTAATTTTTTTTTTCTCTGCCAAAATACCATGAACACCAACAGAAATCTAATAGCACAAGTTTGTTTTAATTCTCTACTTTACTTTAAGAACCGTCTCTGGAGGTTCTAACTATTCTATCTATTCTATTATTTACCCTGACACTATCCTTTCCCTTCCCTCTCCTCTGCCCCTCCACCAAAAGCTCTTGAGTTTCTGTAAATACATATGAAGAAAAGTATCTTTCTCTGACAATCACATTTCCATAAATTAGGCCACTTTTGCTATTCTGCTTTCACATCTTTCAAGGCCAGCATGGCCCCATACCTTGCAGGCCTAAATTTTCTAGTTGGAAATTCTAGTGTTTCTATCAAGGACATATTTGATGTTGTTCTTAAAACACTAGCTACTGGAATCCAGATATGATATCAGCATCTCAGCTTTCATTTTTAAAAAATTATTTGCAAAACGTCATTGTTCTGTGGAAAGACCTGAAAACGCGATCGCCATCTCAGAAACCAGAAAGTAGGAAGGAAAGAGAACTCAATTATAAACTACTTATGTAAGCTGACTTGTTTTGAGTCAAACCTCACGATATGTGTACATTCAGGACACTTGACTTTGGCAACACTGCAGCTCACTGAGGTGAGCGGCCATTAAAAGCAAAGGCTCATGAGAACCTCTGGTGAGAGGAGTGAGGCCTAAGGCACCCTCTAGTTAACCATCACTGCCACATTGCTATGACAGGGCTACCTTGGCAGGGCCCTGCCAAGACTCTCAGATTTGCTGGTTTTGCTCCTGCATAGTGGATAGCACTATTACAGCATTCAGGTTCAAAGGCATTTGAGTGCCCTGGTGGATCAATTTTGGACTATACTGTGACTTTTCCCATTTGCAGAGATGGCCTCCTTTATATACAAAGCTGGAAAGGAGACTACACCACCTTCTCAATATCACCACCACAAAATTTCTTCTTCCTTTTGAATCCAATGAAGCATGCTCAAAAAGTTCAATGAGCTCAACAGGGTATGGCCAACGAGTGTGATGAGGGACTAGAAACAGACTGAGTTTAGACTTGGAAATAGGAACTTTCAAGTGTGTGCAATTAAGGTGGAACTATGAGGCTAGAAATAAGGAATACATGAACCCTGAGCCAAACCACTGTCACCTTCTACTGCCTGTAATGAGAGAAAGTGGCACAAACTTCACAATAATGTGTTCAAAAAAAGTCATTCAACAGTAAATGTAATAGATACAGATAAAAGAAGCCACCTAATACAGACTAAATCCTGAATGTCAGGATTTTATGACACATTCATGAAACAATTTTTCTTTTAATAATCAAATTTTCTTTATTGTTTCACATTTTAAAGCATGGGGCCAATCCATGGATTTCTGCATGCGTAAATGAGATGAAGTAACACAGCAGCAAGAAAGGATGGCCAGTGGAGACAGATTTAGCTGAGATTTGGGCTTTCTCCCTGCTATTCCACAAGCTATCCATATGTCTTTGGGCACATCATTTTGTGCTTGATTCAGTTGCCTAAACAAAGACATTTAATGTCATTTGTAAAGTCCAAGTGTACCCAGGTTATTCATACAAGGCTAGCAGATGTGATGCCACACACTTCTGGAGCAGCAGCTGGAGTCAGAGAGGATAGGCACATTGTGTGGGAAAATGGCTAAAGCCCTTTTCCTGCCTGTACCTATCTCACCCGCTCTCATCTGAGATGCAGATGATCTCCATGCTTACTATTCCTGCTCTCACAGCAGTCTTGTACAATGAAATTGTTAAGGATTAGCAGGTTCTCAGAGTTGGAGGCCCCACAGGTATCAGCCCCACTCTCATGACTGGAGGAAACCAAGGACTTGGTTGATCATTAGAAGAGGTAAGGGCCAGGGCAGAGACAAGAAAGCAGAAGCTCGAACCCATGCGTTCTGGACTGTCCTGCAAACCTGTGACTGAACTGACTAACCTGTGCACAGAAGATGCACTATCTCCTCTTTTTCCAGACATCCAGGGAGAAAGGGAACTTACTGTACCCTAAGGACTAGCAGTCTGGACATCAATCCTTCTATTCATGACTTCTGGCTCCTCAAGTCACCTCTTGATCAAGTGTAGAAGAAAGCATATGTGAATTAACCAAGTTAGTGGACAGAACAGGAGCCACAGGGCTCCTCCTAGACCCCCTTCTTGGGGGAGTATTAGGAGGACATAAGCCAGTTTTTGTGCTACTGGAGGGAGACAATTCTCACAGCACATACTGTGGAGCCAACAAACTCTCAGCAGTCCATGCAGGGCTTCCACTTCAAAAAAATGTATGCAATAGGTCCCAAAAGAAAGCATAAATTACCCTGAGCTCTTCTTCCTTCCCATAATACTAGCTAATATCTGTAGTCCTATTTATTCCATAAAAGCCTGACTTCAAAAAAGACTAGAAGGTCTACAGATACCACTATTTTGCACTGCAGTAAGACAAGTCTACAGAGTTACTTGCAGTGCCATTTACTTAATATAGCATAATACCTTCAATTTGTACTAAAAATTAATTTTGGAAATTCATTGTTGTTTATGTGATAGCAGAAATGTGCATTGTAATGGACTGAAAATTTTTATGACCTATGAAGAGTTGTCATACATGTGTGATGCTGTACCAGACCTTGAAATAAAAATGTTTAAGCACTAAGTACTTTTTATAAATATATTTCATTACAAAAGAAAAATTTTTCAGCAGTCCATGCAGGGCTTCCACTTCAAAAAAATGTATGCAATAGGTCCAAAAGAAAGTACAGATACCACTATTTTGCACTGCAGTAAGACAAGTCTACAGAGTTACTTGCAGTGCCATTTACTTAATATAGCATAATACCTTCAATTTGTACTAAAAATTAATTTTGGAAATTCATTGTTGTTTATGTGATAGCAGAAATGTGCTTTGTAATGGACTGAAAATTTTTATGACCTATGAAGAGTTGTCATACATGTGTGATGCTGTACCAGACCTTGAAATAAAAATGTTTAAGCACTAAGTACTTTTTATAAATATATTTCATTACAAAAGAAAAATTTGAAAGAATGGGGACAATCATGAGACACTCCTTTTCTGCTCATAAAAATAAAGCTGCTAATCACAATTAGGAAAAAAGCTTTTCTTTGCTTCCATCATAGCCATGACCTTATCTTCTCTAAAATTCTTTGTCACAATTAGTCTCATTTAGATCATTATTTTCACTGAGGGCTCTGTCTAGTTAATTTCTTTCCTGACATGCTATGCACTCACCAACATGTGCAACACAGTACTAGAAGGTGACATTTGGAGTTTATCAACATGTACCATGTAGGACAATTTTGATAATGTCCCAATAAGCTGCCACTGACTAAAGAGCAGTCTAAAATCCATTTGGTTCCATTAATCTCTGAAAGTAAACCATTAAAACTGATCCTCTTCCTTGATGGGCAATAAAGTAAATACAAACCTCACAATAAGAAGTTAATGATCTGTCCCTAACAAGGCTGTAACTTTGACGTACTCAAGGACCTACTCTTTCAGTCTAGAAACAAGATCCAGTACGTCACCAGATACATGCACTGACCTGGAAATTGTCCATTTGTTACCCTTTTTGCCATGCTATATTCAGCTTGTCGCAGTTGGCTATGGGTATCACTCTTAACAGTGATTTTTATTCCATTTAAGCTCCAAGCCAGGATTTACAGTCAGACAAAGCCTTTTTTGGAATAGAAAATGGTGTTACTCCTCATATCCAATGAATCAGATATGCCCTCCCCATTAACTCTAATAGAATCAAACTAACAAGAAGAAAAATAAAGTAATGGCAAAAATTAATTGAATTTTCACAGTAGTTATTTACAAACTACGTCCGTCCTTACTTTAATCTTGGGTTTAGTCTCCAATCCTGTTCCAGCTGTAACTGATTGCCAACTGACATATCTTTTGAAGTCTGCCACACAAAATGTTCCAGACCTTAAAAGTACAATAACCACACATAACCCCTCCATTCCTAAAGCACCATGCTCCTCATCTATAATTTTAAATTAAAAATTTGAAGTTTTATCACCAAGTATGTCATAGCTCCACTTGGCAGAGTTGTGGAAGTAGAAAAGGCAATTTGCCAGTCGGGAAGCTGGGCAAGAGCCATTCTGCACTTAGCACATGACTTACGACAGCCAACGGTTAGCTTAATGCTGCCCAAGCTGAAATGGCCTTCCAGGGGCTGTTCTATCTGACAGCTTTGCTCTTTCCATGCTCCCTCCCACTATGCCACTTCTTAAGCCTTTACGTGGAAAGGGGTTGTCTAGAGCTGGTAGTGCTGCCTTTTCTGGCATTTAGGCATTCCTTTAAAACAGTAGCATCCTAAAGGGCTGTTTAGAGCAGGTTTCCAGCAATAACTACATTTTCTTGGGTTTTGTTAAAGTTTTCAAAATTTCATTTAGAATCAATGTCAGAATTCCTGCTGCTATTGACAACACTGCAGTCCCAACACGGGGAGAGACTTTGTCTGCCCTAGAAATTCCATGGTCTGTCCACATTTCTAGTTTTTTTCTGTTCTCCGAAATTATATAGGAAAGTATCTGATCAATAGATCAGATCAGTAAAGCAATAGATCAGTATACTCCTTTATAATTTTTCATTTACCTTTCTCAGATAGTTAATGATTTTAATACTTTCCTTACAATTTTTTCCACTCCTATTTTCTACTGGAATATTGTACTTTTGTCCAAGTTTTCAATAACCTGGAAAGCTTTTATAACTTGTTTAGCAACCTGTTTTCATTCCACTCACGCATTAAACCTCATCTTACCACATCACATCCTGTTTGCAATGGATACTGAATAATAAGGCTTACTGCACTTTCTCAGTGCTGGTTCGTGGTACTGCCAACACAAGAAAAGAAAATGTCTTTGGAGTGTCTCAGACAGCTTGTCCTGTTCTGGCCTACAACAAGGGGAAAGTATCCACCAAACTGCAGAGCGATACACAATTCTGTTACTACTCCCTGAATCACCAATAAAAGGTAGGAAAGGGGTCAGTTTGGTTCATACCACATCTATGTCAATTTTATCCGACCTAAAATGTGAATGCCACCTGTCTATATGCCCTTTCTACAGTATGAACAATGCCACAAACGCACAGAGTTGCTAAACCTCCATGGGCTACCAGAAACTTTCCATATTTAAGATCAGACTACTCACAGTCACACTGTCCTCCTGTTCTTCCTGTGAACCACAATGAATCAAGCTAAACCTTTACGGTGTCCTCTACACAGTCTCAGCATCTGTCATAGGGTGGATTATTAAAACTGCAAATTGCTCACCTGCAAGAGGACTGCTTGACCATGCTCAATTCCTTCTTTCCACTGGACCACAGGGAGAAGTTTCAGACAGTGTACCTGTTTACAGCTGTCTTGGTCAAAAGGGGTGACAGCTTTTCAGATGTGACTTGCCAAATCTCTACTGACAGTCAAACTTTTATTCCCTTTGCAATTTTTACCAGTCGTATTTATTAGGTAAGATCCCTACTACCTCTTTATTCAATCCATTGCCCACTACCTGAAAACAGACATTAACTTTTAGGTCAACTTAAAGAAAAAATAACTGTTCAAGGTACCTGTATTCATATACACACAACACTCATCAATACCATACAATACAAGTTCTATGTTTAACAGTCTCACTTATGTGTAGGAATAATTCCAGTGTAATAGCACACATATCCACTACCTAATACTAGAATTCAGTTAATGTATTTTGGAGCTTAGTTTTATCAGGAATTCGTTTGCTTGTTTTTCATGGAAAAGTCTTGGCCAAATCAAGAAATGAACCTTTGTAATCCAAATTTTTATGCTACGTTACGCTAAGAAACAGCACATGAAATTTCTACAGAAAAGGCTGTTGAAGACTTGCATTGCCCTATACTGAAGAGAAAAAATGAAAGGGAAAGCTTATAAAATGAAACAATGCAATGGTGCTCAGAAAAGCCCTTAAATCTGAGATGCGAAAGAGGGGAACCTTTGTACAAGTGCTGTTTTCCAGAAACGAAGCCTTCTTTTTGTGATAATCAGGACAATGAGATGGGAATAAAGGAGGCTAACAAGTCTTCTCTCCTACCAGAAGAGGACGTTCTACCTTTATTTGAGTACTTGCTCTGCGAGAGAAGCCAGTTCTGTGAGAAACCACATAGGATGATGCATACATCCAGGACAGGCCCACAGGAGGGTGTTTGAGTCTTTTTCTCCCTTGAATGTTACGTTGGGGAATGCCAGGATAGGCCTTCCCATTTTCTCTCACCCAAAATCCAGATGCCTTCCGAATAATCAGCTTTTGCTTGGAGACCTATCCACATCCTTGAAAAACTTTAAGCAGACATGCTCCTTATCGAAGAAAGAGTCGTGAGGTGGTCCATTCTTGATACAAGCAACCGTTCCTCTGTTGAGAGGCAGCACATTGATGGGAAAAGAGTAAAAGGAAATACATTATACTAGTACAATGAATACTGACTTACCACAAAATAAATATTCCCCGTATGTGTATGTGTGTGTGTATATATATGTTAACAGCACGTCACACAAGGTTACACTTGGCATTATTTTTCCTCCTACTCAGTATTTTGCTGCAATTTTCCTACAGACCAGCCACTTAATATTTCGGATTATGGGGTCTGTTGTAGCTACAGCTATATTACAGATAGGACAGACACATACATTTTATGTAAATTGAGAGCTAAATCTGAACTTTCTGAAACTTTGAGATGTTAGTATATATGGGTTTTTTAAAAGGTTTTATTATTCCAAGATCAGGGCCAGCTGCAAAGATTGGATTCACATCCAAAAACGTATTAAAATGCATACACTTCTTGGTAGAAAGAAGTTTTAAAACCTGTCAGGCTGAGAACAACGCTCTTTTTGTGTGCTGCCTAACAATTCAGTCACAGATCAACCCTATTGGTTTTTTGGTAATTTAAGTATGATTGTTGGCAAAGCAGAAAGTGGTGGGGGAGTTGTACAGGGAGGCACACAGTGAGAAAGAAGGAAGCATTTCTGATTATACAATATATCCCTGACATGTTGTTACACACAAACCCAATATTTAGCATTTAAAAAAGAAGGGAGAAAAAAAAAAAAACAAAACAGTAAAAGAAACAGCAGCTGTTTCTATGTGATGTCAGAGAACAGGTGTGATACAAATCTCCATACCAGCGCAATCATATTGATCTCCTGATGATACACGCATGAAGCACATGTGCAAACGTTATCGACCCATCCGGCATCTCATTTCCAGGAATACGGCCTGAAAATGCCTCTCTATAATTGAAAACATTATCAGGATAAACACCGTATTGGCCAATTATTAAAAAACACACACAAACTGAGTAAGAAAAGGTGAG
>NW_008794581.1:6949613-6950155 GCF_000699145.1 Aptenodytes forsteri | reverse complement strand
GGGAGCCGGAGGGCGGGAGCGGGGAGGAGGGGTGTGGGGAGGGCCGGGCGGAGGGCGCGGGCGGCCGCGGCGCACCGGCCCCTGACCCGGCACTGTCCGGGCATTCCTGTCTGCATACTTCGCAGTCTGTTGTGCTTTGGTGGCTCAGAAAAGCGAAAGAATCGAAATTAAAAAGGCAGCTTTTGAATAAACAATACCATTTTCCGTTAAGTAATCGTTTTGTATAAAAGGAAATATCGCCTACTCAGTTTCATTCAGCGGTGCCAAAAAATGTTATAAATGAGAGACCGCCAACTTTTCTAAGGGGAGAATAATGCCAGACTGTGCTTAATAAACTAGTGCCCTAGAAGTTCATTATCGATGTTGCAATCTTTTCTGATTCTGAAAGGAGACCGCCTACGTCGCTCCCATTCCCGTCTCGTCCTCCCGGGCTCCCAGTGAAAAGGCTGTCACTTGGGCACAGCCCTAGGTATTAAACTTTTATTTGGTTCTTTTTTTTTTTTTTTAGGTTTGGGGTTGGTCGGTTGGGGTTTGGGGTTTTT
>NW_008794581.1:6914888-6949437 GCF_000699145.1 Aptenodytes forsteri | reverse complement strand
TGCGCGGGTGCGCGCCCGGGGGTGCGCGCCGGTGCGCGCCTGTGTGTGTGTGCGGGCCCCTAGAGCAGATAATTGGAGAGGGTTTCCAGAAGGTGGAAAATGTCACCTGATTCACAGTGAACTTTTTAAATCTCCCCACCCCCGAGCAGACACACACACACACATTAGGAGACCGCCCACCGCAGACAGCTAAGACCCCCGTATAGATTTAAAGAGAGACTGCATTCAGAGCCTGACGTTCATTCAATAGAGCGATCATAAGCAGGCTGGCTAGTGCTCGCTCCCTCTCCCTACTCCCCCTCACGCTGTTTCTGTGTCTCTCTCACTCCCTGCTATACTGAGGATGTTAAATCAGAGAATCCACCCGGGCATGCTCTTACTCCTGATGTTTCTGTGCCACTTCATGGAAGATCACACAGTGCAGGGTAAGACCGGATTGTTTATTCGCAGATATGTTTCTTTATTATTACTACTGTTTTCTGTCTTTCGGGCACGGTTTAGTTTGCTGCGGTGTTAAACGCCTCTCTCCAAGGTCCAACAGGACAGAAGTTAATTGTGGGCATGGGATTGCTTTGTACCGAGGTGCAGAGGTGTCACTTAGATTCCTTTTTGATCGGATCTTCGCGCTGCTCTGCATAGGCGCAGAGGACAGATGAGGATGTTTCTTGGTATTTATTGTTATTATGCAGCATGAATGAAGAGCAGCATCGCGAGGGAACTTTCCCAGTCTCGGCTCCCGAATGAGTGCTCAAAGTTTGTTGGTAATTTAGCTCAGATTTTTATCTCGCCTGTCTGACGGAAGGAGAGGTGGTGATGGGGAGCCCCACGATTACAGCTGACATTTTTAGAGACCAGTAAGTGGTCATTTTCCGGACATTCCTTTAATATTGGGATTTCCTCCTGCTCCCTCTTTTTTTTTTTTTTTTTTTTTGGTGAGTAAATATTAAAGTGTTGTAAATTCTCCTGCACTGAAGAGTATGCTTAAATAAGTTGGGTTGTTGGTTTTTTTTTTTCATGCGAACAAAACAAACCCGAACCAGATATTGACAACTCTTAAGAGCCCTCTTTCGACACAAGGGAATATTGATTTTTAGTTTGGGGGCTTTTTTCCCTTATCTTGACCGTGTTCCAACCACAACCTGGATGTCTTACCATTTTTTTAAAATTCCCCCCCCCCTTTTTTCCCCCTTTTCTCCCCCACTACCCAGGTACAGCGTAAATTAATCTCATGTAGGCAACTGTAAGACGCAAAACTTTTTTTTTTTTAAGGGCGTTGTTTGTTCAATGATTTTTAGAGCGGGGGGGGGGGAGAGATCTTCCCCCGCGCTCAGCGACATCTCGGCTGGCCGATCTTGACCCCCCGCTGCGGTACGTTCCCATCGGAGTAAGGAGGCAGGATCGAGCCCTGGCTGGATTAGCACCAGAATCAATTGGTATTGAGTTGCTGGAGAAGTCACATTGGTTATTCACGAGAGACTCATCCCAACCAAAACTCTCCAGCTAAAAAAGGGGAGTTGCTTGGACTAATGTTCTTGGCTTGACTCCACAAATAACAGGGATACTAGTAAAAAAAAAAAAAAAGGGCAAAAAAAACCCCAACAAAACCCACTTCATCCGGTTTAAGGACAGTGTACTTTCCTCTGAAATGCTTGCGGGAGAGAAGGCACCTATAACTTTTCCAGCTTTTCAGATTTTTAAAACTCGGTAGGGACCTCCTACTCTATGTGCCCTTGTATTTTATGTACTTTGCTCACTTTTTTTTGAGCTCTGCTGAGTTATTTTGGGGAAGGAAAGACATTTGTTAGTAGAAGCAGCAAAACGGAGATTTCGAAAGACTTCGCTAACAGCAAATGTTCCCAATTCGTGCAGATTGCAAAATGGGCTGGGACTGAAACTCTGTGCGGCACTAAAACAATGCTGCTGTGCAGCCGCGGTGAGGAGGAGAGGGCAGGGGGAGGAGGAAGGAATTTGCAAGCGCGATTTTCTTCTTATTCCCTTTTAAATGCACATCCTTTTCAAGCCTCTGTCACGTGCCGGCAGTGCTCCTTCTGCTCTACATATGGAATAAATACCTCCGAGAACTGCCTCGTCCTGTTTTGATCGGGTCTTTCTTTCTGGGTTTTTTTCGGGTTTTTGTTTTGTTTTTTTTTTTAAACTGCGCTCCCAAATGGGCCGGAGTAGCCGCGGGTTATGAAATGGGACAAATAAAAGTCAACAGCCTAGTAAAAGTCACTGCAAGGCGCACGTGTTGGGTTGGGTCACCGGGTGACGGCCACTGATCCGGCTGGGTGTCTCCCCCTGCCCCCCCCCGCAGCTGGGAACTGCTGGCTCCGGCAGGCGCGGAACGGCCGCTGCCAGGTCCTCTACAAAACCGACCTCAGCAAGGAGGAGTGCTGCAAGACCGGCCGCCTGACAACTTCGTGGACGGAAGAGGACGTCAACGACAACACGCTTTTTAAGTGGATGATTTTTAATGGGGGAGCCCCAAACTGCATCCCGTGCAAAGGTGAGGGGGGTGCTGGCGAGCTGCTCCTTGCCGAGGAGCGGTTCAGGCAGGGACTGGGCTGGGGGAGGAGAAGCGGGGAAGGAGCTGGAGGGGGGGCAGCGCGGTCCTCCCGCTTCCTTCCTCGGTGGGGCTTTGAGGGGCGTCTCGTGCCAGCCGCGGGGTCAGTGAGGGGGCCCCCATTTCTGCTCGGCCGCCGTGCATGTCGCGGGGAGGAGCAGAGCGACCTCCTCTCCCCCCTGCCCTCACTGGCGGGGGGAATTTCCCTGGAGCGGTGTTTCCTGGAGGGGGGGCAAGGTGTTTTCTCTCTGTGCTCTGTGGGGTCATGGTGTCTTTTTTTTTCTTCAAGCAGTTTTGACACCAGGTCTGTTCTGCACACTTGGTACTAAAGTGGTGCCTCTTTCCTTCCATCAGAAACGTGTGAGAACGTGGACTGTGGACCCGGGAAGAAATGTAAAATGAACAAGAAGAACAAACCTCGGTGTGTTTGTGCTCCGGATTGCTCTAATATCACTTGGAAGGGCCCCGTGTGTGGCTTAGATGGGAAAACCTACAGGAACGAGTGTGCCCTTCTCAAAGCCAGATGTAAAGAACAGCCCGAACTTGAAGTCCAGTATCAGGGCAAATGCAAAAGTAGGTTTGCAAATCTAATCCGATCTCCCTCAAATGCCAAAGGGTGTGTGTCTGAGTGTAGGGAGGAGGAGCTGTTGGACGTACTTCCCCACAGGAACCAGAGTGATGTTCCAAATGCTGGGAGACAGTAACTAACCACGCTCAACAGACAAGGACGTAGCTGGATTGAGAGTTCCCCACAGTCTAGCAGCGCTTGTATCCCACCAGCTACCCTGAGATGGGAAGGTTTCCTTCAGTGGCCCTTAAATAAGGAGAGCTGCTGAAGGCTTTTACCTGATCATTTGTTTCATTGTGTCCCATTCACTCCTCACTGGGGCTCTGGGATCTCCTATTAATCACTGTGCGTTTCCATCTTTATTTCAGAGACCTGTAGGGATGTTTTATGCCCAGGCAGCTCCACATGCGTGGTTGACCAAACTAATAACGCCTACTGCGTGACATGTAATCGAATTTGCCCAGAGCCTACCTCCCCTGAACAGTATCTCTGCGGGAATGATGGCATAACTTACGCCAGTGCCTGCCACCTGAGGAAAGCTACCTGCCTACTGGGCAGATCCATTGGATTAGCCTACGAAGGAAAATGCATCAGTAGGTATCTTGGTTGGAGGGGTGAGGGTGGGGGGAGCTTCCTTGATCAGCTGTTTCAGAATATCGTGTGTGCAATTGCATCGATGTAGTTAGCGCTGGGGAGGAGGAGAGACTTCCAGCAGCCTGGGTTAGTGCTCCCCTCCAGGAAAAGGAGAGCCAGGGTGAGCTTTGCCACAGAAAAGATTGCAAAAGGGATGATGGAGCAGAGGGCCTGATCCTGCTTCTTTTGCTGTCACTGTGGGTGCTGACATTAGTATCCAAGGGCGAAGTACCCGCCATTAAACAGATGATGACATGGTTACAGCGTAACAAGGTCTCGATATTCAGTGGATCTGGATTCCTGGAAACAATTGTCTTCAAGTGGTCTTGGCAAAGCTTGTGTTAACTTAATTGGAAACATCTGATCACTTTTTCCTCTTTAGAAATATTGCAGAGTTTGGAGACAGTTGGTGGGTGAAGATAGGAAAATAATCTCTGTGCATCCTGACATTTTGTATTGTGATTTCCAGAAAGGACTGATAGTGAAGCATGTTATGAGGAAGCACCTTCAGGGCAGCCTCTGCTCCCCAAAACGGCTCGGGGAATTCGGGGGAGTCTCAGGCTGCTTTTAGTTGGCATAGGTTGAGGTGAATTCCCTTTCCAATCTTGTAGACATCTACTCTGTGTGGGTTAGTTTAAAAATAATTGATTTAGAAATGCTGAATGTGTTGGCAAATTCTGCACCTACTGCTAATTTGGGGAGCTGAATTTCCACTGACATCAAACGGAGCAGGAAGGTCACGTACAATAGGCAAATGTAATTCTGTATTCCCAGGGCCAAGCTCTGCTGGCACAGCTCTCCTTCCTCCCCCACATGTAGACAGGCAATGGTGTCCAAGGGACTACTTGCTTGAGCAAAATCAGCAAGTATCATCACATCTACTGCATCTGAGCTTTGTCTACTCACAGTTCACAGGGGAAAGGGAGTTTGGGGTTGTTTGCTGTTGCTTTTCTTTTTTCTTTGTCTTTTCACTTACCTCTAGTATCCTGTGTGTATTTTTAGAAGCCAAATCCTGTGAAGACATTCAGTGCAGTGCTGGGAAGAAATGCTTATGGGATTTTAAGGTTGGCAGAGGTCGGTGCGCCCTCTGCGATGAGATATGCCCTGAAAGCAAGTCAGATGAGGCAGTCTGTGCCAGCGATAACACAACTTACCCAAGCGAGTGTGCCATGAAAGAGGCAGCCTGCTCCATGGGTGTGCTTCTAGAAGTAAAGCACTCCGGATCTTGCAACTGTAAGTGAGATTTTTAACTCTGCAGACACTTAAAGCTTCTGAAGGCAGTCCCTAGGTAATGAAGACTTACACCTTTAAACATGAGAAAGCTTGATTTAGAGATTCGAGATACGGTACAGGTGCCATATAAGTATGTATCACGCACACACTTTGGTTACCGATAAAATGCAATAGATCTCCAACAGCCAGTTGGCCTTCAAATTGGGGTTTTGGGCTATTCTGAGGACAAGTCATTTTGTCAGAAAGGGGTTGCCCTAGGAGTGTAATTCTAGCAATTTTTTCCTACTTTGTCTGCTCTCGTGTGCTTCGCTGATTGCTTTATTAACACCTGGATAAACTCAAACTTGGTCCGAAAGAACAAGCTTAATGGCAGCACATGGGCACCTGGTTTAGCACAGTTGCCTCTACTAACTCTGAATGAAGGACACAAAGCAGTTAAACCTAGAACACAAGAGCGCTTTTTATTTGATTTCAGGAATCTGCCAATAAAACCTGAGCCATTGATTCTTCAGAACTTTCTGCAGTTATGACTTCATAGATTATGTATAAAAAAACTTATTGCATAACAGCAGATGCCAAAGAGCATCTCACTACAAGTCGCATAAAATGCAACGCTGTATTATGGCTGTTCAGAGGGCTTTGAAAACATGCACTGAGCTGCTTCTGCGCTGTTGTTGTCCTTATTTAAACAACAGCTCCCCTGTATTCCCCCATCTAGCCATTAATGAAGACCCAGAGGATGAAGAGGAAGATGAAGACCAGGACTACAGCTTTCCTATATCTTCCATTCTAGAGTGGTAAAACCTCCATCACTATTGGAACAGCCATTGGGCACGAAATCAATGTCCATACTGTAAATAAGTGTATGCTTATTTATTTTGGGGAGGATAAAAGTATACATATAGTTGAGTCTGGTAGACATTTATTTATACTGTGTCATGTTTTATAATTTATACATAAAATGTCTGGTTGACTGTACACCTTGTTTTTTGAAGAAATTTATTCGTTACGGGAAGAGCAGTGTTATTTATTGTGAGGTCTCTTGCTTGTAAAGTAAAGCTTTTCTTTTTTCTTGTAAACTATAAAAGTCCATTCCTTAGAGCTTACCCACATGATCTCATCTCTTTGTTTCACTGATGTTAACTCTTTTCCACTTTAACAAACTTGCATGTCGGTTTCTGTTATGTTTATTTCTTGGATTTTCTTCTTGCCAGTTCTGTACATAAAAGATCCCTCGGGTTTTTGTTTACAAGGAATCTTGACTGACCAAAAGGCGTTGTAACTGACTTAAGTATACTTCCAGAGTGCAGTGGGGCGATCTTTAAGGAAACTTCTTCCACTTCACTTTTCTCTACTTCTGATCACATCATGTACTGAAGTGATCTCAATGTGCTGAGGATATATACTGTACTATACGAATTCCGGACCCAAAGAAATCGGATTATGAAGGTTGTTAATAGCTACAGGGCTAACTGTAATAAGAATAAAAGTTTTATTTTATTTTTATTGGTTTTTTTTTTTTGTAACATGCATAAGTGTTTTATCAGGTGTTTCCTTTAAGGTGGTCTTGCAGTACCACTTTCAAAGTTTTCCCAATCAGTGTGTCACTAAAAGTTATATCAAAGCTTTATCAGTTCAAGTTTCTTGCTTTTCATAATACTTTTTTTCTGATGCAATTTTATATTTTCAAACATGGCGAGTTAAATATAAATTCATTTAAATATATAGTTTTGTACTTTTCTACCATGTAAATGTGCAATGTATATAAAAGTTATAATGTGTATTTGTAAATAAATGATGAGTGAAAAAATAAAAAATGGAATTTTCCCTAGAGGCAGTCCTCAGTTTTTGGTTCTAAAGGGTTCTGTCCCTCTGGTGCAGAGAGGACATACTGGTGGGAAGGGGAAAGGAGGCTTGTGCATGACGTAGCAGCAAAACACACTGGTTAAGGCCAAAGCTTTCAGCTGACATTGATTCAAGAAACCCTTTTTTCAGACAGGAGCAATGTCTCCAGTTCATTGGTATTAATTAATTTTAAATCCGAGTACAGTGATGAAGGAGAAGAGATTCAGCATTTTTGTTTTCCTTTCCATCCTCTAAACAATAAGTCTGTCATTTCTTGGACGTTTTTATCTTCCGTTTTGAATATGCATTTGAATTTTTGCTAAGCTTCAGATCCATGTTACTGGGGTTGCAGTTGTATCACCATTTTAGATGACCAATAGAAAAAGCAACAGATGGCCTACTTGCGCAAATTCAAAATGTGTAACAATTAGCACAAAAGACAAAAAAAACTCTCAACAACCAGCACATTATCACTTGGAAATTATTTTATCCCAAAAGGAAGGTGAATTCAGAAGTTCTTTTTGGTGAACCAATATTCAGACTGGACACACTTTTAAGAGTGGATACTAATACAGTGAACTGAGGAGAGGAAACAGCCATAAGCACAGCAGGGACCAAAATCCTGTTTTATGCTACCTGGGTTATGCTGTTCTCTCAAATAAGGCCCCGCTTATCAAAATTTCTCTATTGTACTGCAAAAAACTTAAAAACATACTTAAGCACCTTATTCAACAGTGTTCTAAGTACTTTGCTGAACTGAGGTCTGAGAGCAGAAGTTGATTTACCCATTTTGTTTAAATACAAATCATATTTGAAGGCTGTTCCTGCTATAGTCTTCTGTATATTTTTTACTATAAACTCTAATTTGTTATGGATTGTTTAGCATTATCCAAAACAAATATAATTTATTCATCTGTGAATACATAAAAACTACAGGCGCGCATTTATAATTTTGTATTCAAAATAATAGCAAAAAACCTCTGCCCTTCATCCTCCTGTTGCTTCATTTAGACAAGTAGTCTCTTTGGAAGGACGTACACGATGAGAGGAGCAAAGGGAGCAGGATTTTGGTCTCGTGAGGGAACAGAACCCAGAATAAAAGAGAACAGGAGCGGGGAGAACAGAGGGATGGAAAAAGAACCTATCAGAAAATCTCTCAAGGAACTAATAAACACATGACAATGACATAGAGACAAAATGTTTAATAGATGTGGAGAGTATCAGAGGAGATTTTTCTCAAATTCAGATAGGTGCCAGCTAGTTCATTTCCAACAAAACAACAACATTAAAAGACTGGTTTTAATTGTAAATACATTTACATGTCTTACAGAGAGACTGTAGCAGAGCAGGATTTCTGGGTTCTAATTTTATGTCCTGCTGATGATCACAAAATAACTTTGAGAAAGTCACTGACAGCCAAATTCAAAAAAGCAACAAAAATGCCAGGAAGCTATATTTACGCATGTACATGTACGCGAAATGGCCACAAAAATCTACATCAGGTTTTTGCTGATAAAATTATCTAAAAGTTCTGCTACTTTTTTCGCATTGCTACTGCTATTTCTATACAGCTGAAAATCTTGAAATCTACCTTGCACCAAAGCCTGCCTGTGATGTACAGGTGAGGCATCTCCTGAGAGGTTTCATGAGGTAAGCATCTTCTGAGCATGCCTAACATACACCAACCTCATGAACCTCATGTCATGAAGCACAACAGCCCCAGAAACTTTCTCCCAGAAACATGTCCAGAGGTTGTGGCAGGACGACTGCCAACATTTTACATAATATCATACTTGTAGATAAGGCACTTGTTCAAGAAGTGGGAGGTGCAGGTTCACTGCCAGTCTCTTCCTGAGGAGATCTTTCCCACATCTCCCAAGAGTGCATCCACCACCAACTCAAGGTGAAGCTCAGGCTGGAGAACTGTCTGTCATGCCTGCTGAAGCCATACTTCTGTATTGGAGAGGAAGCAAGATTCACTGACAGAGCATAATTTGCAACCCTAATAGGTGCTCCTTTTGAAGAGGAAGTCCTGGGTTCTTGCCCCAGGGGCTGCCTACACATTTTGCATTTGTAATTGAGTAACATACATAAATAGTGCTCGAAGCAGGGGCCAGAATCCAGGTTGCCTCCCCTCCTCCTTCCCCCAGTAGGTAAGTGCCTCCATCCTTGAGCTATGAAATCATGTTAACTCTCTGCTTAAATCAAGATTACAAATCTCACATCTTTTTCTACACTGAGTCATAGTTACAACAGGAGAGGCTTTACTTTTTTCATCCTCTCTTCTAGGCTTGTACATGAGGAACTTCCTTGGAAGTGGAAATGTGAACTTAATTCCATCAGTCTAAGGAAGGTGCTGAATCAATTTTTTTCTACCTCTTGTCCTTTTTTTCGTGTTTTTGTTTTGGTTTGGTTTGGTTTTGCTTCCTCTCTTAATGCACAGGCTATCCTGGATGTTGTTTAAATGAAGAAACAGAGACATCTGGATGTCTAAGTACAAGAAGGTGGTTTCCAGCTCTAAAACCATCTTGCACAAGCTCCTAAAAACAGAAGAGAAATAAATTTTCAGAAATATATTTCTCTTCAGTGTTTTCTATCGTCCGGCATACATATTCCCCTTGCTGTAAATCTCATTTCTGAAACTCCTAGTTCAGCATGGAGTGTGCTTTGGTACTGAATCTCAGGCCTGTGAACTCCATTCACAAATGCAGGCACAGTAACACAGAGCGGAGCGCATTATGTTTGAAAACAGAAACTCGTATTCTGGCACTTAAGTAAAATCAGCTTAATTCCAAGAGACCCAGCTTGAGGCATTTGAATGACAATAATATTGCCTTTAAAGCCCTGGTTTCCAAATTTATTCATCTGTGCAACACATACAAGCGAGTATACACAATTTTGATCACACTCGAATGAATCCCTGATAGCAGTATTCATATGACAGACTTAAGAACAGTATCATGGACCTCTTTTGCACCTTTTACCTCTTTGCTTGCTTTCTGCCTGCTAATACACCTCAAGTAAAACTACATTCCAAGCCTCTCAGCAAATTTCAAACAGCTGCCATTTCTTTTTTTTATGACATAAAAATGTCTCCTTCTTTCCCTCCAAATGGGAATCAGGTGAAATTAAATTTCAGTATGCAGTGCTGTTCTCTAGGCAGTGACATTTTACTATACAATGAATCACCAGCACAGAAACATCTGTATCTTATCCCTTTGAAGAACTAGGATTCCATGCTTTCTGGTGAAGCATAACATTTATACATAGACCAAGGGGTTCACAAGGTATCAGATTTTAAATTACTAACTCCCTGAAGACAAGGCAATTACATTTTTTGTTTAATATTTCTGCAATTCCAACGCCTGCCTGACCCATTATGGCAGCATGAATTAAGTTAACTTTTTTTTTTTTTCTGATAGACATAAATACATAATGCACCTTAGTGGTTGGATTTTGTTGACACTCATTTGGGATCATCTGTATAATTCACATTCATTCATTACTCCTAAACAATGTGGCCAATGAAATTATCACACAGTGGAGAAATATGATATGAAAACAAGGTGCGAGCCATAATGTTCAGCTCAGAGACTGATTTGGAGTTAAAACCACATGTATGCCTCATATTCCTGTAATTTACAGGTACATTCTTTTGATCTCTTAATCTTTAAATGGATTTGTTCATCTTCACCATGGGATTGAAGAGCCCTAATGTGTCAGAAAACTGAGAAGGAACTATGGACTTTGATAACAGCTAATCAGACCTACCAGATGCTACAGGATAATGAGTTTACCAAGGTGGTCCAGTGTAGATCTGAATGTGTAAAGGCCCCTGAATTTCCACCAGTGCCACTCAGTAACTGCATCTGAACCTCCCAGTGCTTCAGTAAGACCTACAGATACTCAGAGCTCCCCAAAATGAAACCACAGCACTGACATTCAAGAACTATATTTTAGTCACCTGGTTTTAAGGATTTCTGAAATATTTAAAAATGAATGTTGGAACTATTTTTCATAGCATGTTAGAGGTTCACAGCAAAAGCAGCATTTTTTAAAAAATCATTCTTACCCTGCCTAGCATGGTTGTATGCAAAAATACAGTTTTCCATGAGAAGAACAGTTTTAATATATTTATTTCCCAAGACCCCTTAGCAATTTGGAATTCTCTTATTCAGATAACAGCGTTCCTATCAACCTTCTGCTGAGCTTCATGTTATGTACTCTTCATTTTAAGTTTCAATCACTTCGTATTTTAAGAGGCGCCTGGAGCTACAAGGATGACGGTGGGTGCACATTGTTAGAAATACTTCGAAGATACTAGAACATGCTACCATTTGATTTCTGAATTAGAAGCATTGCTAAAAGTGGTCACAGGGCAAGACATGTGGATAAGCCAGATAGGTAGTTATGCAAGTCCTTGGACAATGCAGACAAAGGTGGTGCGAGCCCAGCAGAGGCCCACCAGGATGCTCAGAGGCTAGAGCACCTGCCCTGCAAAGGGAGCTTGAGGGACAGAGCTGCTTCTGCCTGGAGAAGGGAAGGCTTTGGGGGCTCCTCAGAGCAGCCTTTCCCACCTATGAGCAGGTCATTGCGTAGACAGAGCCTTCATAGAGCATGTCCTGCATGGTAGCAGGACAAGAGACAACAGGCATAAGTTGAAACAAGAAAAGTTCACACTGGGTATAAGGGAAACCTTTTTCCCTGTGAGGACAATCCAGCAGATGATCTCCTGACATCCCTTCCAAGCTGAATTATCCTATGATCCTATGAAGAGGTATGTCCACCCACTTTTAAATCTTAGAGACTCCAAAATTAGAAAGGAATGTCCAGTTAAAAAGGAACAATTCCCTCAAGAAACATTCAAGGAACAACCGTATCACCACAGCCATTGGATGCAATTGTCAGCATGTTCCTGCTTTAGTATCTTTCCCTTACATGATCCTTAAGTAATCCTAAAATTTCCCACAAATGCTATTTTCCCATTGATTTTAGTGAAACTTTTTGCTGTTCAAGGAATGCAGTATTTATTCACTAGAATATTCATTCTGTGCTGAGTAGAATGTGCAGTGGAGAAAATGCAAGCAAATGCAGAAAAGTTTCTGTCTGTATTTTTAAGTGAAAACAAGTAAATAAGATGAAAGCGTGAAGCAGTTAAAAGGCAGTTTAAAACTATTGTATTGTTCAGATTTGCTATTTTTTTTTCCAGGACTGACAATAATTCTCAAAGAGACAATAACTAGTACCAACTAGATTGGTCAAGACAGCAAGGAAAGCAAAAAGAACCCCAAGGCAAGACACTTGAAAAAATAATGGATAATGCCCACTGGAGCAACTAAAGAGAGCCCTGCAGGGATGTTTCCCATAATCTTTTCCCACATACAGATGGTTTAGTCAGAGCAATTCAAATCCTTGTTTCAAATGGTGACTCCACCAAAACTGCAAAAAGCCTAAAATGCTGGGCATAAAAGATATACAAATATTGAGTATTTCCACATTTGGACTTCAACTTCAGAGAAATTAATTTTCATTCATTTTATGAGAAAAAGACTGAGTCTATCTCTATAAAGATACAGACACGGAGCTCCAAATTTACACAGCCCGCAAACTCAAGAGTTGCACTTCCCAACCCAGTTGTGACCAGCTTCCCACCCTGGAAGCTGTGACAATTCGTTTATTAATCTCCCCGGCATTCTCCACTTACGGGCTCTGATGGAACTTCAGCCTTAATTGAAAGGCACTTGCCACTGTCAGCAACCTAGCAAGCAGCACCACATGCACTGATGGGGTGAAATCCAGCCAGGGCCCGCAGCAGAAGCCCGATCAAAACCCCCATTTCCTATCTGGAAGAAAGGCCAGAACCTGACGGGTTTAGCTGCAGCTGTGTAGAGCAAAGGTAGTGTAACTTACAGACTTGAGGACATACAGCGTCTTTGGATGTGTTTCACAGATATACTGCAAGTTAGTAAATAGCTGTTTATCTTGCACTGCAAAAAATACATGGTGAGGCTTAGTATGGTCTGTTCGTGGTATTAATACCATTTCGTCTGTACATGCGGGTGGGTCATTGCAGTGCACTTTTGGAGCCACACACTCAGATACATACTTAGGACCTTAAGAACATTTGGGAGTAAATCTTACTGCTCCCACTCACCACCCCCTCCAGTTCCCCTCAGTAATGAATCAGTCAGGATCTAGATAACTCTTTTCTGAAAAAAATCAGCGAGGGATTTCCACTTTATAAGATTTCTTTTTTTTCCCTCTCTTTTCAAAATGAGACATAGCATATGGAAAACTGGGAAAAATGGAGAAGCAACAGAAAAGTGTCACAGCAAGGAAATGAAAAAAAGAGAAGGGCAGAGTAAAGATCCCAGGAAAAGAGCACAAGACCAACAAGAAATAAAATTATGCTAAAAGTCATATGTGAAGAACTACACACAAGAAGCCCATTTTTATCAGCGCCTCAGATGTATACGCGATGCTATGAACACTGAAGTGCCATCTACTGGTATATCTTGTGCTAACTAACCGTGTTGCTTGGAGTCCACCATGGGACACATGAAACGGGAGATTCATCCTTTTCTCTGCCACTGACTTTTTGGTGACTGTGAGTAACAGACCTTGCCAGAACAGTGTAAGTGTTATAATCTCCCTACTGTAAAATGAAGATATTGAGATTTCATAACCTGTGTGCTTTCACAACCTGTGCAAAGCTTTCTGTGGTCTAGTGGTAGAACGTTCTGCAGTAGAAGTAGGAACTTTTGCAGCAGCATCTCCATGTCCAAACTTGGCACTTCCAGAGAAGATGTTAAAAAATGAAGTGGGAGACACAGAAGAAAAGGAGAACAGAAGAACAGCAGAGGAAGAAGAAGGGAGAAGAGGGTAAAGACCAGTAGGAGTTAAGGAGGAGGAAAGTTGGTAGAATACAGTACAAGTGATTAATTGCTAAGGACAATACAATTTACACTGCAGTTTTAGCAGATGTGTATGTGTTGCTCCAGCTGTGGAAACAGCAGACTCTCCAGATCTTGTTTCTGACACACAATAACTGTGAACTCTATTATGTGCAAATAATAAATCTAAGCAGCACCTCCAACATATGAATGAGCAAGAAAAAGAGGGTCATATTTTCAGAAGTGTTAGCACATATTTGTCAACACCAAACTTAGCTAAATAGCACAAAGGAAGACTACAAGACAATGGTAACACATACCCAAAGCAGTATGTGAGCTTGCCAAGTAGATACATAGTTTTGAAAACCTGACCCATGTTTAATAGGTAAGGCCTCTAGGGATGGCAGACTGCGCAGGGTCTTGGGTAGACTGGATGGGTTTGTTTTGCTGATGTATTTACTGGCTGGTATGTTAATTTTTTCAGTGTGTTATAGAGCAGTTCCCAAGTTAGGGTCATGACCCCACTTGGGGCCCACAAGCCTGGAAGTGAAAATGAAAGTGGGGTTGTGACCCTGGAAGTAGGGTTGCTAAGGGAAAACTTTGGGAAGCAGTGATGTTGTGCTACTAGGTGAGACCCCTACATGCATGGTGAGTTTAATCACTGCCAAGGGATAAAGTTTTTAACAGTGCCTATATTTCTCAGAGACTTAAGTCTCATTTCTGACTGATTTACTGCCAGATTCAAGTAAAGGTCTCAGGTACATAAAGAGAGATTTGAGAATTAAATTCAGAATTACGAGTACTACATCTTGAAAAGATCAGGCCCATCATGTAGTGAAGACATACCCATCATTTTCTTTAAAATATCCACTGGTAGCTGCAGTCTACTGATTAGAGCACTTCCCTTACAATCCTTGGCCTGGCCTAAAGAAATCACACCTACCTCTGCCATTTTTCAGGAGTGTGATCTTACCACCAGGGCATCATTGTAGGATGGAGCCAAGTTTATGGGTTTTGCCCAACTCTCCAGTGTTACCAGGGGAGGTGGGGGTTGTCCCTCACCACCTGCATGATCTTTGGGCAAGGAACAAGTATGTTTGCTTAAGGAAAGAGTCGGTATGTTGAGCAAGCATACTGAATAGAAAGGGATAGCCACTCTGAAGAAAAGACTAAGTCTTACTCCATTCTTTAGAATGTGTGGCACAGATACCTTCTTCAACAACAGATCCTAAGCTTGAATTCAGCCTGGACTTTGAAAGTTGAAGGTTCAGTTGCCAGTACACGCTCATCTAGTGCCACTTCAGGCACCCTAGGATATCTTCATTGGTCTCCAGCTGCTGTTCCCAAAGGAGACAGTTCTTCCATAGCTCCTGTGTCATATCTGACAGCCCCATGAGGAAGCTTGTGATACCCTAATGAGTTTTAAATGGAACAAGATCGCGATGTGTGGACAAGTGAATTGAGCCCTTAGGCTCCTAAATCATGTCAGTACTTCTGAAGAGTCATGAAAAGTAGACATAAAGAGTTGTATCTCCTTATTTCTCATGCTCTATGCACATTTATTCCAATCTCAAATTATATTGTGCTATGACTGCAGCTTTCACAGTAGAGCTGGAGAATATTCCTGACTTTCACCCAGAGAAATATTTTGTAGTTGGTAATAGAACATTTGTGATATGCAGCATGCCATTTCAGTAAGGGAAGAGGCATTAACAGCTTATTTTTGGCAGTGATATGTCTCTGTTTCTCATTTATTAGTAACTTGTATTGATTTATACCAGGATTAATTATTGATGCAAATATTTCACCCATATTTTTTCTGTCACAAGCAGGGAAAAAATGCATGGCTGTGAATAATCCATACAATGGTTTATGAAGCCCAAATTCCTCAGAGAGTATCAGATATCCACCTGGTGTCCCTGAGTGCTGGGTTTCACATTTAGATCTCTGAATTAACAGATGTGTACAGTCATATACAGGCAGAAAGCTCGCTCTTGATACTACATCTGAGGAGGCTCATGGGCACTGTTTATTTTTACAAATTCATGGGATATCTTGTGCTTGTGAAATGTCTTCCAAATCTACTCATTTCGGAATGTTAATAACCAGTACTCCACACAGAGCTCAACTTCTAAGTTTTAGTTCATAAAGACATCTAAAAAATATAAGTGTACCTATTGTAATGTTTCCAAAAAGAAAACAGCCATGATTTTGAGATTTTATTTTAAAAAAAAAAACCCCAGCCATGATTTTGAGCAGAAGCCCCTGAATCCCAAAAACATACTTTTCTAATGTATGCAATCCTATTAAAAAATACATCTTAGCATTTTTGCCTGAACATTTCAGTATGAGATCCAACACATTTCAAATCAACTCAGGCAAATAAAATTTATAGAAGTCATTATTATCAAAACTATAATAAAGGGAGGTCTCAGAAAGAAGGAACTTGATTTAAAACTTCCAATATTTTAAATATTTCAGATCCTTCTATTTGCTTTGTTAAAAGTGGGGATTTTAAGAGCATTTTCAAGCTTTTTCTCCACAACTATGAATGCTAGAAAGATAGTCTAATATGAAGCACAGAATTCTATGCATTCACATTATGCAAGAACTTGAGGATTTTAAGGAACAAAACAAAAAAAAAATTGAAAAACATGATAAAGTCGTAAGAGTCAGCAGGGCTGACTGCCAAGCAGAGAGGACTTTATTTATTCAGAACTGTTCTGTGTCTACGAAACTGAAGCCTTGTCTGCACTTAAGAACATCTCTTTTTATTAGTCCTGCATAGGGCAATCATTCCCCTCATCTAGAAATGGTAATTCTAGCTTAAACGTATTTTAAAAATATATCATCCTTCTGGTCAGTGAAGAAAGAGTCATACCTTCAGCAAGAGTGCCAGCATACCTACATCTGCGGTAAGGCAGTGTGAAGCACAGTTACGATGATGAAAAAAACTGCACTGCTAGCAAACATAATAATGTCAGTAAAACTTATTAAGTATAGACCAGACTTGAATACACTATTTTCTGAAGAACCACAGAAACCAAGTTGACATTTGGGATTTGCTTTTTCACAGGAGCAAGCAGCCACAGGTGCTTATAAAGTTTTAATAGCTATGTTTTTCACTACAGTAGCAAATCATATAAGAACATATCAAATAAGCTTTTATTATAGTCTTGTAAAATATTCAATAGCATGTATCGAGCCCAGAACCTATGTTATCACTCTTTGTTCTGATGATGTTAATAAATAGAAAAACCCATAATATTTTGACTTATTTGATCCAGAGAAGAGGAAGAGTTGAATATGTCTGTCATTGTGAAATCCTCCTCTTTTCTAATGAAAAGCAAAATATTTAAGGTCAATTTTTCAACAACTCACGGAAAAATGCTTGCACACACTATTTGCATATTCAGACCAAATAACTGTCATTACTTGCACACACAATCACTTGATGTGCTGTCTCAGGCAGATTTGCTGCACTGTCATGTGCACAGAATCCTCAAAGCTTCCTTGGGTTTCACAGAAACTGCAGACCATAGATGATATCTCTGTTTAAAGCCTCCATGGGGGGATGGTGGCTCAACAGAGTAGAGGGAGTGTAACAACTGTTGCTTATTTTCATGAGGGAGGTTAGACAGTCCCACCATTACGTGAATTCTTCCCCCCTTTTCTCCCCAGGTTATGGAGCAGCACTGCTGCCAATAAATAAACCCAGGCTGAGGAAGGAGGTGGAGTTTTTTGCCCTTCCGTCCCTTCCATGAAGGCACATAGCCTGAAGTCACTGGGTTCGGTACAGAGAGCTAGACTGGGGCTTAGGTTACTGAGCTAAAAAGGGACCCTGAACAGTATCCTAAGGCAGGCAGGGATACAGTGAAATCTTCTGCTAACACTGCACTGATCAGCTCAGCAGGACCACAGCACGGATGTGTGAGTGTAGCATGAAATTGTTATCAAGGTTCCTGGCATAGTTTTGGCTCAGGCCAACTACCTCTCTCGCACAATTCAAAGTTGTATTTCAGGGATTCGCACAGGCCAAGGATCATCCCCAAGAACAAAACGGTTAATTATAGTCAGAAGGGCAAAAGAGCTAGTCATATGGACACAGGGCTTGCCATACCAGTTAGCTTCAGGACCAAAGAGCAGTCCTTAGTCCATTTTATTCACTAATACAGACACAGCCTTCAAGTCAGATTTACATGCTGTATGTGTGAAACCCCTTATTTATATGGTCTAGGAATTGCTTGTATAACTTGCAAGTGATGGAATGACATAAGACAAAGCCACAAATGAGCTGTGCATGATACTCATCTTAATTCTCTAGCAAAGGCACACACGTATCAACCTGTCTATGTTCCTTATTCCTTTAAATCTACTACAGAGATTTTTCTTGGAGAATCAGCAAAGAGACACAGCAGTAAGTGAATATACTCAATTAATATCTTAACATGAAAATAGTGTACAAGTAAAACACTAATAACAGAAAATGTGCTTGTTATTAAAATACTTGGGAAAAAAATTGATTGATTTGAGTAACTCGAGTGAACTTCACAATCTGTGTTTCTGAATAGGAGAAATGCCAGATTTGGAATAAGTCGTTGCCTTATGGAATCTTGGCATTTTCTCCTGCTCAGAAATGCAAACTGTGAAGTTCAACTGAGCTATGCAAATCATCTTGTCTTATGCTTCTCTTATTAGGCAATTCTGTCTTGATATTCTGAGTAATGAACTACATAATACAGTCTCAATGGTACATGGAATCAACGTGTTACTTCAAGAGCGGAGACACTCTCAGTAAATAATTGCTTAGAATAATTTCTCTCATGCTTAAATTAAAGAGCTGCTGTCTGCACAAATATAGCTAGGCAGGCTGAAGCAAGGAATGAGAAGGAATGAAGCACTATTGGACACACCTCGTGGGTTCATGATATCACTAGGAATATCCCAGGTGCATAGCTCAGTCTGAGATGCTATCTAAACTATGGGATGTGGGCAGATAATTCACATTTCCTTTCTTGTATGTCACTGATCTGTCTGCATGAGAACAAGTTATCTGACCTACTGAACATAAACAAATCATGAAGCTCTGTTTTCGAAAGGATCACAGAAGCTTTTACAAGGTTAAAGCAAATACCGAAATACATCAGTAAAAGACAGAAAAAAAGGAAAAATGCATGACAATAAATCATATTAAAATAGGCAGATGGACTACTAGTCTTAGCAAACGAGTAAGAGGAGTTAAATCACAGATGCTTATGTGCCTTTTGTTTTTATTCCAGAAAGTTGATTTCACAGCAGGTAATTAAAAGCTACCTGCTTGTAGCATCCTAGTGGAGAGAAAGCACTCTAGTTTTCCAGAAATAACTAAGGAGAGTCAATGCTAATACCTTCATACTCCAGAGCGGTAAGATAATTGCCTTGTCTCCATTAGGATTTAACAGACTTAGTTAGCAGGTATTAGTTGATCCACTGCGGGGGGGGACGAAGCAAAAAAGAAAGCAATGAAACCACAGCTTCCGAGCCCTCACTGCAATACTAGCTGGAGAAATCTGCATCCGATTTGAGCATCCAGGTTAGCCCAGGAGCCCAGTGCAGTATTACTCCTCCACTCATGAGACCTGTACTCCCTTGTGTGTGCAAAGTTTGGTGTTCTTCGGAAGATCCACTTTTTTTCCCCGTGCAGTAAGATGAGCTGTTCTTCAATTTTTCCACTGGAAGACCTTTCTGTTTTGGGTAGAACTGTTTGAGGGTCTCAGATAGCCATCAGTACTTCGATGATTTTAGCTTAGATTTTCACTGCAAAGGAAATGGGCAATCAGCCTTGCTTGTCGGTCTCTTCTCCCAAGTAACTAGCGATACGACGAGAGGAAATGGCCTCAAGTTGCGCCAGGGGAGGTTTAGATTGGACGTGAGGAAAAATTTCTTTATGGAAAGAGTGGTTAAACATTGGACCAGGCTGCCCAGGGAAGTGGTTGAGTCCCCATCCCTGGAAGTATTTAAAAGATGTGTAGATGAGGCACTTAGGGACATGGTTTAGTGGGCATGGTGGTGTTGGGTTGACGGTTGGACTCGATGATCTTAGAGGTCTTTTCCAACCTTAATGATTCTATGATTCTATGAAAAGTGAAATCCAGGCTCTAGCAATTTAAAGGTAAGCAGTGAGAAAGGCACCAGAAAATTATGAAATAGTGACTGTTGCATTTCTGAGGCTAATTTTAGCTAAGATTTATTAATTAATTAATCCAGCAGACCTAATTGCAACCAAAGACATCTGTCATACAATTATCTTGTTATCATCTGAAAATAATTGATCTAACTTACTTGGTCCATGCATAGAGGAAGAAAAGACTGTTCTATTCTTCTATTGACATGAGGATTTGTGGGCCAGTTGCCTTTTTTGACATCATCTCTGCTTCCATCAAGGTATCTAGACTGCTTGTACACCCTTAAAAGATACAGTCAAGAAGTCCTTTACCAGGCTTCCATCCCTAGAAACTACTCTTTTTAAATAAAATAAAATGTCACCCATATTTTAAAAAACTTATTTTTTTTCTCTGTATAAAAAATAAGGTGAAAAAGTTGGAAGTTCTGAAAGATTACTACAACCATCCTGCAAATTAACAGGGATCTTTTTTTGTAGTAGTTTGCAATCAAAATCCATAAAGCTATGGGGTTTTAGCTGCTGGAAAACAAAAGTCATTAAGTCTGCAAGAAGTCTTCAAGTCATCTTTGGACAGGCTACATAGTAATTGCATTCTAATTCTGGAAAGCTATTGTCAGGAACTGGTGATAAGGACATCAGGTGCCTAGGATACTACAAAGAAATACAACCTTCCTCCAAATATTTATGTAGAATGATATGGAAATATAAAGGACCTTTTGTGATTTCTTTCTGCTGACTCCTCTCCACCTACTTTTGCTATAAAAAGGAGGATGACCTATGCCAGGAAAAAGTATGACTTAGTGAGTTGTCAAAAAGGGAATGAATAATACCAAAATAAGAATAAAATTGGTCTAGGCTAGAATCAACTTCCAATAAAAACATTCCCTAGGAAGACTGAGTTTGGAGCTTATTTTTGCATGAAAGTATTTAAACTTTCACTGATACTTACAGTTACAGACATCCCAATGCTGTCTTTTTCCATTAGTAAGCAAAGTTTAGTTTGTCTTACATATTTCAGCTGGTTGACATAGCAAATGGCAGAAGTGAATGACATTCTGGGAAATCTCTAGCCCGTAATTTTTGGTTCTTAAAGATCTGGCAGAAAAAGCTTCAGGTTCCATAAGGCTGCCCTATAGATAAGATTATTACCTATAATGACACCCTCTGATCAGAGAATACGTAGCATTGCATCTATTTTTGAGAAGGGCCAGGAAAGTGATACAAGCAGCTATGGGTTTGCTAGAATGACCCTAAGAATGCGCGAAAGTTCATAGCAGAAGGCAAGAATAAATTTAAAAAAAAAAAAAAGGAAACAAAGGAAATGTGATAGAGATAATCCAGTTGGGCATCAGCAAAAATTGTGTTACGACACCATGAAGGAAATTCTTAGTTATGCTAGAAGAAGGTGGTGACTGAAAGAATGTTAAAGCAGGTAGAAAAAAGGCCAAAAAGAGGAAAAAGGAGATGATCACAAGTAGTCCTGAGAAATGAAGCATCAGACCAGAGTGCTCCTTAAACATCTTGTTTAATATATTTGTTAACTTAACCTTGAGACAAAATCCAAGCATACACGTTGATAACAAATGTTAGGATACATGGTCAGTACAGATGAAGACACAGATACCACCCAGAAAGAACTGGATGGCATTGATCATTGGTTAGTTACAACAGAAAAAAGAATGAAACTCCAGACTGAGGGACTACTAACAGGGATACAAGACAATTGTGTGATATGGACATACTACAAGTCAAACACAATCCCAAGACAGGATAGAAAGAGCAATGAAGTTCTTGAACAGTCTTCCAGAAGGAGCAATGGGGCAAAATTAGCCCAGATCATCTTAAGATGGAACTTTATCAATTTATTAAAAAGGTTATATGATGTGGTTGCCTGAAATAGGAGGAGACTGGATGAGCCAGAAGATCTCTTTCAGTCCCTATATATTCTTGGTTAAAAAGACCAAATCACCTTGCCACTATTTCCAGAAATGTGATTTACGAGCACAATAACCTGCATTCAACAATTTTCTATTAAAATTTATTTTCTTGTTCCAGTTCTTCATGTTCTCAAAAGCTAACACTGCAAAACCCTTTAAACATTCAAAAAAAGAATCTGAATACAGAAATCCAAGTTATGATGGAAAACTTTTAACCTGATGAGACAACAGTCAAACTATAATAAATATAGGAAAGAAACGATGGGCTTTGCCTTTGTAGGGAGACCTTTAAAACTGAAGGCTGTGGTGATGGAGAAGGTCATAAAGATAATTATTCAAGGTAAAGTTCAAAATAATTTACCTAAGCATTCCTGAGATTCCCCTTAATTTTGTAGCAAATCAGTAGCAATGAAACAAAGTTTAATATCAATGTTGAAAATTCTTTTTTTTTTCCGGATATATAATTTTCCTGCTGGCAAATCAAACATTGCTCATTATTTAACTACAGAAATTCTGAATGTTGTGTATGGACTTCATAACTTGGACATTTTTCAAGAAATATCCCTAGAAATTGAAATTCAGAAACGTGTAAAAACAAGTTTCAACTCTGTTGTCTGTGTTCTTAAAGACAGGAAACTAACAAACAGGAAAATTCCTTCTCTGTTTACTATACTTTATGATTCTAGTTGTCCTTCTGAAGTGCAAATTCCAAGTTTGTGAATAAGAAGGGTATTTCAAGTCACTGCAAAATTTTGCATTTGTTTTTATCCAAGAAGAAAAATGTGACAAGCTTTTTTTAAAGCTCTTCTGAAAGTTGTACTTTTTTTGCAGTTGTTTCCTAGTTATTTGAGGGTTTTTTTTCAGTTCATTAGAGTTGGTGGCCTCAATTCAGCAAAGTGTATAAGCATATTCCAAATTTCTTTAGGGCCATTAATATTTCCATTGAATGCATGAAGGACTCTACACTACATGAATGTGAGAAATAGAGCTGGGTTTTAAACACATCTGAGAAGACCTTATGAAGTATTTTAGGTTAAAATGTGCTCAAAATGCATTTGTTTTTGAATATGCATTTCTAATCAGGTAATATAAATTAGCAATACATCGAATATCTAAACATGAGGCTAAAAAGTTCCCTTTAAATCACAGAATCATAGAACAGTTTGGGTTGGAAGGGACCTCTAAAGGTCATCTAGTCCAACCCCCCTGCCGTGGGCAGGGACATCTTCAACTAGAGCAGGTTGCTCAGAGCCCCGTCCAACCTGACCTGGAATGTTTCCAGGGATGGGGCATCCACCACCTCTCTGGGCAACCTGTGCCAGTGTTTCACCACCCTCAGCGTAAAAAATTTCTTCCTTATATCTAGTCTAAATCTGCCCCCCTTTAGTTTAAAGCCATTAATTATTAAAGCCATTAATAATTATTAAAGCCATTAATAAATTGTCTGAACCTGTCAGATGCTATTTATAAAGTTGTTACATACTTTATAAAGAAAAATAATCTTTGTGAATAGATATAAATTATTTTTCCATTTCTAAGATTCATCAGAATTGGAAAGAGACATGAGGCATAAGACAAAATTTAAGCTTCCAGAAAATGTTGCTAATTTCTGAATTTTTTGAGAGCTTTTGTTCTCATTCAGAATGCCAGTGATCCTCTCTAGACCACAAAGATTCAATAAAAAACCTTGATCATTATGTCCATTTTGTTCATAAATGTACCCTTTTATTTCATCTTGTGCTCTCTTTTCAGAACAACTACCCCCTTCTGCAAAAGCGAAAACCCTAATAGCACTTTCCTCCAGTGAATTCCAGTAAAAGGGGGCAAGCAATAATAGAAGTATGGATTCACAGGCATTAAAATGAAACCATATGGAAACATGGGCAGAGGATTTGAGCAGGAAAAGTACTGTTTAAAAATTAATCTTTACGGCTTAATGTGAATTGTTAGGAACACTGCAAAAGTTCCGAAAACTCTTAATTCAATGCTGCTACAAAGCCAATGCTCTGGAAAAGCTGAAACAACATTTCTGTTGTCAGACTGGCTCATCTTAGAATGACAGCCTGGGAAATACACTTTGTGACCTAAATCTAAACTAACAAAAGACCCTGAAGATTACTTATTGTATCTGTCATTTTAGTCACAATTTCTGTGACCACTGACATGTACACGTGTACAGGGAATTTATTACCCTCTTGTAGTATTACTACCCTTCACCTTCTTATGAGGAAAATAGAAAATGAGACAGAGGAAGGGTCTCCGAAGTCTCACATGGCAAATAAAGTACAAAGAAAGAAATATGAGAGCTATAGTAGTATTTAGCCTGTTGTTTATGAAATGGGGGAAAAAATGTAACTTAAATTACAGTATCAGTTTTCTGCCTGTTTTTCTACTGCACTTCAAGGGTATGAAATAGAAAATATATGAGAAAAGTAGTCTCAAAGCAGGGCTTTATTATGATACTTTCCAAATTGACAAGAAGAATACACAGACACAACAGGGATTACAAGTCTCTCTGATGAAGTGTCTCTCATTTAAACTTGTTTCTGCTTTCTTCATGGAATGAGATAATCTCTCAAAAATGAGTATTTTTTTGAAGAAAAAGACTCAAAGAAAGGTAATTGCTAATGTAAGGCTTAGAGGTCAGAGCAAATGTGGGAAAAGAGGTAAGGAGAGGAATAATAAATATATAGGTAAAATTAGAAAAGGACCAAGATGAGGTAATTTTACAAGCCAATGAATCTAGCAAATGCTTAACTGTTTCACTGAAGAGCAGGAAGAGAAAACGTAATGATCATACAGCCTTTTGTACGAAAGAGCCTTGCTTTCACAACACATGGATGAGTTAGATCCTCCCTGATTTAATCTTGACATGTTAATATCCAAGTCAAAAGTCGCAAGTATGAATAACTTTACTATTTGTACTAGCTAAAATTAAACTCACCAGGAATACTGAACTGGGTGGATAAGACCTATTTGTGTCTAACAGTTTCTGTTTCAAATGACATATAAATTTATTTCTGTGGTTTTCTGTTGTGTTGCAATACAACTGCCTTTGGTGAAAACTAAATCTGATATAAAACCAAAACAACAACAATTTAGTCAAGAAAATGTCATAGAAAATGGAATAAAAAGTGACCCCAAATTAAAAAAGGACTGCATGAACTATTTTCTATTATCATTCTATTTTAATTATATGTTTAGGGAATTGTTTTAATTAAAATGATTTATTGCAAAATAATAGTTCATTTTCATTTGACAGGGAATTAATGTCACTTTTGCTTTGCCACTTTCCTGTTGGATATAAGTCATCTATTCCTCAGTACGACACTGTCCTGCAGCTGAATGGCTGACAGTGGCAAGCATACTAATATGCTAAGCCTTTTAGTGGCACAGGACAGAACCATCCCATTCTCCCCAGGTGTTGAAACAGGGCTACAACTTACCATTTCATTTGAAGACCCTGACGCTTGACTTGGTAACACATCAAGCTATACTCTCCAAAATTAAGAATATAGCTATTTCTTGTAAGTAGAAATCTTGTGGCATTTGTAGTCCTAATCTTATTTAATTAGATAATGCAAATGGAGTGAAATTACTAATTTATAGCACTTTTTAAAATCGTCAAGACAAGTTATGGTATGCAATAGAAATTGCATGACTACCAGAATGATAATCTTGTCATTAATGGTGTACACTACTAATGACAAAGCAGAGCTCAGGCCTTTAGAACAAAACTATACTCAGAAACATATGTAAGTAGGCAACCTTTTTCAGAACTTCATTTTTGTGATTAGTTTTATACAGGCTACCGTATCTTAGCAAGCAGAAAAATAATGTGCATCACTGGTGTCACTGTGATCTAACCAGTAAAAAAAAGAGTTTATAGAAAGCCATTTAGAGAAGAAAAGAGAGAATTATTGTGAATAAGCAATCAGGTGCCCTCATTCATAAAAATAACAGCACATTTTGGGAAAGGTGTGGTGGGCAAGCTAAAGCTGCCATTGCCAAGCATCTGTATTGAAAAAAATATTCCTACAGCATGTAACCTGACTGGGGGTTATTCCCCGTGACACCATAGTCACTGGGAGGACATAGTGTTCCTTCACCACTGTTTTGAGTAAAACCAGCACATTCTTCAACATCTTCTCTTATAAACAACTCAGAATTTTTTTTTCCAGACATTTTCTAAATATTCTATTTAGAAAATATTCTGCCAATATATATTTCATGGAAATATATTTTCCATGGAAACAGAATCATTAATCCTTAAGAATTCCAACAGCTGCTTTAAAGAAATCGTATTCTTTTCCTGGCACCACAATCCTTTTTGCAGAAACTAATTGTCATCAAAACCAACATTCCTGGTGCAGTTAATACAGTGATGGCACAATCAAATTTTGAGTAAAACCAGCACATTCTTCAACATCTTCTCTTATAAACAACTCAGAATTTTTTTTTCCAGACATTTTCTAAATATTCTATTTAGAAAATATTCTGCCAATATATATTTCATGGAAATATATTTTCCATGGAAACAGAATCATTAATCCTTAAGAATTCCAACAGCTGCTTTAAAGAAATCGTATTCTTTTCCTGGCACCACAATCCTTTTTGCAGAAACTAATTGTGTCATCAAAACCAACATTCCTGGTGCAGTTAATACAGTGATGGTCACAATCAAAATTTAAAGTACTATATAGCGTGCTGCATTTTAGTAGATTTTGATGTCTTCCATCCAAATACAGAAGGTGCAGAAATACGTGTGGTCTCTTCCAGATCCAGCATGCCAGTGCATAAGGCAGACAGATACAGAACTTGTAAATCCTTATCCAAAGTACTCAGAGCCAAAGCAAGCATAACTCAACTGGGTTGTTGCCTTCCTTTTTGCAATCTCTTGATTTCAGATTCCAGTTGCTATAGGGACATCCATCTTTCATTTCTATATGGACAGTCACAGATACTGCAGACTTTTTGGCAACTCTCGCGAATCTTAGACTCTCAAGCTGTGCACTTAAGAGAAAACTTAATTTTCATTTTACAACAAAGATCCAAAAGAATGTTCATGGTTCTGTAGGATAATTTGAATATGCAAACTGAGTAAACCAAAAAGGCCCAAATGTCTGGAGGCAACCCATATATATATTATTTTTAATTTTTTAACAAGCTCATGACATTTGGGGCCAACTTCTCATTTCAGAACAGGCAGGTTTTGCAATGCTAGGTCTGTGACAAATGAATCAATCCTCACACAAGGCATACTATGGTCAGCCTTTTGACCAGATGGAGACCTGGGGACTTCCATGGCAGGGGAATCCAAAACTGCACAGTGCTGAATATACACTGCCCTTTCCCATATCACACTAGACAGGGGAGCTGATTGGGGTGTGCTGCTGGTATGACAGCCTGCACACTAGTGTTCTCGGAGCAACACACGAACTCCTGCAAACAGCACAAAGAGAGCGAGAAGTAGCACTTTCTTCACTCTGGTCAAGAAAACAGGTGCACAATGGCAAATCGCATACAGATTGCTGCAGCCAGGAGAAAAAGCAAAAGCACTCCTTAAAACCTCTTGCAGATTTTATAGCACAGCAGTTAGATTCCCAATCCTGTCTGTGTTCTCAACTGTAGAAGTCTGGGGTCCAGTTCTTGATTCAGTTTGTATGGAACGGAAACAAGCGGTTGGCCTTGAAAGTCTCGTTTATATGAAAGTGATGTGGGGCTTATTCAAAATGTAGGACAATAATTTAAAAATCCCCACACAATACATGTGTTTACTACCACAGAATATTATCAAGCTTCAAGCTCACTAAAACTGCATCCTTAAAAGAACTTTTTTGAGTAGGAAAAACCTTAATGTTTAAGGATATTACTTAGGATGAGAACTTCAGTGTGGAAGACTCAGCGTCATCCTTGCCTGCAGCGTCCTCAGAAGCATCTCATAGTGGTAATTACTAGGGGCTACTTTCATGCTAACATGAAAGGACCTCAGTCTGATCTAGTATTGCACTGTTAATGTATTTCTGGTCTATATTTCAATTCTTATAAGGCTAAAGCAAATTCTTTTCACAGGTATTTTATTGGACAGCTCAGTTGCTTCATCAAAATAAATTTTTATTACATATTTTCAATAATCCCTGCTAATCTCTCAAAAACATTAAAAAGCCTCTTCCTTCAGTGAAACTGGTGCCATTCAGTATGTATCTGTAGTTGATGCCATTCAAAAAATAGGCAAGCTGAAGAAGTGAGAGACTATTTTAAACAATCAAATTTCTCTTAAAGAGCGATGGTACTCTGCACAGTAGCTTTTGTGAAATCTGACTCCAAAATGAGTTTATGCATCCAAATGAAGATCAGATCAGTGAGAGAAGAGCTTCAAATTGCACAGAGCAAAGAAAAAGAAAATAAAGTCACAAATCAGACAAAAAAATGTTAGTTTCAATACTACCCTATACCTTTACATAAATTAACAATTAACCAAGTAATCTTTCTCAGAATTTATTTTCCTAAATTCTCAAATGCATGTATTTATTCTAGTTTACCTGTTTGCTGTTTTCATAAGGAATTAGAATCCTTTAGATATAAATATTTGGAAAAAAATCACTACTTTTCAGTAATATATCAAGAAACATTTCCTGATTTTGAATGAAAGGGAAATAGACTTCAGAAAAATGGTACTTCTACTGCACTACATATTATTCTATGATGTAGTGTTTTCAGCAATATTACAGAATGACAATTTTAAATCTTTTTATTCCATATTAACCAGTTTAGGTTTTTTTATCCTAAATCCCATGTATTATTTCACAAAGCTCCTAAAATCTCATCAGCTGAATTTAAGGTTCAAAAACTATCCAAAATGTCAGGTATCGATTTCTATAATGGTTGGCTAGAGAGGAGCCTTTTAATTTTTGCAGCATGAATTGGAAGACCAAGGACCAGCCAGAGTCATACCTCTGTCAAGACTGGAGAGAAACATTTCCTGAAGTCTTAACTTCCCAGGAACCTCAGGAAAAGCTAAGAAGGAAGAATGACTATCATTAGCATTATCAATCAAGGAGTGTCTGACCTGGACAGCTAAAAGGACTACAATCTCTAAGAATTGCTCTGCTTTTATTATTCTAAGACTCTCCCACTAACAAACACTCAGGCACACCCAGGATCTTTCAAAAATCATATGAGAAAGCAGATGGCTATAAAAATTCAAAGCCTAAAATCTGCTTTACCTCCAGTTTAAAAAAAAAAAAAAAAAAAAAAAAAAAAAAAAAAAAAAAAAAAAAAAAAAAAAAAAAAAAAAGTACTAGAAATTACCCTACAGATGTTAATAATTGTCTGGGGTGGGAGTCGGGGAAGGGGGAGGCTGGCTTCTAAGTAAACAATGCAAAAAAAGACAAAGAGGTCCCTGCTGATGTAAAACAATAAAAGCAGTTTTCTCAGCAGTGTCAGCTTAGCAAGCCTGAGGGTCTGTATTTTAAACCCCAGTGGCCTGACGTCACTCACCCTGATGGTGTGTGTGAAGGAAGCTATCTCTCTGCGATGACCGACCTGAAAAGTGTTTTCAAAGCCCAGTGGGCTAATGTCACTCACACCGACGGTGGATGGTGGGATCTCTCAGGGTGGCAGCCTGGGGGAAGTGAGCTGCAACACCAGCAGCCGACCATCACTCACTCTGATGGCAGGGGGTCAGCTGGGATTCTTTGGTGGCCTCCCGGGCAATAGTTAAAAAGAAGATTTTGGTTCACATGTCAATGTCTAGCTTGAAAGCAGGGAGTATAAAAAGTGATTTTTTTTTTAATTGTGGTTCACCAGTGGCAGCAGTGCAGCCAGGAAGGGGAGTTTCCCTGCGAGGCCATTTGATTGCATGTGAAGCTTACAATGGGGCTGGCTCTGCCTGGTTTTAATTTTTTTCTCCCGTATGAGCTGAGATGTTTTATTCCCCCATACCAAAGGGGGGGGAAAAATTAAATCCAGACAGCTCCAACTGCACTTTAAATTTCATATGCAATCAAACAGACTTTAGGAATATTGTCAGCTTCCTTACCAACCTGGCTGCCATATAGAGAATGTAAATAAATACTAAAATCCCAAAACATCATGTTCTTATGCTAACTCATCTTTTAATGCAGAAATTGACATTTGGGACAAATCCTCCCATTAAATTTATCCTGATACCTAAAGCATAGTAAGGTTTGCAAAGGACTATGTAAGAGGAATAGTCTTTGTCTCACTGCAAATACTCAAAAAACCTGCAAGCATAACTGCAGCTGATATTTCATCAGCAAAATAAATTATTTTGGACAGAATGGAGCCAAAAGAGTCATTAATTACAGAGTAAGCTCTTACAAAGATAAAATCTCAAAACTAAAATTTTCAAACTAAAATTTAGTATTTTAAAAACTAAATTCCAGTCCTATAAAAGTTAATTAATGTGAATTACTTAGTGTATGTTAAGCTGTCATACTTAGATGTCTGAAGGGTCAGAATCTGCGAGTTATCCAACACTGAAATCATAGCTTCTGTATGTAAAAGCAATGCAACCAACAAACAAAATGGAACTGGGAATTCACGCAGCTATAGCCAGTATAATCAGTTTGCTTGCATGTTGTACCCCTTTTCTACCAGTTCTTTGCTGCATTAGACTGTCGAGATCTTTGAGACTGATGCTATTGTTTCCTACATAGTTCCTCTACGCCACCCAGAAGAAAACAAACCAATTCAAAGCAACAATACATTAAGGAATAGCTCTAGAATTCTGCTTGTCACTGCTAACTGTGGTTTATTCGAGACTATGAAATTGTTTGTACCAGAATTGATTGGTACATTCAATTTGGTTTTACTTTACTCCAGGCTTGGAGTAAAGCGGTGCAACCTCAGTCTTGCAGGAAAAAAGTAAAAGATTAAATTTTCCTCTCCAATTCTCACAATGTGTGCAGCTCACATATGTGAAAAGAAAATACAACTCTAACTCTGCATAGTTAAGCTAATAAGCTTTCTCATAGAGTGAGACAATAGGAACTGTGAGCGTACTGTACAGCACAATGAGTGCTGGCACATGAACTGTTTCAGTCTTGAGGGACAGTGTTTCACAGTATATCAGTGACAGAAGACCAGCTTGCAGCCAGAATTATGAATGAAAAGTTTAAGCCTTCATGAAAGTATGGGCTTAGAATGATTCTTCGGCAGTTACCTCAAAAATTGATGCATTGAATTATTTTGGGGAATAAGGGCATTTAACACTTCATTTTCTAAGACTATTACGCACACAAATTCATTAGTTCAACCTAAGACATGATGATTTTAAAAGGTGTTGTATTATACGTGTGAATGCATTTACACAAATTTAAGCCAATCAGATAAAACAGTATACATTCAACTTAAGCCTATGTAGGAGTATCTTCCAGGTCTACTTCTAAACCTGGGGAAATAGTGGGAGACAGAAAAATTCATCTCTCTTTCAGGCACCAGACTGCAAGGGACTGTTGGTGCATATTAATTTCACAGTAAACTGTGTACTTGGAATTGCCACACATGCTGTCTCTGGAGAGTCATGGTTATTTGTCTTGAAATAGTCTCTCATGTGTTTGTGACTACTATACAATAATAATTCAGCAACAAATGCTATGGTTACATTTATATTAGTAAATAAACAGTCCAAGGACCCTTTTGTACCCCCAATGCAGCTCAGCTTACGTGGCACAGCTCACATCCATGGAGCTAAACTCTTTCCCCTCTTCTCCCCTGCTCCAAAAAAACAATCCAAAACCCAGAGTGGCCTCATCCACACAGCTTATTAGGAACAGTCCCAGGCCCACACTAGTTCCCAGACTGTGCTCAGACATTGTTTGGGACAGTGCTAATTGGCCAGGGCCAAATCGGTTCCAGGGACTGTGCTAGCAATTAGCAGCACGTTCACTTGTGCACACGCTCAAGCCCATCAGTCCCTGTGATCTAGCAGAAGACGGTCCCATCTCTGCAGCTGCCAAAGGCAGCTCCTGAATTTGGCACCCTCCTTTGACGGATTCAGTTAATTAGGTGGCAGCTCCAAATTCCAGCTGCCATGTGCTACCTCTGTCCTTCCCCCACCCAAAGAAGAGGTAGCAGGGAGAGCAGGAGTTCAAAGAACCGAGCCACGCGAAGCACAGGAGCCTTGACGTGCTGCCCAAACCACCGGCTCTATCTCTGACCGTGAAAGAGGACACCAGTACAAAGCTGGATCTACCCCAAAAGTCTTTGTTTGGCTCAGCTATGATGATCTGCCAGCTGATGCAAAGTAGACAGACTCAAACAACTTACCTCAGTTTACAGTGGAGCCCTCAAGGGCAACTGGCCTCACCAAACCACTGGTGCCTTTGAACAGCTATAAAATCTTCCTCTGCTTCCAGAAATGACAGAACATTTCTCCTAGCTGAAGCACCACAAAAGGTACAAGTTTAGATTAGCTGAAGTAAATCTGAGTTGCTGTGAATGCCTCCTCTAACCTACCATCACTCATGCACTGGAAAAAGATTTTGGAAGAGAGAGAAAAATGAATTTCCTGAGATGCAGATATTCTTACTATGTCTATCTGCATGTGACTGAAGGTTCAGTGTGAGAGATAACATGCATTATTAGGCTGATAACTGACAACAGCTGAAAAAAAAAAATCACAAAAAAAACTTTGGGGAACAGAGTTTTTCAAGTCTTTCTCTCAAAGTACCTGAAGAAAAACTGGTAAGTTTGAAAGTTTGGAGTATTTTCCCACCTGCATTTAACAAAGGATATCACCTCCCATATAAGCCATTTCAGTTCATCATTGCTACAAAATTACTCCTGCTGTCTGTCTTACCACATCTGACTCTAAACATACTCACTAATGATAGAAAAATTAATTTTAAATACTCCCATCTCTAAAACCACCAAATCTGTAAATCACTGTCCTTACTGTATCTCTGTATTATGCTGCCCAGAAAGATTTTTCACTTTTTTCTTCAGCGTTGTTGCTGTTTTGAAAGGGAAGAACAGTATACATTTTCATTTCCCCACAATTCAGAAATATTTGATGGGAAGAAAGCATAGAAAATTACATATTTGAGAGTGGAAAGTTCTAATAGGACGATTTACATTAGAAAGTATTTTGCAACCTTTGCCTAATGCAAAGACTATGAAATAATGACTCTGGGTCTGACATTTAAATAGGAATATATAATACAAGGGTGTTGCTTGTTTGTTCTCATCAGAAATTAATGTTCTGTTGATTTGTAACTGCAGAAGACGTTCGTTGAAAGTTTAACTTTTCATTAGAACTATTCTTCTTCTGTCTTCCTTTATTTGGGGCAGGAAAATGCTGAATTTACTTGCTTGTGCAGAATTTTTGTATCTGACTGTCAAACCGTGCTGTCAAAATCGAGAACAAGGCTGGCTTCTCCAGGAGCAACGCAGAAACAGTTCGTCAAAACCAACATCTCCTCCTGTAGGAACTTCATAACTTTTTTGTTCAACAAACTTCTAAATATTTTTTCAGTTTTTCAGTAAAATGGAAGCTGAAACTTTAGTTTTTCAAAATGTCAACAGATTTTAAATATAATTTTAAAAATACCGCCTTTTCCCCCCCAAACCAAAAAATTTTCAGTCCTTCACAGTATTACAGACCCTGCTGTAACACTGTTACAGCTTTTGTACAGCTTTTGCACCACGCATTTTTGGAAACTTTGTCATTTGAGCTTTTGGCACTGAACATGATCATATTTGACTTTTGATTTATAGCCATCTGTCTTCTTTAACCATGAACACAGCACCATAATGCTTCCAGGGCATAAGTACCATTATTTACTTCCCTTTTACAGTTAATATATTAAAAATATGACTCCACTTTAAGAGAACAGGGGTCTTGCCAGTCTTCCTTGCTTCAATATAGGAAATAAGGCTGGAATCGATTTAAAAACAAAACAGAGCTCCTAAAAGTACCACAGTATGTCAAGAGACTTATCGTAGTGAACCAAGAACGTGGATCCATTTTAAACAGTGAAACTATGTTTAAAAACAGGTGCAAGAAGATATATCGAAGCTTTGATGTCTTTGTAGGGAGTGCACCATTCCGCCCGTGAAACGTAATGGCAAAGAATGGGGCAAAAAATACCCGTCCCACAGCTTTTGTGCCCAAGCAGGAGGGGCGCCGGGGACACCAGGGCTCGGAGCCCGCCGTGCCCTCCCTGCCTTGCTGGCCCGTCCCGGAGACACACACACCGGCCAGCCCCGCCACCCTGCCGGGGGGCGGTGAGGGCGCTGGGGCCTGCGCCATCCCTCCCGGGGGCTCGTCCCCTGCCATCGAGAAGATGGCGTCACGCCCAAAGCTGCCAGAAAACGTTTCTGCGCCGAACGCATAGCTGGGGGAAAGGGGCGCCTGCGCCCCAACGCGTGCACGGCTCCTCCACGGGGCTCCGGGCATCAGGCCTGACCTTCCTCAGTGCCGCGATGGGGTGCCAGCAGCGCCCCGCCGCCCTTCCCTTTCTCCCCTTCCCCAGCACTCCCTCCATCGCACCCTAGCCCCGTCCCTGCCCGCCCCTCCCGCTCCCTCTTTCCGCCCTCGCCTTCGCGTTTCCTGTCTGGGCGGAGGAGGTTTGGCCCTGCGACGCCGCCGTCTCCCAGCGGCTGCGGCGAGTGTCATGGCGGCGGCTCTCTCAATGTCAGCGGCTCTGAGGCACCTTGTCGTGAGGAGCGGGGCCTCCGCGGCCCGCC
>NW_008794581.1:6896393-6913422 GCF_000699145.1 Aptenodytes forsteri | reverse complement strand
CCCGGGCCCCGGGCCTAGGGCTTCGCCGCGGCCGCCTCGGCGGGAGGCCCGGGGGCCGGCCCGCCGCGGCCGCCTCGGCGGTTTGCCCGCGGGCTCCGCCGGGCCCCCCCCCCGCGCGGGGCCTGGTCGAGGTCTTCCTCCAGGGTTGTGCGTGTCTGTCCGTGTCTGTCCTTGCTGTCTTCCTCGCTGTGACCGCCCGCCCGGTGTCCTTGCGGCGCCCGGAGGTCGGGAGCTGGTCGAAACGGCAGAGGAGTTCCGCCGCGCCCGGCGCGGCGGCCTCGCTGCCAGGGAGCCGGAGAAGGCGATGGCGTCTTCCATCGCCAGCACGGTCTTCCCAGAGATTTGCACCCCTTTGCCCCACCCTGTACCCTGTAGCTTTTCCTCTCTGTCCCCTCCCCAAGATCTGTTACTTTTCTCAGGGGGTACATAGATACTTTCACTGATTCCTCGAAATAATGCTGGAAATTGCTTTATCATTTTTGGTGGCTCTTTGCTGTTTGTTTCTTTAGTGCAGAGACCTATATTGAAAGTCCTGTACTTGACCCAACTTCTAGTTGAAGATGTGTGCATGTGTTTACTTCTGTGCATGTCACAGGACTTAAGTTTTTGTAAGACTCCGTTCTAGTCAGGAGAAAAAATACAGTTCAGTGCCATTAATAATGATTTGGAGGGTTTGCTTTTCTATGCTATTTAAATCTTTACATATAAACATACAGACAGTATAGTTCCAGTAACTTTTTTAAATCTGTGGGGTCTTTTTTTTTAAATATATATATATGTGTGTGTATATATATAAAAACACACAGAGAAGGCTATATATATACCCATATAGAGAGAAAGGAGGACTACGGCCATACTATTTTTTCCCGCTTTTTATGCTCTGACTGTCCCATCAGTTACTCTGCTTCCTCCCTCTTACAATGGCACCTGTTTTACAGTGCTGAAGGTTAACCCTCAGTCTCATAAAAATGCTTTGGAATCTGTGAATATGGATTTAGGAATTGCTCAACACTAATGCAGAAACTTTCTGTTCATGTTTGACTGCTTATTTCTGCCCTTCTTTTAGTCCTCTCTGGTGTTGGCACAACTTGTTGCCCGTGCCATGTGGTAAATCGGAGCAGTCAACTGATTCAGGTTAAAAATAATTTTGTTTATTTTAAAGTTTTACCACTCTACCTTTTAAGCAGTTAATTCCAGAACAAGTAGTAGGAGATAGCAGGGGTGGGAATGAACAGCATGGAAATGTGAGGTAGGGACTCTTAAGTTGGCATTTCTTCCAGGAAATTTCTTCTTTGAAATAGTACCTTAGGTTTCTTCCCTGCCACAGAGGGACACTGAAGAATTAGTGTCCCTTAATAATTTCAATAAGAGGGAGGTTGAAGATATTTGCCTGAGGGGGACTGGAACTTATGCTTCACGTTCCGTAGGAGAGTGACCTGATCATAAATCTGCAGGTTTCTTGGGGAAGAGGCAGGGAAGAGCACTATGAGTCTCTCTTATTTGAAGTTTTACGCATCTTTGCGATCATTGCATGTTGGAAGAGTGAGAATAAAATTTTCCTTGGAACAAGGAAAAGATGTTTCAGAATAAGATCGTTTTGGCAGTATGAAGGACCAGTTAAGGCTGTCATTCATTGCATAATTTTTGTAAAGTAATTAATTATTTTCTTGATGAAGTAGGCACTGAAACTTACATCTTTCTTCTTCTCAGTTACTGTTTCATACAAAAAATATTGTTAAGGAGCCGCTGCAGTCTGCCTACTTGGAAGGGAGAATCAAAGTACGTAATTACAGAAAAGGATTCAGGGCTCTAAATTTTAAATTCAAGATGTCTTCCTGCAGCTCATAGTGAGCTAATAAAAATAGATAGAGGTGTATGGGAGAAAGTGTATCTTTTGTTTCCATACTTTCTGTTGCTTCTTGAAAGCAGCTGTTTGGTTTGTTTTCTTTTGTGGATACCTTTCTTATATACCATATAATCCTTTGTATTTTACCAGAAATCTAGATAACTCCAATACCATAAATTTCAGTAGACAGGTAGATGCCTCAAAGCTTGGCAGTATACAAATCCAATTTCTAGCTTTAGTATCTCACATTTCATTTTGTAAAAAGGGGATAAAGGAACTTCCCTACCTCACAGAATTGCGAATCGTCTTATAATACAAACCACTTAAGCTTATTTTCTAGTTATAATGATCAGCAACTATCCAAAAGCCTACTTCTTTGAGAAGCCAATGGTTTGCAGCGTATCTTGCAACTGGATATACAGATCCTGTGATACTGGTTTCCTTTCAGAAAAGTGTTTTGGCAGATACAGTTTGGTGCAAGTAGCTTCTTTGTTACAGTAAATTCAGAGTATATTTGTCCTCTTTGTGTAATTTATTATTGGAGTAATCTGTGTATTTGTCAATCTGTAGAAAGAATGTACTATGCCAGTATGCTAGATGTGTGTCTTAAAGTAAATATAGGTGTTAGAATTACTAACAGTAAAAGTTAACACTGTTCTTAGGAGATGCGTCTAAGAAGATGCTGGAATTGTCAGCTGTGAGGGCATTTAAATGATTCTTCTGTCACTTCAGCACTATGCTTTTGTTTACTCAGATTCAGAGTATGGTTTGGTCAGGTTTGGTACAACTTGGTTAAATTACAGTTTCATGTTATCTGCCTAAATTAGGTTATGAGAGTAATATAGCTTATTGTTTGAGCACTGTGGGATTAAAGTTAAAACCTTCAAGTGGTAGTTTTATTTGCAGTGGTTTTTGCAGATTTTTGCATGTGGAACTTCTGATGTTTCTCCAGTTTTCAGAAAGTCAGTTACAGAATAATATAGCTGTCCTCTGATTTTGAAAACAATTCTCAAGATCATTTTCCAGTAGTCACAAGAGAGATTCTATTCTGATTTCCATGAGTTATATTTGGTTCTTACAAATATTATGACTCCTCTAATGCAAAGATTGCATTTATCTGTACATGTTTAGCACTTCAAATTATGCATGCCCAAGCTGCTTGATGATTCTGAACTGGTTACTGGTAACAGTAACAATGAAATAGGTGCTCAGTCCAAGGTTAAGAGAACATGCAGCAACATGCCTCATATCTTTATGAAGTCCTGTGTGCCTCGTTTAAATCACTGAAGCAGTGGTTACTGAGTCCATCATTATTCTGTCTGGTGGTGAGCCTAATAGACCATCAGCAGATGGCTTGAGCTGATACAGAAAGTAGAAGTGCCTCCGTTGCTTAGATCACAGTTTTGAAGCTTTCATGCTGTAAGATCTGTCAAGGTTTCAGGAGCTTGAAATTATATTGAACATGCTCTTCTGAGTTTGACCTCTTCAGGAGGAAAGTTGTACCTTGTTTGTCTTATCTAATTCCTTCAAATTTTACCTCTTAGTGATCTGCAGCCAAAATTTGATTAAGGGGATTAATTTAAATAATACAGTTACATTTCTTTAAGTTTCATGTGAATTGGAGGAAAGCAGAGGAGGGACTCTTAAATGTCTTTGTCTTGAGAAAGACTGCATTGTCTCCTTGCATTAGAAAATATGGATAGGTGGAGCTGGGAAAACAAAACTTCAGACAAATTTCTATTGAACTGGGAATCAGCTGTTTGTTCCAAAATCACTTAGTATTTCAAAGAGTCCCTTTATTTCACAAGGTATTGCAGTCAGGATACAAAGATACTAATTTCTGTTGCAGAAGCAGAGTATTTTGTGTGTGCAGGTGTAATACCTGGCCACACAGTCTACATTTCATGATAATGGATTGTTCTTGTCACTTTTCAGTGATAAATGATGGTCCTTCAAAATGTATTACCTTCCTTTTCTAATTCTGTTGTAAAGACTCTGAGTATGATAGCAAATGTTTTGCTAGTTCATCATAAATGGATACCTGAGGTTATGAAAGCAAAGAATTATGGACATTTGTGTAGTAGAAAGCCTGTTATTCAATTCATGCTATATGCTCAAGAGAATGAGGAAACCTGGGATGCCATTTAAATCTTATTCTTCAGTTATTGTATACATAAGCAAGCTCCCCCCCCAGTAACAAGAGGGGGAAGCCATTTTTGTGGGAACATAAAGGACTTAATAAAATGTAGAAGAAACCTGTTTCATTTTCTGTCTTGCTTTTTCATGAATAATAGAGAAAATGTTTATTAACTTTTCAAAAAAAGTTTTTTTGTTTTCCCCTCAAGATAACTAGCTTACTCTCTTGTGTTATTGTTTGTTTGGTTTGGTTTTTTTTCCTTTTTCAAAATAGTGTTGGCTTTTTGTTGCATGTTCATACTAAACCATATGTTAAAATAGGGCTTAGTAGACTTCCCAGATCTAGACCTGGGTAGACCAGAGAGCTACACAAAGATGCACAAAGCTCTGACTGCATCTGGTTAATAGAAGCACTGTTTAGCCAGTGTTAGTGCCAGCCAGTGTGACATTTTTGTCAAGTTTGGCATAAGTATGATGTTGCAGCAGTTGTATTATTTACTATTTCATCCAGCTGTAATGTGTGTCTGCTACTTACGCTCATATACTGTGCAGGATAATGTACATGTGGTGTTGTCAGGTTCAGACACATCAGAAGCTTTTGTTTTCATTAATAAAAAAAATAGTTCTGCAGCATTTAACTTCATCAAAATTAATTCCAATGGCTAACTGCATCTGCAAACAGTACCTGGTATAAAATTTCAAGATAAGACCAGGGGAAAAAGTTTTCTGAGGTCTTGCCTTTGCTGTGTAAGTGGTGTTTATACATAGTTTCATTTTTATTCATGGGGAAAAAGACCTTTTAAAATATGTATTTAACTTGAATTTTATAATTTTATCTCGAATATCTATTTTGTTTTTAATGCGTATCAGAGAAAGTGCAGTGAATCAGACTATCTTACAACGCAACAGTACAACTGTGAACTGAAATGCGGAATAAAACTCCAGGGAGTTTTTTGGTCATAAGATTGTGGTGATGTGGAGGTTTGGAGCAGACTCAAGGTGAAAGATGTGGAGAGGCAAATGGACATAGCGAGGGGAAAAAAGATGAAAAACATTGCAGTTTGTACACTTAATGACCATAAGTTTAAAAACAAAACTCCAGGCAGCCATGAGTGTTTGTCTGATCTTGCAGACAGCCTGAAGCAGTAGTTTGGGAGAAGTAGATGTTTCATATATCTAAGTGTGTAATTCATTTAAACTCCGTTCCCTTTGACTCTGTCCACACTGTTCAGATAATGATTGTGTGGATAAGAGAGTGTCTAGCAGCCAAATCTTGCATATTCACTGTGACTGAAAGCATCATCAGTGGTTATTTTTTATAGTCACATGTCCTTTGATGATGATCTGGTGTCTTGCTCTTGTGCCGGAAGGCCCTCTTTCCCCCATCAGTTTTGCATGCTTTGAGGGAGAGAGAAGGAGATTTCTGACAAGCAGGATGACTTGAGTCCTTTTGTAGTACTTTACATAGGATCTCAAAGACGTTAATCCATCACTACTTGCTTCTGTCCTGTAAGAGTTGGCGGGACAACAGCATACTGTCTTATTCATGACTGGTGTGTTGTTCATGGATATGCATCTTTATTACGAGGTCAGAGTAGCTCTGAAACACCAGAATTGTGTTTTAGATTTCCTGCTTTTAGCTTCTCTGTTTGGTATTATAGGAAGTAGGGTGTAGGAGTGCTCCTGGTTTCCTTTAAAATGGAAAGAGGAAGCTTTGGAAAGCCCCCATGGAGGAGCGAAGATGTTGGATGTAATGAAACACTAGAGCAGTAGCATGTTGCTGTCAAAGTGAAGAATTCTGTCACAGATTAGAGAAATGAAAAAGTGAAAAAGACCACGTATCATGTAGTTTAGCCTTCTTCTAACGAACAACTTGTCTCCTAGTGAGCTAAGATCAAGATCAAGATTGTTCTTAAAGTTGTATGGGATTCCCATAATGTTTCTTAAAGTTCAAGTGCTTTCAGTATTGGTCTAGGTGAGGAAGAGGATGGGTAGAAAGACATGAAAGTAAGAGGGGCAGAAGGGGAAAAGAGGTTGGGAGAGCCAAAGTTTGAGAATGGGGGCAAGGGAGAGATGTGTTGTTCTGGAAATGACTGTCTTTCTCATGTAATTATGGAGAAGTAAGTAGAGCAGGCGTTATGACAGCAAAATGTTCCTGATGAGGCTTCTTAAATTGCTTGTTCATTATTGGGCATATAACGTGGAGTGACTTATTTTGATTACATTTGGTTCCTTCACTTTTGGAATTAGAAACCCAAAGCAGGAGGAATGACAGCCTTTTCAGCAAGCGAAGGTTTAATAGAAACAAGCAGACAGATGTTTAAGGTATGTTTGTGTTGAAAGATAACTAGTAAATAAGCGATGTGCTTGCTTCTGCACTAGAACAGCTGAAAGCTCTTCTTACTAGCTCTGTGGCGACTAGTCATTGTGGGCTCAGAACTGCAGGTCACTTACCTGAAGTTTGACATATCTTTAAAAAAAGAATTATTACATGCTAGAATAACTTTTTCCCTAAATCTACTGATTTGAGAACCTAATAATCTTCTCTCTACTTTGAAGATATGAAGAGGAGTGGAGATATGAATAAAAACCCCAAACCGAACCAAAACAAAAAAAAAACCCAAACAAAAAAGCCTTGGAGGGTAGAGGTGAAGTTTGTTGGCACTAGTATCCTAAAACAGAAGGACATAATACTTCACTTCAGGGACTAAACAATTTAAAATAGGTTCTGATACTGCATTTGAAAATGGCACACATTTTGTTTTCAAAACAACCCCAAACTTTTTTTATAGAAAAGGCTGTCGTGTTGGTATTTCCTAATACCACATATTTGGTATCTCAAAGTTTGAGAGACATGTACTTGTAGAATTTGCTACAATGACTTCAAGCACATTTTTTTGTCAAATAAATAAAGAAATTGATAGAAAGATGAAATGCCATATGGATACATGGAGAAGGGGAATTCGAATGCCAGCTGTCAATAGATAGAATTTCAAATCTATGTTAACAAAATAATAAAATTTGCTTTAGTGGTGGTGGTTTAATATATACTGTTTAGCAGGTTTAACTCATACTAGAAAATACTACTTTTTGGGTTACAAAAATGACCTTGATGTTGCCTTAATGTAGGTTTGAGCATTATGACTCAATTAACCTTGTTATTCCATTACACATCTCAACTTGATGCAATATTTATATATGATTGGAAAAGCCCAGAAGACAGTTGGGTTGGGTTGTATTTCTGACTGATAGGAACTGTCACTTTCAAAGCTGTTCTTCACAAAAACAGACACTATCAAAATGCGCCAGTGGGATTCAGAAGTTAAGTTCCAGAACCCAAAGTAACTTGAGAATTTAATTGATACCATCTACCTCAGTAACATGCTTCTTTGGCCTTTCACTCACAACTAGACACAAGCAAAATCAGTATCTGATATTTCTTTTTTTGGGAGGAAGTAAACGCAAATCAAATCAACAGTAGGATTATTAGACCAATGTAGTAGATCTTCCCTGTGGCACTGTGGGAAATCTTGCTTATTGTTAAGCACATGTTGATGAATAGTGAGGATGGAAACACTAATTACAGTTAATATGGTTGATATTTTTAACTTCTATCTGCGTTCTCAATTTTGAATGTTGCTTTTGGTGACATCTTTGTAACACATCCTATGGATAAATCATCTGTTTAGTATGGTAATAATTTCTCATCATCCCCAACCTTTTGGCTGTTTCTGTGGTGTTTTTTTCCTTTTTTTTTTTTTTTTAAGGAATTTGTGAACTTTAAGCATGCTTGCAAACAGTTTTAGGCATAAGGTGAATTTCTGGAGATACAAAGGCAATGTCACTATTCAGTTCTGTCTGGGACTAACATGCAGTCTTGTTCATAGTTACTATGTTTTATACAATTCTTTGTAATGCATAGGAAAATATCTGTTCTTAAACTTGTGCATTTTTCGTTCTTTGAGAGTGAACCATGTCTGTTTGCCTTTTTTTTTTTTTTTTTTTTTTGGTTACCATAGGGCCTGAAACTAAATTTTTAAAAGTTTGGGAAAAACTAGAAATTAAAAGTATCCCTCCCTGCCAGGCAGCTATTGATTTTTCTGCTGTTGGCCAAATGGTCTGTCATAGATGAAATTGTCTGTTGTAAGAGATTGAAATTATGAGAGACTTATATAGTTAGCAGGGGAGCTTGAACCTACTGACAGTTTAAAAAAAACCCCCAAGTTTAAAAAAATCTTCTTTTATACTAATAGTTTCAGTAAATTTGTATAATCCTTGAGAGTTTATTGTTTTATACGTTTTATCCATGTACATGTTTTTATTCTCATGACAATACAGTGGATTTTGATAAGCTTTTTAAATTCTTTTGTAAGAATTTAATTCTGAGTGTGTTACAAAGTGTACCTCCAAACTGTCTTAAGATCACATCCTTTATTGTTCCTAATAAAAGATATTGTTAAACTAGCAGGAGGCAAGCTGAACATTATCTTCCTTAGAATGCATATTTCCTAAGAAATGAATGGCATATGTCTGAGTTTCAAAGTGCAGTTGTTCCCTCCTGGCAGTATAACAGTATGTTTATTTACCATTTTGTTAACAAGCCACTTTCTAGCTGCAGTAATTTTTGTCTGTCTTAATCTTCCCTTGACCTGTGACTGATGTTGAGGAAGTAAATTAACTTTTGACTCAACTAGACAGGCTGTAGGCAGCTCCAGATTTTGTGTGGGCAAACAATTCTTGGAGCTGCTTATTCTTGGAGTGTTAACATGGAAGATTTCGTAAACAGTTTCTATTCATTATTTTTTAAAAATAAAATTTAATGTATTTTATATAAAATACTTGAAAACATTTTTATTATGAATGTATATGTAAATGCTTCTTCTGATTTTGTCATTTGCTGTCAGGATAATGAAGTAATGTTCTACTAAATGTTAGTGATGCCATTTGTATTAAAGTCCAAACCAAAATTTTGTTGCAGAGGATAACTGTTCAATTTTTCATCTTTTCTATGTAATTAGTTTTAAGTAGAGATTTTTATGGGTATTGCATCTGATGTCAATAATGTTCAGAAGTACCATCTTTCATTATAAAACCAGAGATGTATTTTGTGGCTATTTAAAGACCCAAGAATAAATAAGTGGCTTACTTTTTTCAGTAGAACCACTATATTTTAAATGAAGGAAAAAAACGCAGAGCTCTTCATGCAGTAGCTTTGACTGTTCTGTCATATATTCAAGGAGTATTTGTATGTGCTGCGTAAGTTATCTGAAGGGAAATTCTGCAGCAGTGATGTTTTGTCATATGTCAGTGTTGATTGTGCCTACCAAAGGAAGAGACAAATAATCTGAATGTTGTTGTCTGAACTGGAATTCAAGAATAATGTTTGCATTTGAAGCACTGTTTTTGCCTTAAGGGTTTATTCCACTTTAGAAAAGAGTGAGCAATGGCAAGGCTAGCAGTCTCCTTTCAGAGAGCTAATAGCTGCTCAGATAGTAAGAATATGGAAAGAGACTAGCAAAAGGAAGGAATGGTACTAGTGGAGGAGAGGGTCAGTGTATAAGTAAGTACAAGAGAACACACAAATAGGGTAGCTGATGAGCTTATTTTTATTCTCAAAGGTGAGTTCTCAAAAAATGTTTGTATTTACATTAATAAATAGCAGTAAATGGAAACAAAATGAAGTAAGATAACTATAGAACAACAGGGCACTCATGCTTTCTTTTAAAGAAGACTTCATTTAAGTAGCTTGGCAGTTTCATTATATTACTCTTGTAACACACAATAATTTATCCTTTATCAATTTAAAGAATTATTGTCCCAATACTGCAGATGCTGATACAGTACTCTAGAAGAAATGACCTTTTTTTTTTTAATGCCTAAACTAGTGCCATGTAATTGTTACTTGCACTTGCATGTAGAATAGCAGTTAAAGTTTTGATGTGATAATTTTTTTAAAACTTCTGTTGGAGACTTGCATAAGTTGCTTACATTGCAGCCAACCATTTGTTTTAAGCTAAAGACGGATGTGTATTGTAGAAGCTAATTAATCACACTGGTACCCACAACAAAAAACCTGTGTGGTTAGTATCTTTTAAAAAAGAGATAAGATTTAAAATTGGTCATTATAGAGAGACTACATAAAAATTAAGTCCTGTGCTTTGGTTGCAAAGTAATGAGGCTGAAAAACAAATGCAAATATATTGCATACACTGGAAAAAAATGAATTTGATAGGAATTAATGACTAGCAAAGTGTCAGGGAGCAGCAAGGGCTAGCTGCTCCTGAAGGTAAGGCAAGCTGGAAGCTGAGGGTGATCCCAGAAGGGACAGTGCCCTCACTGACCAGGGCACAGTCCCACAGCATCTATGTATGAGGAGAGCTTGGGTGCTGGTAATAGGGTCCATTAACAGTCTCAGACACAGCGAAGTCATGAGCGAGGTCCAGGGTCCATCTGGGGAGTCCAGTCAGGAGCAAAAGGAACCAGAGACAGGTTTGGAGACAAGCTGCAACGTGTGTCTGAAGTCCATCCAGGCAACAGTGTCTGAACAGGACTGGAGTCACGCTGCAGCTTGGGTCAGGGGTCTAGCCAGGCTCAGAGGCAGGAGCTGGAGACAGGGCTGGAGGCGGGTACACTTAATGATGTCGCTCACCCAAGGGCTGAAGACCAAGAGCTGAGCTTAAATGGAGCTCCAGGGCCACGGGCAGGGGGTGTTCGTGGAGGCCCTGGATGAGGCTGGTCACGGCCATTAAGACCTGTTAATGGCCTTAGGGTCCTGATGCATGGTCTGACAGAGTTTGTCTTCAGGCTGTTAATAGAGCACAAGCTGACTTGAAAACTCAAATTATATTCTTGCATGTAAGATGGCACCATTGGTATATCTTCTCTGCATGTAACTCAGTAGGCAAAGATTTACTGAAATATCATGGGGGTTGTTCCACTCAGAGGTGTGTGAACAGGAAGTTGGAAATATGTCAAGAAAGGGATGATGTGGACAGGCAGAAGAATTAAAAAATGGGCTGTGGTGTGATTAAGGTGGGTGATATAATGAAGAGTAGCTAAGGTACCTGATAACTGTGGAATGGCAACTGTTCAAAGAGGAGTTGAGGACAAAAGCTTCATGTCAGGAAGGAAATTGAAGAGTAAGGTGGCTGAGACAAGGCAAAGTTAACAAAGCAAGGGTGAAATAAAATCATACGCAATAATATTAGCTAGATTATCCCATTCTCATCTAGAACAACTGTTGAGAGCATACAGTTCTGAAGTGACCTGCTTCTGTATGTCACATTCCATTTGTGGGGCATTTGGCTGTCTTTAAGTGGCTTTTATGAAGTACTACAAACATAAATTAATAGATAGCTCTTGAATACATTTTTTCATAGCTGCCCAACAACCGAGGCTTACTAGCCAAATAGCTTAATTGACTTTTGTGAGCCATTATAAACCAAGATGTAGTTTTCCAGTAACACTTTAAAGGATTCTTTTTTGTACTATAGTTTAGTTCAATAGTTTACAGTTCAGGTGTTTGAGGGCATTAAATAAGAAATAAGTTGCCTTTATTTATATGCCATGTTTTACAGGCCTTGCTATTACCTGAGATTATTGGAATAAGTATTACTTAAGCCTTTAAGTGCAGTCAAATAGAAAGACTAAATCAAGAGGAAAGGATAGGGATGAAATGCAGGACCATGCTAAACCAGTTTGCAAACACAGAGGAATCTTTACTCATTTTTTTTGTTTAATTTTACATGACTCAAAGGCTCTTGTTCAAAATGCATAAACTTCCCTAAGACAGAGGTGGGTTGTGGAACATTAGTTTCATTCCTCACAGTTTTGGAATTAAGCCCTTTGACTTTTGTTGTTCTTACTATAAAGAGAGCACAGTTTTTAGTTATTGTCTAGTTGTGTGAATGCCTGAATGTGTATGTGTGGGGAGAAGTTTGACATTTAGAAAGCAGAAACAGAGCAAGTGTGTCACCTGTGTATTTTCTCTTTACTCCCTACGTAACTTTTCCCTCTTCCTTTTTAACTTTATTAGGCTTTCTGACTAGATAATGTCAAATTCAGTTGATATAGGCTGTGCAGCATTTCTAGTAGTATTTGCCTTTTGGCTGACTTGCCTACAAGAGGTTTCCACTGGTTCGTGGGGAACCTGCTGTTCTCAGATTGTGATCTGAGGTTAATTTCTAAGATTAGGTCTTCTGGTTTGGAGAGTAGCGTGTAATGGAATTGCTGATCAGCAACTGTACAGGTGGCAGTAGTTCAGACCTTCTGTCACCTGACTGCAGTTGGACATCTTATAAATTATCTATTCTATTGCTGTAAAAGTAGCACACCAGATCTCTTTTCATAATGAGTTTTATGATTTCTACTACAAAAATTTTTAAATAATTTGGGGTCATTTTATTCTTAATGTGTTAAACCCCTCTCTCAAAAGTGTTTCTAGTCTGCTGTAATCTGGGAGAGACCACTGGCATACTGCAAATCACATTCATATGGGGGTCTAGAAGCACTGGTATGACTTTGTTCAGAAGTTTAGTTGCAAATAATGACTGAGTTTACATCCAAGTACATTGAGAAACAGTCTGGTATCAACCTGGGACTTGCAGAGAACTGTTTCAGGATGTGCAGCCCTTGCTTGCTGGTGTGCTGACTTGAACCCAAGCTAGCTCTGTGTATTTTTGCCTGAACTATTCCTCCGCTCAAGCTGTTTTCATTGTGTGTATGCTTGTGCCATGCATGTATCCATCTAATTAATGCTTCCACAAGGCATAGCGCTCAAAAGCATGGTGGAGACACCTGTGTAGCTCTGCAGGAGTAGGCTGAGCCTGCCTGTGCTTACTGCCTCTGGCTGTTGCGGAGCCTTCTGAAGGGTTGTGCTGGTCTGTGTTGCGTGCCCGGTGGTGTCAGCTCAATTAGCGGGCTAGAGAGCAGCTCAAACAGGCCCTGTTTGAGTCAGGGGCAGTGCAGGCTTGGCACTAAGTCAGAGCTAACCTTCCTCATTCCTTGTTGAACCTGGGAAAGCTGTTTAAATGAGGTAAACTGATGGTGGGCAACTCAAGCCGTGTCTTAACAGAGCTGACTTTTGTCCTGGGGACTTAACTGTTGAGTGCCAGGAGTGGCCATAGTGCTCTGGTCCTACGGTAGTTCTGGAAGGACTACGGCTGTGTTTGCATAGTGCTGTGGTTCAGGTGATACCTTGGTTGTCTGTAGATACATCAGTAGCATTTTCCTATCTGTGGGATGATTAAAATAGAACCTAAAATAACTAAAATTTGATTGTTTTCTCCTTAACAAAGTATTTACTACTTGAAAACTTAATTCATTTAATATTTCTAAAGGCAGGCGAACTTAACATTTAGCTTTGAACATGCACACACTTACAAGCCACAAGTCAAATGCTTTAAAGTTATTTTCGTGTTTATTCAGTACATTTATATGACTGTTGCTTCTTTTCACAATGGAGACTTGCCTCACAGAAAAGCACAATCAGTTCCTGCCCTGTTTTCCAAACACACACCTGGAAAATATATGTATATTTTGCATATGAATTTTTTAGCAAGTAGAAACAGTGTTTATGTATTTCTATTTCAATTTTGATTTTTTTTGCCACTTAATGCAGAAATTTCAGTAGTTTACATTAAATAAATTGGTATTCCTTTTATCCATTCAGAAACATAATTTACTTTGTTTATAATTTAACATCATTTTGTAGGCAAAGGAAAAATTACGATGTGCCCATATTGTCTGAGAATGTAACTGTTTATAAATGGGGAACTTGGCTTTTCCTCCAAACCCAAAAGTTACTCATGCAGTTCATACTACAAAATAGAACTACATAGTCTCCACAGGCAGTGTTTGGCATTATATTCCATATTTTGTTTATCTTGGGATGTAATAAGAATAGTAAATGTATCCTGGTAAAAATAAAATACCATTGACTGTTAAGTTTTTATCACTTTAATTACAATAGTGAATCTAATACCAAGGAAGTATTATCCCACTCTATTTAAAATTCACCTCTCACAAGTTCAACTTTACAAGCTGTCTTTATAAAAATGCATTATATTGGGGCTGAATACTGTGATCTGTACTATATTTGACATCGTATAACAGGCAATCACTAATGTCTGTGTTTTATATGAGAGAACATTACACTGATTTCTTTTTAGTCTACTTAATTGCAGTGTGTGACCAGGTAGTGTTTCCAGTGTTTCTTTTTGTTCAGAATTTAATGTCTTTATGGTGGCGGTACACTGTGAAGCTTATATTATTCCTGATAAATGCCATAATATTAAAAAAGGTTGGTTTTCTAAGAGTGATTATCCGTTCAATGTATTGAATGGTTCGTCATGGCTTCTGCATATATGTATATTCACACCTACTGGTGCCCTGGTCATTCAGTATCAGAATACTTACAACACCATTTAGACTTCTTAATGAGTGCCTTCATTTTTCATGAGGAACATGAGGTTTTCTTCAAGACTTTGTTTCATCTCTATGTTGTGTTCTGATTACCTTCTTTAACATATCTCCAACAGTTGACCAAAAGGGGGTGCTAATAGATCAAACAGTCAGATGTGTGGCATAAAGAGGTTAAGGGGCCTTTTTTTGTGCAATGAATTAAATCTCAGCTACTGAATTAGATCAGGTAAATACAAGGTTTTGCATCTGGGTGTTGTGTAACATGCAGGTCACAGCATTGCTCTTTGTGGAAGGCAAATTCATGCCTTGTAAATATGGCTGCTTCTCACCTTCCACTAGGCTTGTGGGGGATTCTTTGTGACATTTCCAGAGGCTCTGTGGCAGGCATTCTCTTCTGTAAGACTTCCATATATTTTTCTGTTTATGCAGTTAAAAAACAAAAGCATATAGGGGTTAAGCACAGGTTATTTAGCAGGTATTTAAGAAGCTCAAATTTATTGAATTTTAGAGACTGAATGCAGATACTCAAAACTGCCAAGGTAAATGTTCAAGTCAGATGCCTTAATATCCTTCATCCTGATATCACAAAAGACTTTAGCTTTCCATTTTTTTACTGTTTGGTTTCTCAGTTCAGCAGAACTGGTTAATGGCATCAACAGAGCCGGGGCCTCTAATGTAAGAAGGGAAGAGGAGACATAAGTATGTCCCCTGAAACAAGGAACTGCTATGTCTTTATCCCACAGTAGGATAAGATGGTTGAGAGACTTGATACTGGTGTGAATATTGTAATGAAGACTGGAGTACTTCCAGTGGCTTCTCAATGGACCCCTCCATTTGTGTAGCAGAGACGTAGAACCCATTTGTGACTTTGCTGGAACAGCAGGTGACAGTGGAAGGGGAGTACATGCTTCTCATGGGAGACTTGTGGTTAGATGATCACAGCATTTGTTTTTCCAGGATATGTGATACCTATAGAAATTTTTGAACTCTACAAATTCACATTTTCACTAGTAGTTATCATTAATTCATTCCGTGTTACTGAGCTAATGTAAGAGTATTTTTACAAGTATTTAATAAGAAGACTGTGTAGTGTAGTCTTTGCAAAATTTCTACTCCTCTCTCTACGCAGTATAAAGGACATTTAGATTTACTATGAGACTCTAAAATAACAAATTATAGCCATAACCCAGTCTAGATGCAACGTTCAGGTCTATAATGTCTCGCTAAAGAACTGTACACTGTGGAAGAAAAAGTGACCTTAACCTTTTTTAAATTCCTAACACCGAAACCCAGAAATACCATTAAAGTGTATTGTTTTATAGCAGATATTAAAGCAGAGTTCATGCTGAAGCTGGACCACGATCAGATTGATGGTAAAGACAAAATTGTATTATACAAAGTTACATTTTAAGTGAACTTTAGAAATGAGTATAATGAAATTATAATAAATGATAGAAATGATTAAATGATAATAGTGTAAAATGATGATACAGGATCATGTAGATCGAGTTTAAGGAATTTAAATGCACAACACAATGGCATGGGGTGGGGAGAAAATACCACTTTCATAATTGCAAACCAAATGACAATTTGAGTGGTGGTCTCTGTAGCCAAAGGAGCTGCTATTTGTTCATGCCAAGTTATCCATGTTTGTGGAAACACAAAGACACCTCCGTATTTGTGCGACAGACTAACATGTAGAGAACAAAGAAGGAATCTTCCATTAAGAGAGTGACTAGGAGATTTGAGAGAGGGAATATACTTGGGGAGGAGGACTGTGATGCCAGATGCATCTGAAGGAAGAGGCCCAGAAAGACAAACTTCAGCAAGAGGAGAATTTTGCTGTCTGAGTCCCTGTGGACTAAGCGTGGCATCTTCAGCAGCCATACAGCCAAGCCTCCTTGATGAAAGAAAAACTTTTTAGGGACTAGAAGACCTTGTAAAGGATTGGTTATAATCCAAGAAGCTGCAGATTGGATTAGCCACATACATTAATGTGGGATACTGTGGGGAAGTATCTGCAAGATCATAAAGGACATGGCTGACTTTTTTATGAACCTTAATTTTACTTTTGTCTACGTAATTTTGAAGGGTTTTTCTTTTAAAAGGCTAACTATTCTAATAAACTCAGGCTTTTACATTTAAAAGCTTGTTTGTTCACCACTATGGAGCTCTCTATAAGAAAAATGTTTGGGCAGATCCACAATGGAGCTGTGGCCAGCTTGGAGTCTCGTCACACTTTGTTTATTAGGTAGTAACTGAAGGAAGTTTGTCTGATCTGTGTTTTGAATGGGACATTAATGAGCCTAGAAGGACATTAATGAGCCTAGAAGATAGCAGGGTTTACTGTTGCTAGCTATTACGTGTAAAACCTTCTGTATAGTTTCTGAACTTTAGAATTATATTTCTGGTCTATTTATTATTATTTAAAGTATTCTGTGTACAGTAATTTTAAATCAGAGTTTGATTAGTCTTGGAACAGGGTAAGAAATGGAACTTCCTGCTCTTAAGGCATCATAGAATCATAGAATCATTGAGGTTGGAAAAGACCTCTAAGATCATCGAGTCCAACCGTCAACCCAACACCACCATGCCCACTAAACCATGTCCCTAAGCGCCTCATCT
>NW_008794581.1:6885181-6894057 GCF_000699145.1 Aptenodytes forsteri | reverse complement strand
ACAATCGAAACACTCCCTAACATACAGGGCCACCCCACCGCCTCTCCTTCCATCATCCCAAGATGTTTCAACAGGGGGGGGAAAGAAAGCATAAGCAGTCAAAAAGAAGCAAAACAGGATAATGTGGACCCATATTTCTTACAAAGAGAAAGTAAGAAAGCAGATTACCTTTCTGGAGGTCAGTAATAGAAGAAAGGAGGAGAATCTTGTGAGAACGGAACTGTAAAAAGTATGGTTTATACCTTTGCAAGTTTATCTGTCACAAAAGCTACCTAAAGGTCAAGGTGGATGTGGGCAGAGGCAAGTATTAATTGGGAATTTTGTGCGAATTACTTTACTGTTGAGGACAGAATAAAAGGTTTTAATTGAGTGGTCACTTAAGTGATTTAGATTGCATATTCATTTGATTTGAAGGTAAAATAAGTGTTGTAAAGTTTATACAATTTCTAAGGGGAAACTTCAGTGATGAAATAATACTTGTCGCTGTGGGAGTTTGAAAAGAGAGGATTGTGTGAAAAAGGTCTGTTTCCTGGTTATCTCCTCAGTTAAGTGCCTGACATTAGGAACAAACTTGCAATGAAACCTGTTGAAAATTAAACAAGCGCTCTGGGAATCAAGTAACACTTGTTATTAACTTCTAAATAATAGTATTTCAGATCACATGATATTTCAGAGTTGTTGGTATTTCTAAGCTCCAGGTTACTTTCCTATGAGAGATGCAACAAATGGAAATATCAACAGCCTGTCACCTTTAAAGCAATACTCGTGTTTTATATATTTTTACCCAGAGGGACCTCCATGGACTTATGGTTCACATTCCTAGTCTAGTACAAATGCCAGTTTTCAACCACTTTTCAAATAGGAAGTTCTTAAGGAAAGTATGTTCTTTCCAACTCATTGCAGTCCAGGGACGGGCAGAAGGCTGGGCATTTAAGAAATGTACAAGGTTGCAAATTCCAGTAACAGCTGGGCTTTTTCCAGAATGGTGTAGTCAAGAGAAATGGCTTTGAAAAATGATGAAGAGGAGCAGAAGTTGACTTAGGTTAGTAAACAGTCTGTCTGCTTTTGTAGATGAAGAGCTAAAACATTATGGAGAGCTGTAAGGTGTGATGTCTCTGTCAACTGGGATAAATTGCAAGGCATCTTGTACAAAAAAATCAGCTCCCTCTGTATGCAGTGTAGAGGCATCTCAGAGAGACATTCTGCCCATCTTTAATCTGAAGGGATTTTTACCCTGCTCTTGCCTATTAACTGTAATGGTATGAAATCTCTTTAATTTTTTTTCCTGCAAATACAGAAATTTCCAAAATGAGCACCGATCTGAGTAAAAATGATGTCAAATGACATAATGCTGAGTGGAAGTAATTTTGGAAGGGCATGACATTTATACTTTTCAAAGCTGATTAATGCTTTTCCAAATTAAAAACAAAACAAAACAAATTCAAACTGAATTGTGCTAAATTGTGTTCCAAATTGCATTTATATTACAAGATCAATATTACATACTGATTCTGATCAATCTTATTACTTAAATCCTGGCATACTCAAATCTTTACATATTCATCAGACCTTTCCACAGAGCAAGGTTCAGAGAACTTCTTGGTTCATAGTTCAGATTATTTTCTATCCAGAAAGGACCAATTTGATTGCATAATCCAATGTCCTTTGGCCATATATTAAGTAGTGTAGTGAACACTGTATCACATGAAGTTCTAGAATACCTGCAGAATACTACTTTGACACTAAAATTCCTGGAGTGGGGGAGAAAATAATTTTCATATTACAATGTTTTTGCCTTGTTTAAGGTTGGAAATTTTGCTGCTTCAGCTACTCTACTACTGGAACTCAAGTGTAATGCTGCTGTTCTGAAGGCTTTTAGGATAACTTCTCTCTTGGTGTGTTTTTGAATAAGAACCATCTAAGAACCATTTCTTGTAGCATACTGCAGTATCTGTCTATTCTGGTTTTATGATGTATTGTTTTACATGTACAAATTAAAAAATGACAGCTGTGTTGATCCAGAAGCTCTCTGGGACACAGATTTTGGGCTAACAGAGTAGTTATCATTTCGATGTTTATGAAATTCTTGTGCTCCCTTGCACTTGAAAACTTCATCTTGTTCTTCAAAGTACCCTTCCAGACAGATTTTTGTCATTTTAAATAGCAATAGATGTGTCTGTCCATGTCATAAAGTTAGGTGATTCTGTAAACTTTGTGCTTTGAGTTTGTTTTTCGTGATGTCGAGATTTTTTGAAGTTGTTATTGGTAAATGGAAGGTAATTTAGTAGAGTGTAATCTGTGTTAGCAGTATTGACTTGTGGGAATCTGCATTTCGAATATTATTGAACTGAACTTTGTTCCAGTTGCTTAGTTTTATAAGATTTTTGTGGCTTTATAGTCACTAATTTCAAATTCCTTTCTAGTGTAGGTTTTACCCCCTAAAAACTTTACCATGCTAATATTGTCTGAAAATTGAATGCTTGTTTAGTTAATTTGTTAAACTCAGTGCAGATAGATTAATTAAATGATCAAGTTCATATCTTCAAAATGCATTCTCACCAGAATCGACAAAAATTTAGGGAGGGATTTGAGATTAGATGACATGGTAGATGCATGTGTTATGGAGGCTGTTCCCCCAGTTAGGTCTGCCATGTTCCCATGGCTTGGTAGAATGCCATAGAAGATACGCTCTTTTAATTCTACAGGTTTTGAACGATTGTGTGGAAGTTATCTGGTCCTGAGACACCTTTCACATTATTGACTATTTAACAGTTATAGTTTATGTGGGGAGGGGTTAGTTTGGATAGTATTGCAGATCTTCTGAAAGTCTTGGAATTTGGCTTTAAAAACTGTGGTGTTTTTAAAGGCACTTATGGATGGTTTCCTCAAAAATTGGGTAAACATTACCAATAGCATTAAATTACTAGAAGTATGGTTGTAAGTATCCCATAGGCAAAATCTCAAAGTTCATTTGCATCTGGAAGCATGTCTGGCTTCCCAAAATTAGGTAATCTTCTGAAAAACAGTTGAAATGGAAGTGACTTAGTGCCTCTTACTGTTCAGTTGTCTATATTCTTGCATTTTTGTGCCTCATTTGTTTAAAATGACCTTAATTAAATGTGAAACACACTGTTAGCTCAGAGAATTGGGCTTTTTGGCTTGTTTCACTTGCTGTTGCATTATTTTGCCAAAAGATGATTTGTAGTCAAAGGGCCCAATCCTGACATTAGTGATGTAATGCAAATTAAGGGCAAATTTTACTTCTTAATTCAGTGATGTGGAATTGGGTTCTGTGTTTCCATCTGTACCTTACAGGTTTAGTAGTTACGCAAGAAGATTAATCATATTTCTTGGAAACGAATAAGCTGACCCATACTGATTTAGAAATGAAGCAAAATAGTTGTGAGCTTTGCCCACTCAAAACCAGAAAATTTTGTTTGAATTATTAGCTTAGGGTTTGTTTTGTTGGTTTTTTGTTTTTTGTTTTTTTTTTTTTAATTTGTTAATATTCTGTTGTTAAAGTGTAGAACTGGAGCTTTACCATTACAAATAGATTTAGGATTTTTTTCCTCTGATGCCATAATTTTAAGGATCAGAGTTGCAGAATGCTTGCAGCAGCCTTGTATTTTTCTGTCTGTTCGTGACAAACCAGCTACTGTACATTCATATAGAGCAGTACAGTCCTTGCCACTGGCAGTCGGTCTGTGACAGAGAGCCTGTAGGCTGACATAAAGTGCAGCCTGTTGTGAACTGCTAAGTGGGAGTCTGCCAAAAACTCAGCAGACAGAACTAATTGGGGAGAAAAAGGATTTTTGTGCCCTCATCTCTCCCTCTTCAATTTTTTTTACAAGACGGATATTGTTAAAGTAACTTGTTTATGTAAGATTTGTCTGCCTCTATTTTCTCATTGCATGAATCATTTTTTAACTTCAAGTCTTGCACCGCAGGTCACTGAGCACTTCCACATGGCGGCTGGCACAGGACCAAACTCGAGACACGCAACTCATCACAGTTGATGAAAAATTGGTAAGGGTTTTCTACTGCATACTGCTATGATACAGCCTTCAGGGTTATTTCTGCACAATAGGCATTCAGTATGGTATTCTGCGTTCTTCTAGGAAAGCCATATAAATGTGAACTACAAAGCAACAATCCTTCATACATTTTTAAGAGGGGAACATTAGTAAAATATAAGTTTGTGAAGGAAATATGGCATTCAAAGTGTTAAGCAATATTAAAATTATGAGTACCTTGTTTATTATTATTATATTATGGCCAAGGACTAGTATGAGCTGTAATTTATAACAAGTTTGTTTGAAATCTGGGTATATTTTCTGTGTAGTGAAATTATACAGAATTTGCTGGCTTCCTGAAATTATCTTCATTAGGACCTATATTACTAAAGAAACTGTATAAAGAAGGATCATGCAAGATTATTGTTACTATGCACATATACTCTAGCTTTTGAATATGCATGAAGGTTAGATTACAACTAGGAACAAATGCATAACATTCTTCTGCTAATCAGTAGCAGATCAGAAATTTGGCAATCTTTTCTTGTAAGTTCTTCCATAATGTGTGGTCTGTTACTCTAGATGCAACCTGACACTTATGTTTATATTATTCAATAGTATAATTTTTTTAAGACTTCTGGGGGGAATGTGTCACAGCAGAAGCATGCTTTTCATTCGTTTTCATATTGCTTTCATCTTAAGGAGAAAAAAAATTATTCCCATCATATGTACCAGACAGTTCATGTTGTATGTACTTTCTTGTATCTCTGAAGCTATATTAACTACTTAAGAAATATTTGGGATTTGTATTTATAAATCGAACATTTGTAATGAAAACTACAGGCTGTTGGAAAAAAAAACGCACCTACTTTAACAACTCTTTAGGGCTTTTTTTTTGAATGCTTTGTAATATAAATGTAGTAATAATAATTACAGGTAAAAAAAATCAGTTATTTTGTAAAAATTTTTCTGAATTTAAAAAGTAATAGTATAATTTTAGGTTTAAAAATTAGGCAAAAAATAATACTGTAATCTAGTGAACATTATTATCTTGCTAATCTAGTTGCATAACGTGGGATTCAGGAAATTTCATTTAATGTACAAGAGTTCATGAGTCAGTATGTAAATAAGATTCACCAACTCAATAGACCTACATTTCCCTAAACGAATTATGAATTGCATTTGATTATTGTAGCACTGCTCTTTAACATTAAAAAAAAAAACAAACAACTAAATAGAGTTTTTATAATGCCTGAATTTATAGTATCACATTTCCCTATTGTGACCTCAGGTGTTGGATACATAGATCTGAGAGACTACAGTGTGAAGACAGACCCACAAAATAAATACTCTTATATCTTCCATTTTGCATTTAAATGTACATTATCCTAAGTTAGGGTTGTACCTTATCCTGTCTAGCTATGAGAGTTTATACGTCCAGTTGAGTTAAAGTGATACTAATTTGAAATACAACTATTCTGTTCTCTTAGTGTTCGTGTAAATGAATTGTAAGTGAAGTGGTTATTTCTAATGTCATTATATGTTCTCATCAGGTTGAAGATGCTCATATCATAGTTGCTGGATTTTTTTTTTGAGATCTCATAGTAGCAGCCATTGAATAATTTTGTTTAATTTTGATACATATAATGTATCTAAATGATTATTTTATCCTCAGTTCTTTCAAGTATTAGGTTAAATGTCAAGACTGAATAGTGAAGTGGTTATTTCTAATGTCATTATATGTTCTCATCAGGTTGAAGATGCTCATATCATAGTTGCTGGATTTTTTTTTTGAGATCTCATAGTAGCAGCCATTGAATAATTTTGTTTAATTTTGATACATATAATGTATCTAAATGATTATTTTATCCTCAGTTCTTTCAAGTATTAGGTTAAATGTCAAGACTGAATATTTTTTTCCTACAATATTGTGCATGTAGGTGCACATTCTAGATGCACAAATGTTTGGGTTTTTTTTCCAGATTATTGTAGGGCCTGAAACAAAATGGTAGAAAATTAGAATATTACTTTTAAATTTTCATTTGTAGATTTAGTTACGTTTTTGGAGAAGTTTCCATAATGCCATAAAATATCCAATAATTGATGTTCTATTAATGGGCAAAAATTTATATCCTGTTAGCAAAGAAAATCTTCACAGAGAGGTTTGATGTGGTTTTCAACTCTTTCAGGATTAGGAGTTCTCTAGACACCTGTTAAACCTCATGGAAAGTAGAGTACTGTATTAACTTATTTTAGGTTGTTGCAGTATATTTCCTAATTTTAAGTAGGATTAATTACAACCCATTAAAACTAATTTAACACATCTATATGTGTTAAATGTGTATAATATAGTGTGTATAGTATAACATGAATTTTCTGGTTTTTAAATAATATTGCTAAGCATAATAAAACTATTATTTTCATGAAAGTTGTAATTAAACTGTATTCCAGAAGTTGATGCTTAACTTTTAATTAAGAAACACCTGTTCTCTCGTGTCACTGCCAGATACATGCATCTTATTGTTAGAAATCATTAAATCATATTTTGATGGATTTGTTGGCTTTGTCATACTTCCCCCGCCCCCCACCCGCCCGCCAAAGCCTGGCATCACCTTATGGGTGGTTTTTACGTGCATATCAGAAAGAAGCAGCAAGAACAGGTGGAAAATGGGATATGGTTATCCTTGTTTGCCTTACTCCTCTTGTAACTTTTATTGAAACTGAACTCTTGTGTGAGTTGATGTTTACAAGGCTAGTAGAGTAACACTGTGGTTATTGAAAACTTTTAATTGCATGTTGTAGTTGAAGTAATCTGTCTATTTCCAGTACTTTTGTAGGCCTTGTATTCCTATGTGTATATGCATGTGCTAGAACTTGATCAACAGGGATTCCTTTGAATTATCTAGAGTCCCATTTGGTTCTGTAAGTGCTAAAATATTCCTTGTCTTGGGAAACACAAATGAAATAGAAGGGGGAAGAGCATCCTGACATTGAATTATTAAGCAGTAGTCGGTCACCTTCTTACTGCAGCCCAGCACGTGTTGACTACAACAGAAAAATGAGTTCTAATGAAATAGTAGAAAATACAGTAGTTTAGACCACATTCATTTTTCATATTAGAAAAAAGTGGGACTTTTAAATGTAAAAGGAGTTAAAATGCACAGCTTGTATAGAACACATCCAAGAAATGATATCTTTGTCTCCGTTACTAGCTGTTTTCAGTGACTATTGAATAAAATAACTTTTAATGAACAGTTAAATCCAAAGAAAATAACATACAAAATGAACAAAGCTTAACAGAAATATAGTTCTTGCATCACATTGTGAATCTCTAGCCACCAATTAGGTCATATTCCAAGAGTCTGGACAAATAGCTGCGTGAAAAGTAGTCTCTCAAGACCCTGCTTGCATTAGGAAATTTGGGCTATAGAGGACAAAGGCTGTCGGCAGCAAATCTCCCTCAGGTAATGTTCCAAATGATTTAACTGTTTGTGCGTATGCAGTAACATAGCTTCCATCATCATTATAAAAAGCTTTAGTGGTTTTGCCTAAAATGGGCGTTTAAACTGTTTTAAATTACTGTGATTTGTTTCAATCGTTGTAAGTAGGGTGCATCAATACTGTTTGTTGTAGCTAAAAGTTGTCCAGTTCAGCATGTGTGCTTTAAGCAGGCTTCCCAGTCAGTGCTGGTAACGCTGCATTGTGGGTGTTTAGCCTGGAGTTTCTACAGGCTAGGAACTTTTGTGAAAGTTGCTGTCTGTAATTGGAAGGTACCCCAAAATATTTGCCAATAAAAGGACTTTTGCAGTGGTTAAATGGTACCAATATTGCAAGAACGTTTCAGAATTAGAACAACTGCCAGAAAATACCCTTTGCATCTCTAAAGCAGAATATTCCACTGATAATGTATATGCTGTAGCTCAAAGCAAAAATTACTGCAAGAGCAGTTGCGGGGTTTGGTCACTGGGGAGATGCTAGAAACATTGTGGAACTGTGGTCAAGAATCAGCTATTAGTTGCAGCCATCTCACAGATGTTTTTGTTCTGTATCAGGCCAAGATAAAATAGGATGAATTGCTACGCAGAGTTAAGCGTTCAAGAGCAGTGCTATCAAGTACAGTTGAAATGGTATTAAAGTAGTTTTTGCAGCATTGTGAGAACATGTAGGGACAGACTCTATTACAAGCATGATGGGCTAACTGCAAAGATGCTACTGACATTTCAGCACCTGTCCTGAAATTGTTTTGTTTTGTCTATACTGTTAATTAAGCTTTTTTTCAGTAATGGTTCAGAAGTCTCAGTACTGAACCTCAGCAGAGGGCCAGTTTCCTTCAGATTGTAGACAAACTCTACATAACTCACTAAAGATAACTTGCATACACAAAATTGGGCGCAGAAAATCTGAACCCCTTTTTGAGGATGAGCAGTTCATATTTTTCAGATGATGTTCAAGAGGAGCAATAAATGCTGTATAGTGCAGCAGCCTAGGCCAAAGCGGATTAATAAGTGGATAGGGGATGAGGGAAAGGCTGTGGATATTGTTTACCTGGACTTCAGTAAAGCCTTTGACACCGTTTCCCCCAGCGTTCTCCTGGAGGAACTGGCTGCTCATGGCTTGGGTGGGCATACTCTTCACTGGGTAAAAAACTGGCTGGGTGGCCGGGCCCAAAGAATTGTGGTGAATGGAGTTAAATCCAGTTGGTGGCTGGTCACAAGTGGTGTTCCCCAGGCCTCGGTATTGGGGCCAGTTCTGTTTAATATCTTTATCAATGATCTGGACAAGGGGATCGAGTGCACCCTCAGTAAGTTTGCAGGTGACACCAAGTTGGGCGGGAGTGTTGATCTGCTTGAGGGTAGGAAGGCT
>NW_008794581.1:6869187-6884788 GCF_000699145.1 Aptenodytes forsteri | reverse complement strand
GCCTGCTGAGGAGGCAGCTGAGGGAACCGGGGTCGTTCAGTCTGGAGAAGAGGAGCCTGAGGGGAGACCTTATCGCTCTCTACAACTCCCTGAAAGGAGGTTGTAGCGAGGTGGGTGTTGGTCTCTTCTCCCAAGTAGCAAGTGATAGGACAAGAGGAAATGGGGTGGATATTAGGAAAAATTTCTTCACCGAAAGGGTTGTCAAGCATTGGACCAGGCTGCCCAGGGAAGTGGTGGAGTCCCCATCCCTGGAGGTATTTAAAAGATGAGTAGATGTGGCACTTAGGGACATGGTTTCGTGGTGGACTTGGCAGCATTAGGTTTATGGTTGGACTTGATGATCTTAAGGGTCTTTTCCAACCTAAATGATACTATGATTCTAATAACTATGGTGAAATCAGTATCAATCTCAGGAGTTTCCTCTTGGCTGTCCAGAGGTAGCAGTTAGTGTCTGTTGTAAGTGTTTACTACTGGATAATCCAAGAGTAGCAGTATATTAATAGGATTCTCAGAACATGAACCTCTTTAGCAAAAAAGTTGTGGAAAAACTCCAGTTCATTTTTTTCTAGAAGACTGCATTATTAGCAAACATCACACAGTGTTTCCAGGATTGAGTCATAGTTTGTTCACCTTCACCCAAATCCCAACTTTGGCAAGGCTTAGAAATTTAGTGAAATTGTATAATCTTGGTTTGATTAGAGAAGTATAGACTTTACTATGATAAACAGTGATAATACTGCAGCTCAAAATAAAATATACAAACAAGTGAAAAATAGCCTGGAATGATGAAACTTCTTCAGATCTCAATCTGAAAGTCTACAGTGCTGTGAAACAAAGGACATAGCAAATCAAGCTTTAACATGCTTTTTAAAGTGTGATCATTGCTAGCAGCCTTTTCCAAGAACCAAGAGTATATAATGTACTTTACTCTGAAAACCAAAGCAGTGATGTGTTGTAAAATTACGTGCGAGACAGTGTGACATTGCATTTGAAGACTATATAGGAGCTGTTTTTGCAACTCAGTGAAGAGAAACACTTGGCAAAGTATGCATTTATTAACCACAGGCTTACTAGATTTCCTTTTCTTGAAACTACTCTTCAGCCAAGAATTCTCTAAGCATTACCACTGTGTTAGATAACAAGGATATAGTGGATGTTCTATGTTTTGGTTTTTCAAAATGCTGTTAACCCCTTGTGGGTTATTCCTTGAGGGTTACTTCAAGCTGTTCCCAAAGTAACTTAATGGGATAAAAGAATTTAGAGTAATCTTTTCTTCATTTAATCCACTCTAGCTGCAATATTTATTCAACTGGTATATTTATTCAACTGGTTACCAGCAAGGATTCAGTTCAGGACATCATTCCTCTTTAGATGAGGAATGTAACTTACAAATTTTTGTGTGCCTTATATGTATGGCTCTGTGATAGGGAGCTGTCATATTCAAAGGGTACAAAGTACCAGGATGAAAAGGGTGGGGGGGGGGGGGGGGGGGGGGGGTGTAAGAAAGAATTACCCGTTCCCTCCCCCTAGCCCCAAATTTTTCTCTTGTAGGTTGTATTCCTTCTGTTTATTTTTTTCTCTCAATTAGAGCAGCAGCTTGCATTTTGCTTCAGAACAATGAAAAAGGAATAAAAATTAATAAACCTGTTCTGTAAAATAGGGTTAATAAAAGTGGTTTTTCCACCCTTTACTTTGCAGATGTGTTTTGAGAAAGTTTCTAGCTTTGGGCAAAATGTTCTTGTATATGAAGTCTGTGGTTTGGAGAAGTACTTTCTTCCCTCACAGTTGTGTCAACTAAACAGGTGACCAGCTTATTTGAACTGTGTTGTACTTGTGATTCAAGATAAAAGTTGTTTGCTCGTGATTTATAAAATATTTAATACAGCGTGTCTTGTCTTCTCATTTCATTTCATATGCAATACTTAGTGTTTTGTTTGCATTCGGTCATCTGCAGTTGTGATGTTTAACACTTGATACTGGTTTCCAGTGTAGAAGGTGTTTAAGGTATAAAACCACATTCTAGATTTATTTCAAAACCGAATGCATTCTTTCAATAACAGTGAAATATTCAAAAGAGAAGACTGTTTGCAAGAAAAAATACATATACACCTACTTTAATAAAAGTGCCTAACTTAAGAGTGGACTTGCATAGAGTTAAATGCTTAAAGGTCTTTACTTTTTGTGGTCACTGATAGTTTATTTGTGACTCTGTGTTTTTGCTGCAAAACATAATCTATTAAAAAGTTCTTTTTCTTTTTTCTTTTTTTTTCCCCAGTGAGGACTAAGAAATACTGCTCTGGGGAGGAAAAAACTGTCTTGGATAACTTTGTCAAAGCAGCTAATGTGAAATTTAATATTTAAAGGTTTTAATGATTTTGGAGATGGTAATAATCCTTCTCACTTCATGTGCAGCACACTGTTCTGCCAGAGCATATATTTATTTCTAAACAGTGATTTTTTTTTTTGTTTTTAATTTAAATAATTTGGCAGTTTCTTCTTTACAGTTTTGCCTGCTAGTTATTTGGTCTTAGATACAGTACACGCTCAAGTGTAGGTGTGTGTGTAGTTACCAGATTATCTAGCTATGTATGCATTTTCAGTACTGCAAATTCAGTATATTTTGGTGTTTGGCAATTAAATCCCTCTTCAGTTGGAATATTGTAGCTCAATTCAGCCTATACTGCTTGCTACAACTTGTTTTTGTAAGCAGTTGTAGTTCGATGAAGCTTGCGGTGGTTTGGAAAACCTGGTTGGCTGGATACCTATAAAGAGCTTTCTGTAAGAATGTCTGCGGGCAACAAGTTATTCCCCATGATAAAGCAGCTTTCTGTAGCTCTGACAGTGCAAGTAAAGAAATTGCCATCACCTTTAGTTGTCTTCTGAGAGCAATAGATACTGCTGTATTACTAAATTTCAGCTTGAGATAATTTCGTTTTTCAGTTTAGAAAACTACACATTTTGTAAGTAGCCCAGAACCTCACATAAAGTGGTACACAGTTGTATCAATGAGAGCAATTGCACTCTCATCCCGATGTAGGTTTATTTTCGTTTTAGGATAGGGTGAAGAATTTGGATTTCTTTGTCTGAGAGCCTTTTCTTTTGGTGCATGGTAGTGCTATCTCTGCTGGGTATTGGAAGGAGGAGTGTCTGAGATTGAGGTTACACAACCTTCTAACATCTCGAGTGTCTGTTTTGTCTGGGCTTCCTTTGTGCAGCATTCTTGTGCAAAAATTTCAAGGCTTTAGTCTGGAGCACTGGGTCAAAGAATATGTCTCTTTGAAGGGTATGCAGGCGATTTTTTTTGTTTTGTTTTATTACATAGTATTTCATTTTCTATCAAAGAACACTGGTTTTGAAGAGCTTGCTATGATGGCTGCTCAGAACAAATTAAAGGAGCATCATTGTACCATGTTTAGTTTGTCTGGCTTCCAAAGGGTTATTCAACATGCAAATACTTGTTTGGTTTTGTAAGTCTAAATATGCAAGCAATGTTTCTAATCTGCTAGAAAGAATAAAAGTAGGCCATTGATACAGTCCAGTAATCAACAAGAGTAAGAAGTAACTTCATTTTTGGAGCTATTTTGTTTAGCAGTTTAAAGACTAGATAGTATTTTCATGTTCTCATAAAACAATACCATTATCTGAACCTTTTCTAAAACACCTAAGTTAGTATCTCCTGTTATGAAATATTTCTGTAGATGACAGGAATTCTTCTTGTCCTGTCAGGAATAGTGAATAAACAATTCCTTGTAGAGTGCTTGCTTTTCTGTTCAATCAAATGTGTCTTTCTGCATTTTTGTAGTATATCTAAGTTGTAGATTTAAGACACAAATCCTAGGCTAACTAACAAAGTTCTACGTACAGTCTTGAAAGCTGTTTCTAGTCATGAAGTTCTACCTGAATCATTTTATCAAATCAGAAAGGAAAAGCTTTCCTTGTCTGGAAAGCCCAGTAATCCTGTGGGAATCCTTTAACATCTTGGTCATGCTGCAATGGAGCTTGATGCTTCTTCAGTGCTACCTTTTTCTACTCAGAAGATCAATGATGAAATAGAACCAGATGCTCTTCCATTTCTTGACGGCTTGTTTATGAGGTATTTTTGAACTACTGTCATGGCTGTTTTCTCAAATTAGGAACGTTAACCTGTGTTAAGTGGGGACATGGACCATGGAGAGAGCATCTGATGTTCAGATCCAGAGTTTTAATATGCAGTTTAGTTCTTGTGCTGTGAAGCATGCACCGTAGGGAAATTGCTCAATCTCTTATGTATCTTTTTGGCATACTCAGTTCTCTTCACTCCATAAAGCCCATTGGCTTACGTTTAGTGCAAAAGAAAATCTGTGCTCGATGGGGAAATAACTTTTATTCTATTACCTGTTAGCCTGAAAACTGGCTTAACAAGTGAGGAGAAGCTGAGCTATAAGGAATTTCTACAAAATGCTGATAAGACATGCCAAATACAGTATTTTTTTAGAGATGTTATAATTATGTTGCAGATGTTTTAAAAAAATTAAGACTACGGTGAATAATTCTGATTAGAAACATCTGAGGAAGTGGATAGTTTTTCCTTACAGATTCGTTTTATAGATGTGCACATATATTCATGTATAAAAATACACAACGGTATTTTTCTATATAGGCCAACATCATCATCATAAATCATATATTTTAAAGTTTTCACTGAGTAGCATGTTAACCAGGCAGAAGCTTTTTTAATATTAAAATTGTAGTTTTCACTAGTATTTTATTCTTTATTCTTCTGTTTTGTATTTTTTCTTTAGTTGCATTTTCTTAGGACCACATTTTTGTTGCCAAGTCTGCTCTATTTGAAAGCATTCTTGGGTCAACTAATTCTGGTTCTCTGATAAATCAGAAGTTGAATATCTTCTTCTGTAATGTCTGTTTCCAATACATACTCTTACTTTTTTATCACTGTTTAGTAAAGACAATTGTACATTGTACTCTCCTTTGATTTTTTTTCCCCACAGTAATTAGAAAACTGAAAGGAAAGATGTAGTGTATCAAGTTGAATTGCTGAATTTAATTGGTGACTGATTTCTGCCTGTTGTATCAGGAAGTATAAGACCATGATTTCTGTGTTATAAATAACCTTAAAGGCCAAGTGTATAAAGGCCAAAGCACAAATTACAGGGACAGATGTCTAGATAGAAGAAGCTAAAAACAGTTTGTGAAGTAACACTAATACATTCTAGTTATGATTCACCTTTTTAGAGAGAGATTGTAGAAAAGCTTCCATTTTAACTAACCATGTAGATAAATTTAAAGAAATCATTTTTGTCCAGTGGTATTAAGCTGCGTATTTTATTGATGATGTTGAAACAGTTGAAGCCCCATCAACTCTTCCCATCCCCACCAGGGAATAATGACTGTATTACTGTTAGAAAAGAACCTTCTAAAACACATTTAAGGCTTAAAAGCTGTGTGCACTAATTAACAAAATACAGTGAACATTTAAGCTGTTAATAGCCACAGCATCCCTGATGCATAGACCTTCAGTATGGTAACACTGCATAACAGTTCTCTATTGTGCATCTCTCTAACGAGGGTAACGGTGTCAGTTCTTTTCTTGCTTCACTACCTGCTGTGTATGGAAATTATGTACACTATTTAGCACTTGCTTTCAACTTTTAAAGTCCATGCATATTACAAACAAGCATTACATCTTGCATTAGGGTAGGGTACAGCTTTTAACAGGTCTGGCTTCCCTGTAATTTCTTAAATGCAACTTTTCTTCTAAAAAGCATGCAACAGAGATTTTTCTCTAAATTTGCATTTCTTGATTGGGGATTTGCTTCTGTTTTTCTCCCCTGTGTCTCACACCCCTTGTTACTGTGTGGCAAAGATCTGTTACAGAAATCACTTTTTTTATGAAGGAGATGTAAAGAATAGAGAATGTGCATCACAATGAAGGCAGGCATTGGTTTACATGAACTCAGGATTTCTCGATGTTGTTCTTAGTAGCAAACCATGCACTAGTGTGACAGTATTGTCAAGTTAAACTTAAAAAGCAAAAAGTAGTGTTTTATTTCACCCTTACCTTTGATGAATGTCTTTTTTTAATAAACAAAAGCCTAAATTGTTTGTTAAATTTTAACCCTTAAAGTTAAATGGTCTTTCACAGCTACCATTAAATAGGGAATTAATAGGTAGTTGGGAGGTGAAAGGAAAAGAACACCAGAATGCATGATAATGAAATTTAAAAAAAAAAATTAGTATTCTTTGCTCTAGCTGCCAGCCCAGGGAGATCGTTAGCTAGTTAAAACTGAATCCACAATGGACGTTTCATACAGTGTAGTGATAATCTTTCTTACGACTTCATCATAGGAAATCTTACTGGAGTTATCAAGTCTTAAGACTTTGCTGTACGTCCAAATTTGAACTCAACAGCTCAGACCTTAGGATATTTGCTGTCCAGATTAGAGTATGAATTGGCCAAGGTGTTCCTGCTTCACAGCAGCAACTGCACTGCTTATGTCTAAGTAGTGTCCCAGTTCACTGCTAGGCTCTGAACGTCATGCTCCCTTGGGTCTTTTGCAGCTTGAACTGATATGGGAGTTTTCCACAAAACTGAGAAAATGCACCCCAGCCACACATTAGATTAGACCCATTCCCCTCCAAAGACTGAAGATGATGAAACAAATGGTGCCTGTATTTAGGAACTCTACGTGGGCCTTATTTGGAAAATTTCTTAATGGGTATTTAAAGGAAGCTTTGTAAGGTTTTCAAATGGGCATAAAGCAAATCAGAACTGTTAATTTTCTTGTTCCTGACAGAATTTCTGAAAAACAGTAACTTTAAAAAATTCACTTAAGTCATATGCTTATGATTTATTTTGTAAATACAGGTAACTTTTAATGAATGTTAAAAATAAGGACTTTAGTAAAATGGCATCAGAAACAGACAAAAAATACAGAAATTATTCCCAATGCGCAAGAATAGCCTGAATTTTGGCTCTCACTTAAGATATGGAAGATCCCACTCTGAGCTGCTGGTTGGGGCTTTGGGTGTCCATGATCAAAACTACATTTTAAGACTGTAAACTCAAGAGTCATCTTTAGTTAATAATTCACCAAGATATTCTTGAAATATTATGTTTAGCTTTGCAAGCCAGTCTGCTTATTGTGACTTACGCTAGGAGTATAGCATAAATAATCAGAACTGCAAACTGAATAAATTTTATTTGAAAGAATATACCATCACTGAACTACAAGTGAACTACAATATACTATTTATTTAATAGAATATACATAATTGAACTAATCGGGGGAATCAGTACAAAGCTGTCTATTCTAGGTGGGCTCTAGCTGCTAGTACTTCCGTCTTCTTTCCTTTAAAGCTCCTTCTTGCCTGTTTTTTTTTGTTTTCCAACTGAGAAAATAGTATCTGTAGGAATAGTTGTTTATGGTAGTAAAGCAGTAGAGTGTTGCCGTAACTGTAAGTTATTCTAAGAGGAATCAGATTATTTCAACTGTTTAGTTGTCCCCTTTCCTTTTCTAAATGCAGGTAAACTAAGGCTGCCTCTCCTTTTATTTGAAAGTTTATGGTCTAAAAACTTTGCTGTAGTCTTGTTCTTAACTAATTGATTTTTTTGCACACTTTTTAATCTGAGGATTGTGAAGTTCTTGCAGAATGCTTGAAAGTTGTGCGCTGTAGAAAACTATTTTTAAATGCCTCACAGGTAAGAAAAAAACCCAGCCACTTGTGTGGGTATATAAGCAAAAGATTTGGTTACATATGCTTTGAATGAGTTCTAGAAAATACGTTCTCTCTAAATCTTGCTGTGTTACAAGAAAAAGTAGTTTACAAGATTTGCTGTAAGTAATTCCAACTTTTTTTCCACCTTGTTTGAGATAAGCACACTGTTTATCATTTCCTCAATTTGAAGAATGTCATGACAGCACTGAAGTCTCTGATGACTACTAGTAGCAACATCAATCTACTTTTATGAAACATATTCTTCTCCCCTGACCGCCCCTATTTTCCTCCATTTAATAATGATTTTCTTAATTTCAGTCATATGGAGAAACTGCGAAGTGTAAACCCAGATATTTGATTCCTCTTCTCTTTAATTTCATGATATTTTCCCAAACAACATTTACAAAACTAAGACATACTGTTACAGGAAAAAAATACATTATTAATAAAAAATGATTTTGTCTTGCTCTTTGATTCTTTCTTGGCAGAAAAACTACACTGAGCATGAAATATCGGTCTGTGCTGAAATAGGGACTTCGTGTTCCGAATGTTTCATTTTTAAATTCGTAAAATGTTGTTTACCTGTCCGTCAAGAATGCAGACTGAATGATAGGTATTTTTTGCATGTTTATCAAGAAAAATGCCTCTGTGTTTTGAGGCTTGTCAGGGCACAGAGAGGTGCAAAATCTGAGATTTTTTGGTTTTATTTTTACTATTATGGCTTAAACTAACAAAAGCACAACTCAGCAGCTTTTGCCATAACTTTACCATTAATCAATTTTATAAATACAATCTTTCTATGACTTTTGCAGGAGACAAATGTGAATACAAAATTCAAGAATGTAATGCAGACTATAAGTAAAGTGTTTTAAAGATGTGAAAGAAAGGTTGGTGGGGGGGTGGTTTTCTACTTACTGGTGTGAAGTCATGTTCCAATTTGCAGAGAGCACCTGGGATTTTTAGAAGTCCAGTCAGTTATTCCTGTTTACTCTTCCATCGTGTTCTCTCTGACCAAATCCAAGTGACTTTGGTTTAAAGGTGTGTGGGATGTGTTATGCCATTATGTTTGTAGTATCTCATGCAAGCAGCATGGAATAATACTGGGCATGCAAAACATTGGGAAAGTGGAGCCTTTGTGCAGTGGGACAACAGGGAAGTTCTCAAGGTGTTTTTGCGACAACAGCGAATGCTTAGCCATTGTGGCTGTTAGAGTAGTATCTCCTCAGCTGTGAAATACAAACTGATGAATAGAGTTTGCTGAAGCTAACAGCACTTGCAAATGTTGGACTGTTCTGGATGCTGACACCTTTGCATAATGGCAGTCAGTAGTCTAAAAAGTGTTATAGTGGACTTACGTTGATTCCAGTAATGTGACAATTTCTGCTTCCGTTAGACCCACTTTTCAGCATATCCTTTTCTCCATATCCACTTTCTCTGTAGTGTTTTCTGCAAAACTGCCTATGGAAAGAGATTTTCTTTAAGTAGAAGCTTTCATGCAATCATTATTATTATTATTATTCAGTCCTGTTTCCTGTTTACAATGTTTGGTTTTCTTTTTTAAAATACGGTTCTTTCACTGCTTTTCTCAACTTCTTTATTAATCATTCTGTAGGATGGTTCAATGGGAGAACATGTTACGAGTAACACCATGTTGTTCACAGATTACTGTGATAATGCAAAGTGATTGTGAAGCCTGAAAGAAAACTGTATTCTGTGTGATACAGAATTTCCTAAGGGCAAATATGCTTTTTTCCCCTTGTTATGTCTGTAGCTGTTAGATAAATGTTGTCTGACCATGTTTAGTTCATTCTGCCCCATTTTTCCACTTACAATTTGCATAGTAGATTCTGTTCTCTTACATTTGTTTCAAAAATACCGTATTGAAGTGTAGAAACGTAAATGTTCTCATCCTGACTTACAGCCTAAGCAGCTGAGCACACTAAATAAAAAGCTCCTTTCACAGCAGCTATTTTGTGGGTATTATGCAAGATGTTCTGTGCTCTGATATAACAGCTCCTAAAGAAAGTGTGTTGCAACACGAATTTATAGCAAAAATTTTATGCACTTAGTCTGGTAAAAGTTGTTGGGGGTGGGGAAGAGAGCAAGCTGTTGTAAACTCCTATGAAGTACAGAAAACTTCTACTTTCCCTCCTTTCTAACAAGTGTAAACTATTGAGGTTAAGTAGGTGGGGCAACCGGAAGTAATTACTAAGGCCAGTGGCATTTTCGCGGTTTAATAAAGGCAGAAGCTAATTATTCAGTTTTTATTTAAGTGAAATGACGCCAAAAAGGAGGTTCCTGCAGAGCAGCTGCACTCCTTCAGTGTTGCCCTAATTTACCACAGACACAACTGTCACAAACAGAACTTTTAAACTTGATATATAGCCACGAAAGTAAGGAGCCCTTTGTCTGGAGTGCATGCAGAAGAACTCCTTTGTACAAATCAACCGGCAGATGACGGACAATGATGAAAATTTGATTCTTTGAAGTCATAATGGTCATTGAAATGTGTGAAATTCTGGTATTGAAAAGAGAGCGGCTAGCAAGACCCTAAATCCTGGGTGGTTGCTGGAAGCTTGCTGGGAGGTTTTTCTGTGTTTTGACATCAACTTCCCATTGCTTGTTCCCTGTTTCCTTTATTAAAAAAAAAGGGGGGGGAGTGCTGAACAGTACATAGTTGATAGTGGTTATGTACAGTTTTTGTCTATGCATGGAAAGAAATGTCATAGGAGAAACATGACACCTTTATGCACACCTGACCCATCTATTGAAAAACACTTGCTTTCAGAGATACTTTCAATCATTTTGTCTCTTTCCCTTGAATTAGAGAGTTCCATTTCTTGTCCCCTTTGGAATTTGTGCTATTAGTGGAGTACTTAGAAGGAAATTCTCATTTCCTTTAAAAGTCATCTTCATGCCGAATACTGCTTTCACTGACACTGCCTCTGTGAACCAGTTTTTCTCCCTACTGTATAGCACACTTATCATTTCTTACTACTCTTTCCAGAACAGTTTTACCAGGCTTTCCACCATGACAAGTGTTCTTAAATAGTGTAAGTTACAATAAAGACAAAACCTCCTCTTCATTTGTAAGCAATTTGATGTGATTTCTGCTGTTTAAAAAAAGTGTTTTGTCCCTCTCAGCTTATTCCAACAAGAGCCAAAATGCCTCAAAGTGAGTATTTTAATTTTTTTGAATTACAAAAAAATTTAGAGGTTGCTGTTAAAAAAACCACTGCTGTGTATATTAAGAAAAACAGAATGTCAGAATGCACCTTTTAGATGATAGCCTGTGTTAAAAATGTGAAGCAGGGTTGTTCAAAAAAGTGTTTTGTCCCTCTCAGCTTATTCCAACAAGAGCCAAAATGCCTCAAAGTGAGTATTTTAATTTTTTTGAATTACAAAAAAATTTAGAGGTTGCTGTTAAAAAAACCACTGCTGTGTATATTAAGAAAAACAGAATGTCAGAATGCACCTTTTAGATGATAGCCTGTGTTAAAAATGTGAAGCAGGGTTGTTAATTTTTAGTAAAGCAAACTTATACAGTTCAAATCTCAAGTCTTTTATATTGTCACCTTATTATTTAGAATTTTGAATGCCAAACACCTCACTAATATTTTAATATGCTAATATAGCAAAATTCAGTAAGGAATGCTTCAGGAAAAAAAAAAGAGATAGTAATGTGAAACCAGCTGTCAAAAACATCTTTGTTTTGGAAAGTTGGTTCACAGGTAGTTTCAATGAGAACTTGAACTCAGAACAAAGCATTGAAGACACAGTAAAGAGTTCAACCCAGTGCAGCATAGATCTTTTCAAGTATTACATTGTTTTAATGGCATCTTGGAGCGGGAGCTTTAGCCCATTGAAAAGTCGCTTAAAGGACAGGTTCTTCTGTCACTAGCTGGAGCTGTGTGGATGAAATGATCACAATAGAGTGTTGTAATGCATTTTAAAAGTGTGAGAAATCAGTTTGTCTAGACTAAGAGTGCGCCTACAGGGAATAGGAATTTTAGAGCTTCTGTGCTCTTTAGGTGTCAAGTATGTGATAGATGCCAAGCCTTTTTATTCCATATCTTTGGCAACAGCTCAGCTATGCTACAGTACTTACATGTCTACAGCAAGCAAAAACAGTGATTTTATGTCAGGACAACTTGGGCTTCAGAAACCAGAAACTCATTGTCCTAACAACTGTCTGTTCAATTGCCAGCTTTAAAATGGGGAAGATATCAATAAACAATTGCTAGATTCCCAGAAGGCATGGAAACTTTAGCTATAATGAATCGAAATATGGAGAGCTAGCAACACCACGTAGATATTTTAGTTTCAGAAAGTAGGCAGGTTTTAGTTTTCACCTTGAAAAGATTTTTATGGGATGAATCCTGTATTATTAGTGAAATAACTTTGATTTGGAGCCAACTGAGTGCCCGAAAAAACATGGCTTGAAGGGACTTACGGTTTGTCTGGGGTTTTGGTTTTGTTTTCGTCCAGATGAACAAGTCTAGGCATTTCTTTGCTACAGTTACCTCATAAATATAGCATTTGCTGGTTTTTAATACTCTTTTTAGATTATGTTCTGTATGCACTAATGTGTAGTGTTTTTATGATTCTCTGGTATAGATGCTTCAAAAGAGGAAATTGTATATGTCCATAATGTTGTTTAACATAGTATATTATTTTAATAATTCCAGATAATTCTGGAACAATTAAAAAAACCTATAAATCTGAAGCATAAAATTCATACTGGACATATGAGTTACTGAGAATAATAATAGTTAAAAAAAAATTCACAATATTGAGCTATTTTGAAGCTTGCATATTTGGAGGTATTTGATAACAAACCCAGAATTTTGGCATGTAGCAGATTATTTCAGAGGGGAGAAAGACTTTTATTTTTGTGAATATTCTTACATTTTCTCAATAGGCATGTTTGTTAAATACAGAAATAAAGGCTAATATAGTACCCTATTCCTATAAACAGGCAAGCTGAAACATTGAAGCCCCACCAAACTTATAGTGCAGGTAGAAAACTCTTTTTGTTAAACAAAGCAGTTTGCCAATTCAAATAAGAAAACTTCAAGCTATTTCCTTCTAAAACTGTGGTTTAAGCTTCAGCAGTCAGAAATGCCAGTCTGTCAGGAGGTGTTTTACATACATGCTGCAACATTCCAGTGACTGGTAGTGTTTCTTTTTCATATCACTGCTAGACTCATATTAAAAATAAACATTACTTGGTCCTAATGAAAGCATTTATAATGGAATTGTTAAGATATTTTGACAGTTTATTTTGGTAGTCTGGATAGAAATGTCAGAAGTTGGAAAATTAATGTGCATGCTTGTTTGTTTCCCATACTGTTCTAATTGCAAATACAAGTCAAATGCTTTAAAACTTGCTCCCTTGTGTAGTTTTGAGGGACTGATCTCCCAAAATTTATTTTCTGAAGTAAAACGGAAAATGAGACTTGCCTCATTTCAAAGGACGATCTGGTGACAGCACCAAGAGCTTTTAAGTTTGCCACAAAACAAAATCCCATAAAGTTAGTAGCTACAGACATGTAAAGCCACAGTGTTTTATTTAAACTTTTAATTCAAGTCATGGCAGTACTGGTGAGATGAGTTCAATACGCCCAAAGTTTTGCTGCACTTTTTTGGACTTTTACCAGTTTGCTGTTTGTTCCTGGAGAGAGGAGGGGCAGGGAGGGGAGGGCGGGGAGGGAGACCAAGGAGCTCCCACTGGCCTTTTAAGTATGTAAGGAACAGCAGTAGTTTAGCATCCTTAGAGATGGATTTAATGTTTGATTTCACTCTTTACTCTACTAGGGTGAACTGACAGGTTAATTTTATGTAATTACTGTTTAGTTTTTAGCAAGAAAGTTCACTTTGATTATATCAGATGCTGCTGAGGGTAATTTTTCACAGTAATTCTTGTGAGGTTTTTCCCTATCTTATTCTTTGTTAAAGTCAGTTAATATTTTTAGGCTGTTTTTGTGATCCTTAAATTTTTATCTTTGTTAGGTTTATTTGTTGAGGGCTCACAAGCCAAGCCTTAGTAGAGGAGGGCATCTGACTATATACAATGTTACAAGCCTTTTTTTTTTTTCTTTGAAGGTTGGAATCTCCTGAATGCTTTTGTCCTTCACAAAAATACCGAAGAATGTTACTGTTACAAAATGTTCCTCTCTTGATCTTGAACGTCAACAGAAGAGTTGACTCTCGAAAGCTGATACTCATAGCTTGAAACACAACAAGGGGTCAATTTTATGTAATAACTAATGGTTAGAGAAATAAGAGAGTTGAATTATAGTACCTGCTCTGCAGTCTCAAACAATCAATAGATTATTGTGCAAAAGATAACCTCCTGCCTTTTCCTTCATACTAAGCATAGCTTCTTGAGTCAGTGTGGATGTTGGTGCCTCTTAGTTATATACAGACTTAAGCCCAAGTGAAAGCACACTGCAGCACATAGTTGGCTGGCTAGGATTTTGGTGAATGAAGTTTAAGCTCCTAATCGTAATGTAGAATTTCAGGCTGTGTCAATGTTTCAGTCTGTGCTCTAATATTTTCTTTAAGGCAGAAGGAAGAGTTTGTACGTTTCCGCATTTGCTTTAGCTGGTGCAAGTTGGAGCAGTCCTGACTTTGCAACTGTGGTCGGAGGATGGGAGGGAATGTCCTGTCCCTCCTCTGGCACTAGCAGTTGTGTAGCTGGGAGATGAGCAGGTTCAGGTAACTAATCCATGCAAAATCTAATTCAGATGGGGGAAGCAGGATGGTAGCAGCCCCAACATGTATCAGCTTCACTTTTATTCAGCTGGACTCATAACATACTTCTCTGCAATTTTTTTCTTTTTTTGTAACTTTAAAAATAAAGCATGAAATATATTTTTTTACAAGCCTTTTATGTGAACCCTTTTTTAACAAGTTTCGTTGTGTTTTTCATAGGATATCACTGCTTTAACTGGTGTTCCAGATGAGCACATCAAAACCAGGAAAGTTCACATTTTTGTTCCAGCACGTAATGCAATGCAGGCAGGAGTTAACAATACAAAGAAATGGAAGATGGAATTTGATAACAGGGAGCGCTGGGAGAACCCTTTAATGGGCTGGGCATCTACGTGAGTAGTTACTGAATTTGGAAATACTTTTCTGCTATATTTGGCTCTTACTAGTCATGTAAATCTTAAGTTTGAAATGTCCTTTCTACCTGTAAATCTACTTGTGTTTTAACAGTACTTACAGTAAGCAGTTGGGTTTGTTAGTCGTATGATTAATGATCTGTTATGTTTAAAAGCAGATTTTAGCTCACAACATCATCTGGAAGAGTTTGAAAAAAGTGTTGACAATCAGAAATTTAAATGATTACATTTGTGGTGATGTTACTGTATGGCAGCATCAGGGAAAGAAGGTTTTCAGTTACCTGAAGCAGTAAATCCTTCTCAGCTCTCAGTTGTATCTTTTAAATTCGGTTAAGCATAAAATAACAATACTTAGCCTCTGGGTGGGTTTTTTTTTTTTTTTTTTACGAAGCTTTATAACTATTCTGAAGATCTGAAATGAGGAGCCATAACTAATTTAAAAAAACAAAAAACCAAACCTATTTAAAATATTACAACGTTTTGTTTCAATGTTGCTAATATTAGTGGTAAGAACTCTTAAATTCGCCAAAATCCAGGAAAGTACTAATCTCAGCTAAATATGCTATAATTTGGAGATGTAAGTATATCTTGGATGCAGCTAATTTTTAATTCTTTTTTTCCTATATAAATATACTACCTACATTTTACAGTGTGGTTAGAATTCCTGTAGACTGTGAGGACAATGCCAGCAATTCTCCTGACTATATTGTAATTTTGATTTGAAGCTGTCTTGTTTGAGGCATATTCAGAAAAGT
>NW_008794581.1:6798210-6868173 GCF_000699145.1 Aptenodytes forsteri | reverse complement strand
CAAACCTATTTAAAATATTACAACGTTTTGTTTCAATGTTGCTAATATTAGTGGCAAGAACTCTTAAATTCGCCAAAATCCAGGAAAGTACTAATCTCAGCTAAATATGCTATAATTTGGAGATGTAAGTATATCTTGGATGCAGCTAATTTTTAATTCTTTTTTTCCTATATAAATATACTACCTACATTTTACAGTGTGGTTAGAATTCCTGTAGACTGTGAGGACAATGCCAGCAATTCTCCTGACTATATTGTAATTTTGATTTGAAGCTGTCTTGTTTGAGGCATATTCAGAAAAGTTAATTATTCTACATAAACAAGAATCAACCACTAGGGATTATTTTTCAAACTTCAGAAAGGATATAATGTGTATTGAAAATGTCTGGCTGCAATCGTATTGGCACTTACGATCAAAGAACACAAAATTGTATGGAAAAAACGTTAAAACCTTAAATATTAAATAGTTTGAGGACACTTTTTTTGAGGTTTATTAACATTCTAAATTTGGTCACAGAATGAAATTTTTTTCTTTTTTTCTTTATTTATAAAATAAATGTATCCAGAAATATTAGTTCAAAATAACACTGAAATCAAGTCTTCCTGTTATGTTGGTTTCCCATAAAAAATTGAGGAGGTTTACAACCTGTAACATCTCAGTTGTATTGGTATTGCAAACCATTAGGGAAGCCAAGCTCAACTATCGTGAGCTGAATATAAAAACTGAATATGAATTAAAATATTAATTGTATTAAAATAGTTTGTTAAAATACCTGTTTTAAAACTTTAAGCCTGTATGTAACAATGACCTCATCTTAAGCACGTCTTGGGGTTTTTCACCATTTCACCTTAAGCATATTTAAATTGCTGTTTCAGAGGATAAGATTTCGGTGATCTAATACATGTATGCCTTGGATGACTTGACTACTGCAGGTAGCTATTACATTTAGCAAGTAATAACCAGGTTGTTTCACGGGGCCTAAATTAATAAAGTGATAGACTGTTGACCAGCAATACGCCTTTCCTTCCTATCTTGTGTGCCCCCCAAGTGTCTAGCCACTAAAGTATGGTCTATTTATACCTCCGCACAGATTATAACACTGTAGCAGGTGCCAGTAACACCTGCTTTAATTCAGGTTGAATTTAACTGTTCTTCTAATCCCCCTTTGCTTTTCAGCTGACTTTAACCTCCCCAGACAAATTATTTTCTGGGTGGGATTTTGCATGATCTCAGACAAAACAATGGCTTTTAACCTTTCTAACAGTTATAACCATTTGTGCTAAATAAACCACCTAGAAAAAGGAGCCATGGTATTAAGGGCTTTACCTGTATGTTAAATTGTCCTGGAGTGAGCTTATTGTGGGAATTTAAAAAGGAATGGCTGTTTTGAATGAATCCATCTCTGCATATGTTTTTATTTTGGGGTAGGGAATGGAATATTTCCTGTGTAAGCAGGCTCCAGGTAGGCCAAAAGCAAGTGCTGTTTTGAGAATTGACGCTGCTAGGTTAAGGGTTTTGTAAACTAGTTTGTTCATTTTTTAAGGAATTCTCACAAAAACTATTAGTGGACATTCTAGTAATTTCAAATCACCGTTCAACACCCAGAAATACCTAACAAGAGTTTCTTCTCTTCAGATTTAATTTCTGCGAAGAACAGTTCTTAGAAGTTTTCCCATTTACTTTTAAATAATGTAATGGGATTAGTGGATTAGAGCCCTTTAGGGTCTAGGGATTAGAGCCTTTTTTCTCCTAATTCAATATACTTATTTACCTGTAGGTCTTTGCTATATTTCTGTCATTTTACAGTCTTGTTTGCTTTTTTTTGTTGCATTTGTTGTTTCTTGGATATGTTTTTTTTCAGTGAAAATTATGTAGTTGTAAATCTAAATAAAATGGACCCATGGCATTTCTTTTTAACTGGGAGGTTTCATTACAAGAATGCCTATGGATAGTTCTTCTGTACATCTTTTAATATAAAGCTGTAAACAAAGAAACATGGGAAATGCATGGTTTCCATTGTACAAGATCTCATAAGAGAATAAAATGTGGAATCCCAGTTTGTAGTGACTGGTAAGACAGTTTAGGGCAGGCGTAGGAAATCCTGCAGCACTGTGATTGCTGACACTATCAGGACATCATGCTGGCCATCCTGAACTCCAGTTTGCTCACAGATTATCACAAACTTAAACATATGGAGAGCTCATTTATGGAAAGAAATCAAAAAGCTGTATTTGGATTGGATGAAAGATGATCCCACCTGAAAACAGAACAAATCATTTCTGCACAATCCTCATTTCCAAACTGCTTCTGTTCTGGAAGGTTTTCACCAAACTTGCGGTGCTGAACAGGCACCGGTCCCTTACTACGCTTCAGACTTAAAATTCTTTGTTCCCACTTAGTAGTGTTGAGAAGATTTTTCCAACCCCAGTCATGGAAGAGAAAAACGATAAGCAAAAGTTGTCACAATACTGCAGTGTATTTGGGTCACTTGATTCTCCACTGATCACATCATGGACCAATTCTTAGTTCCTAATTCTCCTTACTGCCTTTATAAGAGAAATCTTTAGATGTCTTTAAGAGAGCCCATCTTAGTGGCTTGTGAAAGTGTAATTTTTGCCTTTATCCTTTTTTTTTTTTTTTTTTTTAAATTGGGGAATATATTGGATATATAGCGAACTCCATTTTTCCATGTGTACATCAGATAAAATTACATTGTTGTCTTTGCTGGAAGCTAGATTCCCACTCTTCCCCTCCCCCTCTGCCAGTCACAGGCTTTGTCCTTTATTGTGGAGAGTTCAATGTATCTGTGGTTGCTTTTTCTCTTCATTTACCCTTCTAGCTTCAAAGAGAGAACAGTTGAGAGGCAGCTCCTTCAATAGTTTGTTGCAATTTGGTCTTGTCTTCCCGGTTGTCTCCCAGGCTCGTGTGCAGTGTTGTCTCAGGGAAGCATTATCTAATCTAATCATTGTGCTGCTACAACCGGTATCTTATTTCTTTAAAAGTTTTGTAGGTTAATTTTTAGAAACCTTTTTTTTTTTCCCATCCTTTGCCATTGTTCTTAAAATGAGCTTTTATAGCAACAAATAAGGCAGTTTGTTTTTTTAACTGAGATTTTAATTTGTTCCAAAAAGCTTTTTACTGTTTGATTCCTTTCAGAAATGCAGTTGAGGAATACCTGATCACCTATAACTAACCACTGTGTACTTAGTTAGCTAGCAGATTGTGTTTCTGAGCTTCGTTTTCAGTGGTGGCCTGCAATCTGCTTGCTGTACTGGAATAATTTCTGGAGGTCATGTGACCTCAGCCAAAGCTGAACTCTTGAGTTTTTTTACATACTTCCCAGTCTCTGATTAATTCCTGCTCTGCTCACTTAGATATTCTGCTCTTTTCTGTATAAGATTATTCTTTCCCTAGCTGCTCTACAGACTCCTGGTCTCCTCGAAATGTTCAAAATTTTGTTAAGCCTCCTGATCTTCCAAAAACAGAGGGACTACACAGCTTTAAAAATAAAAAAGATTGTTGCAGAGCACTTACTATAACCTCAGCAGGTGGTTAGACACGTTTGTCTAATAAAAAACTTAAAATACTAATTTCTGCAAGGAGTTGGGAGGGAAGTTTAACAGACTGAAAGAGTGAAACAATACTGTGCAGAAAGTAAGTGTTAATCCTGGAAATAATTAAAAATAAGGGAATTCTGAATGGCTTGTGAGGTGGTGTACTACAAAAAGTTGTGTAATACAGCATTTGACTAGCATTTGACGTACAGATATAATTATTTCGTATTTCGAATGTGCTTAAAATTTGTCATCTGATTTCTTACAGAGCTGATCCTTTATCCAACATGGTTCTTACTTTCTCTACTAAAGAAGATGCCATTGCCTTTGCTGAAAAAAATGGTACGTATTGAGTGTGAGGGATTCAGCTTTCTACAGGCAATCTTGATCTCAAAGTATTAACAACAGAAAAAGTACAGGATAAAGTACCTTCCCTCTATTCCACAAAATTGGTAGACCATTAGTGCTCTACTTGAGGAGGAGGAAAACAGGGGGAAGTATTTCCAAGGGTGCTGAAGGCTTTGAATCTAGGCCTTCCACTTTCTGGAAGAGTGTTCCAGCCTCTTAGCATTACTATTGCAATGCTTTTGCAAGTATCTGTGTTTTGAATGAGAACTGAGCCTTGCTCAGGTCTTGGAGGAAAATTAATATTAATACTTTATTTTTAAGAGTATCCCAGGCTGGGGGTCCCAGCTACATGGCAGTGGGATTTTTACCTGAAGGCATGACGTGAGCATCTGAATTCTAGTTAAGGAAAGACTGTCAGAACCCTTGTGAATGTTTGATAATCAGAAAAACTAGAATTAACTGACTACCAAGTAAGCATGTTGGACTTTAGTTTTGGCGGTGTTGCAGAATGGATTTATCGTAGAATCATAGAATATCTCAAGTTGGAAAGGACCCATATAAGGATCATCGAGTCCAACTCCCTGCTCCTCGCAGGACTACCTAAAACTAAACCACATGACCAAAAGCATTGTCCAGATGCTCCTTGAACTCTGACAGGCTTGGTGCCGTGACTACTTCCCTGGGGAGCCTGTTCCAGTGACCGACCACCCTCTCAGTGAAGAACCTTTTCCTAATGTCAAACCTGAACTTCCCCTGATGCAGCTTCATTCCATTTCCTCGTGTCCTGTCACTGGATCAGCACCTCCCCTTCTGCTGCTCCCCTTGAGGAAGCTGTAGATTGAGGAAGTTGTACCTAACTCTTCCCAAGTACAATCTAAAGTCTAAACACTTACACTTGATGATTGTTCATAGTTGAGAAAAAGACAGTAGAAAAGCCAGTATCATTACTTAATATTTTTAATGCTGATCATACAGAAGGACTGTATCTGTAAACTTGTTTAGTTATTTAGGCTTGTATTTTCTCACAGAATTATGGTACTGCAAGCAGCATCCATAATCTCAGCCTTTTGAATATACAGCAGTCCTTTTATGTGTTGGTATGGATTTTTTGCTGCATTTTTTGTTTTTTAAATCAGTTTCATTTTCCTTAAAGAGCTAGACTTGATGCTTGGTGCTCACGGATGTGAGGAAGGTTAATTGCACTGAGTTAAAGCCAGGAATAATGCACATGGAGTGTAAGCTTCTTCAGAAGTCTTCCCTGTGGCCTACAGCTTTCAACTATATTTAGGCTGGGGTAAATAGGTAGTAAAGTTTCTTGGTCAGACCACATTGTGCAAAGTTGTTAGATGGCTTATGTTGTACACCCAAAAGACGGGGTAAGTCCATTAACTTATACAATTAAGAAGCTGAGCCGTTTCATGTGCAATTTATTTGCACTTTTTAATGGTAAAGGCAAGTATTTAATTCCTCTATTTCTCTTTGAATAAATCTTTTTTTTTTTAACTTAATAGTCTTATTTTTATTGAAAAAGAAATTGTATTCACTAAGAAATTAATAGGATCATCATATTTGCATTGGATATACCAATTACTGTGCAATTTTAATAGTATTTTATAATGTTTTATGAACAAATATGAACTTCAGGACAATCTGGTGTTGCTTTACTTATGCTTCTGTATTGTTCATGCTATTTCTGTTTCTTGGGAAATTCAGCCTGTAAGAGAAAAAACCTGAATCCTGGCCTATATATCGCTATATTAATGAGATACTTATGTCATCTCTTTGGATGTGTTATATTTTGTCCTTTCGAAATGCAGATTCAAGTAAAATACTTGATTTGTTCAGTGTAGAAAGCTTATGCCTTTGCTGAATTAGTAATGAATCTCCATTGTGCAGGAAAACAACAAAGAAATTCTACCAACTAAACTAAGGCTGTGACTCAGTATTAGTATTATCAGTTCCATTTTCACTTAGCTTGCACCCTTAATTTTACCATAATTGAGAAGTACCAAACTTCTCTGTGGATACTGGCTTGCCTAAATCATTATTCCTTTTTTATTTAAGGTGGCTTAGTTTTATGCGTATGATACGTGCATCATAATTTCTGTAGTAATAGCTTCAGTATCAGATGTAGCTGGAAATAAAAATTTTAGTTCTGCTTTTAGGAAGAAATGAGAAACTTAGGCACACATTTACAGTGGAACTTAGCTTCTAAACCGAGATGTTACTGAAACATGTCTAAGTCTAGGAACACAAATATTTACCTCTCTGTCCTTCTTGTATGAACCACCCAAGTTTTCCATTACAAAATTCCTTAAGAACCTCGAGTTTAATTTCTGCAAATCCTAGATATTGCAGGTATTTTGATATGATTGGGAAGCCTAAGAGGTCTTTCTCACCTAAGAACTTCAGGAACCTCAGGCAAGCTATCTTTCTGCCTGCCCCATCTGATGTGTTTTCTAATGTAGGAATAACACCACTGAATACAGTAACGGGAGAGATCTCTGTCCAAAATATGACAGCTGAGGATGGTCTGAAGTCGAGGCAAGGAGGAAACACTTGTAACTGGATGAAACTAAAAGTTTAGCCTGTCGACCTAAATTCTTTTTTGTCCTGTCCGACATCACCGAGGCAGTTGTTTAAAAACATACATCTTCAGTAACAAGGATGGAGAGTTTTTCTACTCCACAATAACCTTTAGTCAGGTGATGAGGGTGTTCTTTCAGAGACGATGAAATCTGCTTTCTGTCCACTTGGCTTGTACGGCAGGGTTCTGGGCAAGAGTAACCTCCCCCACCATTGTGGTATTTTTATAAAAGTGACCTCTGCTCTCTGTCATGAACAACTGAAGGTGCCTATCTCAAGGAGGCTGTTGCAGAGTGTGAAACCTTATTATATATGATGGCCTCTTGTAATACAAAGTTAGATGTAACTAACTTTGTGGATTTTGGATAGCTATGGCAGCCCAAGTCATTGTGCTGGCAGTTGCGAATCTCTCTAGGAGGCACTCGGCTCCTCTCTATCCAGTGTATAAAAAGATGAAGCAATAACTTGGGGCTGTAGATTCCATTCCAGCAGCCAAGTGCCTCAAAGTTAGGTGTTACAAAGCTGAGTCTGTCTCTGGATCTAGTTGTGGCTGTTTACTCAAGCTTATATTTTTAATCAGAACAGGAGGCAAAAGCCAGTGCTCTCACAGATGGAAAGAATATGTTTTTAAAACCTCTATTCCAGTGTTTCTTACGGAGAATAGTTAACTTGGAAATTAACATTGGTTCAGCCTAATAAACATGAAGAAAGTGTTTGTGACATTTGTGAATACACAAAGTTGAGGCACAGTGACGTGACAACTTGCGTATCTTACGAAACATGTTTTGATGTGTAGATGTATCTTGAGTGTTTTCTGTGAACATCTTAAATGTAAAAGTTCAGATATATGTTAAACCTTTTAGGACTTAGCAAATTTTTTTTTTTAAAACTAAGGAAGAAAAGCATCATCTTATTAGTACCAGTTAAAACTGAACTTCTAGCTTCAACTCGAGTATCTCAACTTTGAGTGAAATGTTGCAGCTAAAGAGACCAAACTTTGGAATACTGAGTGCTGCCCTGGCAACTTTCCAGGCACCTGGAGGCTGCAACCAATTTGCATTTTGATTTACATAAACACTAATGTCTCCACCTCCTCTTCTCTGACATTTTTTAGCATTTCTCTTGCTTAACTATCACATAATTTACTTGTCTTCTATCACTTCATTCCCTTTTCTTTTACTCCTCATTTTTTATGTTCTTATAAAAACGTTAAGTATTAAACTCCGTTCTAATGCTAAAGTTTTTTCTTTGCTCTTCCTTTCTTTGATCCTCCCACCCTTCTTTTTTCTCCAGCTTTCCAAGGTCTCCATTCTCTCCCAACCTTTGGGATTGATCTTCTGTATGCTATTTTTTCCACGTTTCCTTATCTTTATTTTCATTTCCTGTCCCAGCATACACAGAGCCCTAGTGCTTCTGTGATGCTGTGGAGTTGTGGAGTCGTGAATTTGCAGGACAGTCAGGGTTCCCTGTTGAGCTTTTCACTGATGACTGTCAAGTTTTTTGCAGGAGTAAAGAAAATGGAGGTACGTAGTATGGTGAAGTCTTATCAACTGAGAGAACTGGCATATGTCACATCTATGGCATTTCAGTATTCTCTGCTGCCAACTACAAAGGAATAAACTAGTGGATGCCTACGTGGAGAAAAAGATATTAAAAGGTTTAAGTTGCACTTGCTCTATATTGTATGCTGAGAATATTTAGAATTCTCTTTGTTTCTTGTCTCCCCTCGCCATTTCCCCTGTAACCTGCAGGCTGGAGCTATGATGTTGAAGAGAAGAGGATTCCAAACCCTAAATCCAAGTCTTATGGTGCAAACTTTTCTTGGAACAAAAGAACAAGAGTGTCTACAAAATAGGTTGGCATTGGCTGTCTGACTGCGAATAAAGTCAGCTGTGCCGTATTTATAGTCCATGTATAATACATCTCTTAATCTCCTAATAAATTTGACCTTTAAACTACAGATGCATCTTGTGATGTCTATTTAAAATGTTTTTGATGTCTCCAATTGAACCTGTTACAAACTTCCCTATAAATAGAGGAGATTTGGAGTGTTCATACTTCTAAAAAATTGCTGTACTAGGAATCTGTCAAAAGGAATGTTTGAAATCAGCTGCAACTTTAAAGATTATGGTTTATCTTTGATGGTAATTTTATATTCACCATCTTGTTTAAACCTATCAGCCTTGCATATACAAATTCTCTCAATAGAAGCTGGGCTTTTTTCTTTCTATACAGGAGAAGGTTGTCAATTGAAGAGCAAAGTATGATAAATAAATCATAACATTTGAGTATAACTCAGACTATTCTGTATAAATATATATTGTATAACCTCCTTTGTGCCCAAATTAATATTGTCATTATTGCAGAAGCATTTATGACTGGAATAGAAAGCACTGGGTTTTGTGTTGGATATGGGGGAGGTTTAGTCCAAAAGATTGAGATTGCAATTGTTTCTCTGTGATGTTCTTCAAAAGTGAAACTAAGCCAGGTAAATATTCACAGATTAAGTCAGAAGAGTGTCAAGTGCCTCACACAGCATCAGCACATACTAAGTATATAATTACAGTTAAATTTTTTTATTGCTAGTTACATGTTTATCTGCATTGAGGTTTCCTGTTGCCTAACAAGAGATGTGGTGATAGCATCTCAGCCTTAACATTGAATATATAGCCTAAACTCAGTTTGTCTTACGTGACATTAAATGATTAATTTTAATAATGCACAATATTATGTTTGGAATCCTTGTTTACATATCTATGGCTTTTGATTTATTCACTTTTACTTAACAAATTGAGATATTAACACATAATCAGTGAAGTCTATTACAAATTGGGGGAGCGTACACCTTTTTCATATGCAACTGAGTTTTAGCCCAACTGTCACAAAAGAAACAGTTGAGACAACTCTCTCCACATAGATCTAAAGAACGGTGTAAGCGCTATGCAGTGAATTCTAGCTAGAAGAAGGCATAGAACTACCTTGTGTTACCCAGATTTGGTTACATTCTTGTTTCAGTTTTGACCAGCTGCCCTATATGCATTTCATATATGTATTCTGGCTAAGCTTAATATGCTGATCTTACTAAGGAGACAATAATAAGAAAAGCCATTTGTTGGGTTTTTTTTCTTCTGTCTGTTACAAGTGAAGAGCAGCAAGATCTTACTTTAATGGTCTTCAAGCTTTATAAGATTGTCAACATTAAAATTGAAAAGTGCTTGGGTATCTAACACAGCAGATGCACAGCTTGGTTTTTGAAATTCAGGGAAGTCCAGGGAAATGACTGATAGATGTTAGATACCTAACATTATCTTTGGACACCTAATATATGAAATTGCTGTATGTTAATATATACTTCTTGTAACTAGAGTCAGTTTCACATGGAGCAGAGTTTCATTTTTTTGTTTCTTCTGCTAAGATAATGGAAATATTCAAAGGAGAATTCGTTCAGTCCCCTTTCCTCCCTGAGGAAGAAAGCTTTTTCTTTTCTTTTTTCTTTTTTTTTCCCCAAATGCATGTGTTCATTATGATTCTGTACTGTGCACCCCACCTTGAAGTCTTTAAGTCATGTTCGAGCCTGGACCTTCTTTTCCCCTGATCACTTTCCTGGGACTTGGATTTTTTTTCTCCTGTTGGATGGCTTCTTAAGAATGAGCGTGCTGACAATGGAAGAGACTTGATTATCATTGCTGTAGTCTTCAAACCCCGGAAGTGAAATTTGGTGCAAGAGCTTGCAGAGGACCAGTGCCAACAGGAATTTATTTTAGAGATCAAAAAAATCTAGATACTAAACTTCATTACCCTTTCATTAACTTATCAGAAAACTACAGCACTGGGCTGGAACTGAAATTGTACAAGATGATCTGACAGTCTTTAGTTAAGTACCTTCAGAAGTGAGTATTTCATTGGTGAAGTCCAGCTTCTGTCTACTCAGCAGTGTGTTATGACAAGTAAAATTGCTCCCAAATCTAGAAGATGTCAAAACAAAAGGCACAACAGGTAAGCTACCATAATTAGGTTTTTTAGTATCCTCAACCATTGATCTGAAAATGGAAATACAAAGAGATTTTGAAGACTCAAGGCTAATACAAATGCTGAATGAGATTAGAGATTCATCTTTGTGGTAGATGTAACTGTGCTGCGTCCAGCTAATCAAAGCTTTTCATGGCAATAATATTTCAAACCTCTGGAAGTATCAAAATCATTAATGGGGAAAGAAAAAGTTTAAAGCTCTCAAACAAATAGAACATGTTCTTTACCCAGTGGGATTTGCATGCATTACCACCTTACGTTGCAATAACAACCAAGAAAGCATTAAAGAATTACAAGACAATTGCATGCCAGCATTGCAGAGGAGCCTTACATAGGTGTTACATTTACATTCTTTCATTGAGCTGTGTAGATTTGAGAGGTTTTCTTTACAGTTTTGTAGCTTCCATTATTGTGGAAAGTCTTAGGCAAAAAATTAACAGGCTGATCTGAAGTAGTTTACACTTGGACTTGTGTAGATACATGGTGTGACGTTCTGGAGGCAGAACTCTGCTACTGGACAAGGTCCTTTCCCAGTTCTAGCAAATTAGTCCATAGTATCACCAGTTTTCTGAAAAAGGCTTATCATCTGTCATTGCTGTCTCAGCCAGCTACATGTCACAATGAGATTTGGATTATTCCTGTCAAGTCTGGGTGAAATTTCCTTCTTTTAAGAAAGAAGCAACATCATAGTCTTTTTCCTCCCGTATGCTACTCCTTTTACTCCCATCAGGAGTAAAAGGTATGTGGCACATACCTTTTTTTTTTATTTTATTTTCAATGTCTCTTGACCACATGAAAATTTTCATACATGAGTTTTGAAAGGTTGGCCATTCCTGTAATATAATTTCTGTTTAAAACCAGGAATGTTTCGGTGAAATTTTAACTTCACTAATAAACGTGGTTCGGTGAAATTTTAACTTCACTAATAAACACCACTTTTTTTTATTTTACCCCACATTTGCATTTCCCCCTTCCTGCCACTTCTTCTCCAAGTTCCTTGCAATGAATTCTGTTAAATGTATGTCTGTTTATATCAATTCAGTGATGAACCACAGAAAAACAAAACCCAAACCAACCCTGTTTAGCTGTCTTCTGAATGCTCAGAATGGTTCTAATCTTTGTATTTTATGGCATTTCTTTTACCGAAGCCAAATTGAAATGCTGGAAGCAAATGCTCCCCGTTCTATTGCTGACTACAGATAACAATATCTACTTTGCAGTATAGGACTCTCTACAAAATATGGGTGCATACCTGCAAATACTTTGCTATATTTTGCATATTTCTGTTGTGATAAAATTACATTTGCAGGATACCAACTTATTTTGAGGGTTGGCAGCATTAATAATTCCAACGAACAATTTTTTTATTAAAACAAAGGCCCTGCAACTCAAAACCATGATGTTGTAATGGAACCTAAAGACTGTCAGGAAACAGTTTCAGATTTCTAGCAGTGTATTCCTTAACTGTGCAGTTTGATGGATAATTTAAAACAAATCAGACTATTAAGTGATACTATGAAATGGAAAATTTAATTACCCTTACCTACAAAGTTTTGTTGTGGTAGAAGAGGAGAAGCTAATTTGGATTAATTTTAGCTTGTGCCTGTAATTTCACACCAGGAACTTGTGTAGTTTGGTTTTGCCAGAGATACAGTTATCTGACCTTACGTTTGGTTACTGGGCATGCCAACATATTTTGTTATTCCAGAAAGAAAAAAAGTGCAAATAAAGAAACCTGAAATAACCTAAAAAAATTATTTTAGACAGTTGTACAGTAAGTTATGGTATGTCTGGTAAGGCAGCTTGCTTTGATAAGTCCTTGTTCTTATTCCTACATTCTGAGAGGGATTTATTTTTAATTGGTACTTGGTTAATGCTGGAGTGTATCACCAACAGCACAAGATTGCTGAAATGTGCCTACAGCAACTTAATAGAACAAAAAAAGGCAAATTATTTTGAGATGGTATTAAAATGTGGATTTCAGTTGGATTTAAAATACTGATTCTTCACATCCACGTTCATCATGAGAGAAGGTAGAAAGGTCCCTATCTTGAACCCTTCCTGCACAAAAAATGTGCGTGAAAACCTTTTTGGACAAGTCGATTAGAATAAATACAAAGGTCAGGCAGTAGTCTTGTGAGAGTCCTGAAGGAATTCAAATTTGAAACCGTGTAACTACTATCTGTGGCTTAAACATTTTGCTTATAACTCTTTCTACCTGAATAACAGATGGCAGGGTTTGGGTTTTGGTTTATTGGTTTTTGGGGGGTTTTTACCCCCAAAGAAAGTCTCTATAAATAGTGCTGTGAACAGATATGACATAAAAATGATATGTCAATTTGGCTATTTTAGACGTAGTTCACTTTCATGTTCTTCAGAGGAGTTGGTGAATATGGGGACAAGGTGATTCAAGTAGTCCATCTGGATTTACAGAGGGCTTTCAAAAAAGGTCTTGTCGAGTTACAGAGAGAGGCAACAGCATACTTAAAGACATAAGTATCTTCTGTTTGAGGAGCAAATCCCTAGGGTGGAATTAGCTCTTCAGTCTACAGGAGAGAGGACTGAGGATGAGTATGGTAGTGGCCTCTTAAAATCACAAGTGGTGCAGAGAATAGTGTATAATTATTCACTGTTTTTCATACAGAGGCAGATCAAAAAATCTCATGAGGATGCAGCTTAAAAATAAACTAGTACATTTTCACATAGCAGATTTTGAAATTCATTGGCAACTTTTTGACTACCATAACTAACTTTACACTAGCTCAAATTCAACACAAGAAATGCATGCAATAAAAGTTTGCATCAAACATAAAATAGCATCCTGTTTAGAAAAATCCCTGAGCTAAAGGCTGCTGACAGCTGGGAAAGGGTATCCTTGGAGTAGCCCTGTTTTTACGTTATTTCTTCGGCAGTCACTATGAGCCACTGCCAAAGCTGGGTTTATTCAGGTGGATATCCTGATCTGGCACAGAATGGCTGTTCTTAGTACTATTTGCCGGTATGGCGTTCAAATATTTCATGCTATTGTGTTTGTCAATGTTTTGTGATTAATTAAATACATTCTTTAGAGTGAAGAAATGACCACAAACAATTTCAAAGGTGATGGAGATTTACTATTGACCATCATGGTCTTAAGTGATCGTCAGATTTTTTTAAAACAGGTTATCATACTCAGATGCCTCTATGTGGCCAAATTCCACAGATTCAAAATTACTGTCTAAGATTGCAGAAATAGTTAAATGAAGATTAAATATTTTCATATTATATATACAGTTTACCCTCCTAAAACATCCCGGTAAAACAATGGCTTGACTTGATACGTAAGTACAATTATTCTTAAAAAGGTATCGCTAAGTCAGAAGAAGTGAAGAAAACTGTTTATTCTGGTATTGTGCCTATAAATACTGGAAGATACTTTAATTTCTCTGTATTAGGTAGAGAAGATGAGAAAATTCTTAGCATGTCTGTCAAGTAAAGCAGTTGTCTTTTAGCATGCCTTGGTTGTCTGTTACAGGAATATGTATGCAAAGTTGTAGTGAGTCTACTGAGATGATTTTTCTAATCGAATGCAAGCTTGTCATTGCTGCCTTCTGCCTTAACCAGCTAAAGGAAGTAAAAGATCAAACTGAGAAATACTGTAAATTTAAAACCAGAACATACAGCTTATTACAAGCAGTGCCTAATAAATTCTCTGCTTCTTACAGCACCTTTTCTGGTCAGTTCTTGGACGTTTCACTGTTGTGGTTTACACATGATCTGATGGTGTTGCCAAATAGGCATTTTGTCAAAATTACAAAGCTGCTCAGAAATTAAATTTATTTTTGCTTTCTTCCCCTTTCCCCCACCTGACCACTTTTATTGCTTCACTTGGGATGTCTGCACAGTGCTTGAGAAAATATTTTTGAGTGATACACATGGCTGGGGAAATGCTGCAGTTACAGTGCCCTTTACATTGCAGACTGTCGTATTCATTAATCTATTGCATGGGTCGTTCAAGTTTTAGCTTTCTGATGGTGCATTTTTTCTCTCTGGCAAGACAGGTTTCCAGTTTATTATTGGGGTACTGATAGCAAAGTTCCTTTACCAGTCAACATCCTGAAGTATAGCCTTCAAATATATAAAATACCCAATAACTAGAACAGACATAAAATCTCGTAACAAACGAAGAAGCTTCACTGAGACACTCTGAAAGAAACTACTAAATTTTTTACCACTTCAACCAAATAAGTTTTCTTTAATTTCCACTTTCACAATCCTTAGTTTGCAACTGCTCTGTGCAGCTACACATAAAAGAGAACTTGGGAGCAAAAGGTATGTTTGCCTCAACAGGGAGTACTGAACCACAGCACTGAGAATGTGCAGTACCTAGATTCCATGAGCTGCACTTGCGCAAGTGTAGTAACTATGTAAGTAAAGTGATTTAAACAGAATTACTTTAAATAATTAGGCTCTTAAAAAGCAAAACCTGCCACTGTGAATATAATCCAAATTTTAAAAATAACAGTAAATTGGAAACAACTTTGCTGCAGCCCATCACTGTAACGGTGTAAAACTGCAAATGATACCAAAATCAAAATGTTATAAAAAAATGATATCAGTATCAAAAATGCATCTTACAGTATCTGCTTTAAAGTGAGGTGATGTGAGAACTACCCACCTGTCCACAACATGGATATCCACACTTAAACTGGATTCCGTTAATAGCTGGTGGATTTTGATTCATTTAGCTAGTGTAGAAATCTGAAGAGGTGAGATGCACTGAGCTTTAGAAGTACCGTTTTGTCTATTGCCATGGGTGTGATCTGAATGCTAAATGTCCATGTCTCAAATGAGAGACAAAACAAGTTACTGGGGGAAAAAATATCATTCAGGGTTATTAAACACAAAGAAGCCACCTCCAGCATAGAAGTCCCTAAAGCACAAATGGCTGGAGGCTGTGAGAATACTCAAAAGGTACGCGACTCGGCAGGCACCGCTGCAGAGCTAGATGGCTGTCTACATTCACTCTCCATCAGAAACAGGACCTGGGCTAGACGGAGCCACCACAAACACCTTTATGTACTTATAACCACCTACATGACTATAAACAGAGACTTGTTAAGCTACTGCCATCTCCACTGTAAACACCTGAAGTTCAGTTGTTGATACCACTCTTCATGTCTGATAGACAATTAATTTCTGATCAGTAAAATAATCATCTAACTGAGGGGTGTAGGAACCATTGAATTTATTTCTCTATATCTGAATCTCCTTGCTTTGCACAGCTTAAGATTGAGTTACATACATATTTTCATTTTGTCATCTCAAGTTCCTTCAGGGTTTTTTTTCTGCCTCCTTTAAAAATGATGACTGAAGCATCCACCTCTGCTACAAAGAATGGCTAAGAAATGCCTTTTTTTACCTTTTTTTTTTTTTTTTCCCCTCTCCAGACTAGTAGTTTGGTTCAGTATTGAAGTCCTGCCTATGTCTCAGGATTCCATATGTTTTCTGAAGGAGGCATAGGTGCTACCAGTGAGTGCAATAGAGTGGAGAGAGTTAGGTATACTCACTTCTCTTGATGTGACCTCAAAAATAGCATCCTCACTTCCCATCAGTGCCTACCTTCGGATTTCAGACTAAGAAGCACAGGAGAGAAAATTGCAGAGCCCATGTTTGAACTTTATCTTCCTGAAGAGAGCCAGGAGAATACCATGGAAGACAATATAGGAATCCCATTTCAGGAAGGGCAGATGACTTGCTACCTGAAATATCTTGAAAGAGCTGAGATCATTTTCAGTTCCTCCCCTGCCTGCCTTCTATCCACTGGAAAGCAGGTTATGAGGAAAAGCAGGTAACAAATACAATTAGCACTTCTTCTGCTGACTTCTACATGTTAGAACAGGGTAGAAAATAATCAGCACCTGGCTCCCCCACTCACCTGATTGGTGTGCACCTTAGGAAATTGTCTCAATACCAGGTTTCACTTCTTGCCTCCTTTTCCCACACTACATGATGGCTTATCTTCAAAGCATTCTCATCTCACTATCTTCAGACAATTCTGTTTTGCAGGTGGAAGGCACCTTTTTGTTTTTCCTCAACTTTGATCATTACCATATGGTCTTTCATATGTGCTCAGGGTCTCTTTCCAGGATCATGATTCATTTTTTTCTTCCCGGACAATTTTTCTGACCAGGTCTCTATACTAAAAACCAACTTAAACACAAAGTGATGTGGTTCTTGTGAGTATTTTGGATTCCAGACAGAAATAGTTGTATGATGCCAGGGACGTAGATCCATGGCCTGGCCTGGGGATGAACGTTATCAGGTATGAGGTCTTTTCTCAGAGGAATGTTAACCTAAGACGCAAATATCCATAATAGAAAACAAATGGTGTCACAGAAACAAAAATCCATTTCTTACTGCTGCCTGTTGGGCCTTTTATTCTTTTCCATAGGCATTGCCTTAAAGATTCACAGTCAGTCTTTGAGTGATGTGGTTATGTGTGCTCCATCCTGGTGTTACGTTTTCTGGAGTTTGGAATTTCTTTTTTGGCCAGTAGGCTCAGCATCCCACATCTCTGCACTTAAAAGACCTTCACCATCTCCTGAGGGCATAAAATGGCAGTGTAGCCAACTGTCTCATCTGTGATTAGAATTGCTAGTCGTGTCTAGGTGCTTAACTCTTTTTATCTGTGGTATATCATTAATCTAGTACCAGGCTAGCTCAAAAAGGTTTTATTTTTAGGCTCCATTTTAATTTTTTTTAACCTATTAGAGTCCTGCTGTTTGAGTTGTCAGCAACACAAAAAGTCCTCTGATTCTTGGCAGCTTGGAAATATTCTGTAAAAAATTAATATTGGGAAACATTGAGTTGTTGAAATCATTGTGATTTGTGGGAAAATTCTGGCTTAAATAAACATTAGTTTTGAAATATTTTGCAGCCAGAAATACCGTCAGATCAAAACCACTGAACTGGCATGAGAGTAGCCAATAGCAGGAAAGTACAATGTCTGGGGAGGCACAGTCGAGGGCTGGCACCTGCTGCTGCTACATCCCAGGTGAATTCCCTAGCTGTTAGGCTAAGGAATTCCTCTCCCTTCTGCTGACCCAACTAATACCCAGTTACCTGCATAAAATAGGACTGCACCAAAGAAGTGACTGAAGCAAGGACTCTAGATACTGTTAGGGTACTCATCTCGTATGCAAATTAACCAGGCCCTAATGTCCTGATTTGGAGCCAGAAATTCTGTCTGGATCTTATGTCTCGTAGGTAGCTGCTGTGACTGTTATTTGCTCTAGTTTATTTCTCTGTTGCTCTTTTCTATTTTTTTTGCAAGGAACTTCAAAAGCTCCAGGTTTTATTTCCAGGCAAGATCCTCAGGGATAATATTTCCCCACCCACTTCTAGTTAATTTAGAGTATCTTCTTTGCCAGATCACAGACAGAATATGCTGCCTCTCAAATCTCTGCCAAATTTTGGCTTAGAATTAAAAAAAAAAAAAAAATTTCTAATGCCATCTTGCGGAATAGAATTTGCAAACTTTGGATTTCAGAGCATCAACAGGAACCAGTGAAACTCGGTTCAATTTTAAAGAAATCCCTGGGCAGTAATAATCCTGAATCTGACAATACTTAGTCATGTGCCATTGGGCACATCCATTTCTCTTGAAGCCAGATTTTGCCTTTGTTATATGCAAGAATTTCTGGCCTGGCATCCTGGTTCAGAGACTAAAACATTCTAGCACGTCTGGTGGAAGGATCCTGTTACAGCATATATAAGGCTGTTCTCACAACCTTCACCTGCAGTGATGCTGATAAAAAAAATTTGCAATGTTATGTTCATCCAAATAAGTTCTCCTCCTGTTTCCCTGAGACCTGGGGAGTCTGATCAAGTATCAAGGTTTCTTTGTACTTAGCAGCAATCCTTCCAGCTTGTTATAGTCTCAAAAAAATTGCTGTGTGTGTACTCTGCAGTTATTGAGCCCTTCCTTTCTAGCATCACAGGTGAAATGAACAGGGACTGGTCTTTGACTCATTGATTTTTGTTTCTTAAATTATCTTTGTGTGAATATAGGACTTTTTATGAGCATTTTAATTATGCTTCTTGAGAACCAATAGAAGTCAACCTTACCTTAATCCCCAAGGAAAATTTCTCCTTAAAATAGTTGTAGCTTTCCATGTCAATCGCTTAATTACTATAAAAAAAGTTCTTCATATACTGTATATGTTAGAACACTTTTCAATGACTTGAATCTCACCAAAACATTCACAACCTGATTGAGGTGACTGGCTTTGTTGAAAGAGTAAAAGAACAAACCACTTTGCAAGCGGTGCTGCAGATTTTCTCCCAAAATGAATCCATATGGATTGCTAACTCAAATACTCTACGTTAACAAATGGCTAAATGAGAACCTTCTCCCCAGTCAGATAAAGATTTACTCCATAAAAGCTTCTGCAACTTCTTTTGGAAATATTCCCATCTTTGGAGTATGCGCTATGCCACCTGTTCATGCATTTATGAAGCACTGCTCCCTGCGGGACAAGTCTGGGTTGTATGCTTATTTTGATAAAGTGGTACTTTAATCTTCAGTCAGACACTAAGCAATTACCTCCTGCCACTGAAGGCATGTCCAAGAGTAAAATACATGATACCTTTTCTTTCTCCTTTGAATTATATCCACAAATTAACTGTTCATTGTATTGTATATGTGTATTCAGTACTCTGCTATTATAAAGCTTTTAACAGATTTATAAGTGAAGGAAATATCTGGGACTCCACTGAAGACCATCTAACAGCTCAGGATTAAGTATTTGGAATGTGTATGTATGGCATATGTACAATAGGTGAAGATTTATTGCACAAATAGATTTTCTAAAACAGCAACTGTAGGAGAAGCAACAGTTTTGTCTCTTTGAGTAAGTGTTCATGTATTTCACTGTTGGTACCTTGCAAATGCTAATCCAGTGATAGGAAGAGATGCTGACCATCTAGCTAAATAAAGATTGAAATGCTGCTTAATCAAATAAGCTTATGTTGAAATGTTTCCCTGAGGGCATCCAACTGGTTTGATGTCTGCATACTGTTAACCAGCACTGGGTATTCTCTCCACATCCCATCCCATTTTATCCACAGCTGAGCTGCAATTCCAAATAGGTGCTACTCACTCAATAACGAGTAAGGATACATAGATGCTTTTTCTTTTAAGGGATTTTCACAATTCTGCTCAGTGAACGGATATCATATTAGCTCCAGCAGGGTGGTTCATGGTGGTTTTCCAAGACTGATCCTTTCTTGAATAACAGATCTGTTCTGGTCAGTCAGTATGTTTAACAGAGAATTCATGGTACACTGGAAAAGCACTTTTAGCCCTATCTGGAATTTCTTATGTTGTAGGAAGAACAGGGTTTCCTGTTGCTGTTTGCACGGCAGCACCATCAAGGTGCAAATGAACACGTAGAATGAGCTGGGTTAGTAGGAGTTACTGTTCTTCCTCCAAAAAACAGCTCACTCATCATAAATCTACTTGTAGAACTAGAGGTTGACTTCTTACATCTGGAAGCAATAAACAAAGTGGCCTATAGCCTCCAAGTGTCAAGACTGAGGATAGGAGGTGGCAAGTGACATCTTACAAAGCTGAGCAAGGTCCCTACTGTAGGTTGGCCAATCTTCTACGCTGTTTTCAGAATGGTACCAGGAAATAATGACGGGTAAGTTGCAGAGATGTTTTTTATGCCATCTGGCATAGAAGGCTATGACGCTAACATCACATCTTCAGCATCACTATCCAAAGACCAAATCCTGCTATGTTGCCAACCTGCCTACATGATGGAGTTAGAATGGAAACCTAGATGAATTGACTATTATATTTCTGCATCCCCAGAAGCTAGAACATACTCTTCCAGCTGACAAACTGGTGAAACAGCCTAGGAGGTTTTACTACAAGAGCACAGGAGTGCCTACATTAAAAAAAAAAATCACATGTCCACTGTAAACTGCATGCTCTTAGTATGTTCAGGTAAAGGACATAGGGAACTGCTCCCTATGTTTAATGTTCTTTGGGGCATAAAACATATTCCAACTAGTCACAGCTGCAGAGATTCAACAACTACTTTGTAAACTTAAATACTAAGAAACATAGGTCTTTGGAGGGACCTGGAATCAATCACAGCCAACCATTAATAGATATTCCACAGCTGTCTACAAAAATATCTGCTCTGACTGCCCTAAGTATGCAACCATGCACTTACCCATGAAACCTCAAAACCTTGTATAAAAGTTTCCGTCACTCTATAACTAACCCAAAACATAAAATATAAAGAAAAAATCATCCCGGAGGATAATATGCAAGAGTAAAATAGGGAAAATTAAACATGTCACCAATGTCCCAACCATGGCTTTAGCAATAGCAGGGCATTTCTGAAGAGAAAATGCCTAGGGGTTCCTAGAAAGTAAGCACTGCCTAACATCACGTAGAAAGGCAGAAAACAGAAAAGACTGTTAACAGACTCTGTCAACACACTGAATTTAGGGAGAGGAATCCATGTGACTCCAAACCTGACAATCAAGATCTTCTTAAACAATTGAGCAGAGCCAGGAAAGTTTTTTTTCAATATTGTGAAAATACCAGTAAATTCTGCCCCAATATCCCATCACTTTCTGTGGCCATTATCTGATGCTTCAAAAGAAAGCAACCCTGCCTACCTTCATTCCCCAAAAGCCAAATTATGCACTGAGGGCAAATGTAAATCTCTCTGGCCCCTGCAGGTAAACAGCTGGCAGGATTAAAGTATTTAAAATACAGTGTAAAAAAGATATATGGAAATGCAGTCTCCTTTCAAGCCCCTGTTATAGATACAAGAAGTTAACCACCCAAAGATACAAATCACAAGTTTTAATTTTCAACAGTAGGTTCACTTCTGTCATCAAATCCCACTTACATGCTTGTGAGCGGCTAGCATGAAATACTATATTCCTTGTGGTCCTTATTGCATTTCAAAGACCAGTCCAGAATGGCTTATCTCTGAAATACTGCTTTCTATTCTTATTTCCAGACTAGTTTTATTAATAACCAGTTCATACACCTTTCCACTTATTTAGCCAATATTCCCTCTCTGGTAAGTGCTGTCTGAATTAAAATACCTAATCAGATTCCTTTTTAGCCTTTGATTACTAAACTAAACACATCAAACTCTTTCTTTAATCTCCTCTCATGCTAATGGCTTGCCATTTCCCAAGTCATTTTAGTAGCCATTGCCGTGTTAAATTATTCTTTTTGTAAAATGGCTTTGTAAGAGCTTTGGATGCCATTCACTTTCAGAGCACTAATAATCTCATAGCAGAGTATAGTTTTCTTCAATATTATTAAGACCAGCTAGTCTACTATACAGCAAGACAAGCACCGCCAAGTTGAGCATACACAATTTTAGCCACTGGCACTTTTTTCTTTTGATGAGAGTTTTCTCCGTACTTTGTCTCCAGGCAATGTTAGAAGATAAATGTATCTATAAAACATTTTTTGTTTTGTAGGGCCATACATAAAGAATGAGCCTCTTCCTATACTCAAAGTATGTTTCAGCATGAAGACAAAAGGGAAGGCTTACCTGAAGGTTGTTATTCAGCCAGTTTCCTTTCATACATAAATCATGCCCAATGCAAAGCCAAAACATTATTGAGAATGGAATAGAAATTGGTTTGTTGTCATTAGAGCTGATGATGCTCTGGAAATAGAAGAAACATGTTTCTGCCACAAAGTGCAGTTAACCCAAACCAGCATTTGATAATGTAAGTATGAAACATCACAGCCTAATAATTTTCTCAGTAGAAAATGTCTGAAAGTTGGCACTGACTTACAAATCAGATTCTGAACTTGGGTTGTGAGGAGTTTAGAATACCAGTCTGGTCAATCTATCGAATGGAGACACTGAAAATTTTCAGAAAAGTACTGGGGAAAAGAAATTACTGTTCTGATTTTTGTTGTTGTTCTCAAGGAAATAACTTCTAACTCATTAACGAGTTGCAGTCAAACATGGAATTGATTAAGCCAGTAGTTTTTGACTGCCTCCTAATGGCACTGAAATACTTTGGTTTTAGCAATTTTATTTCAATATGGGACACACTTCCATGGACCTAGATTAGACTAAATACAAAAATAAGAATTTTATCTTAAAACAGAGAGAAATTTAGAGAATTAAAAGTACTGAGGATAGATCTCCATTTTCACTTTCTTTGTTGATCTGGTAGTTTTTTCAAAGAAAATTCTAGCATCAGCTGGCCTAAAAATGTTATCACCTCTCTCTACAAACTTTGTCTTATAAACTTCAAAACAACAAGGGAAAAGTCAGCTGAATGTAGTCAACAAATAACAAATGGGAGTTGTTTTCTTACTAGAACAACAGTGCCCATGGTGGTGATTGGACTACTAGTATTTACCTTCCATTTGCAACACAGCTTGCTAATCTGATGATTATTTGTGTGTAGTCACAAATAAGACAGATGAAGGAGAAAGGGAAGTTATTCATCAAGACTGCAGACTGCAATGTGACAGTGGTCAATGTATATCAGGATTGCAACTGTTGAAACAAATGCTGATTTGCTAAGCCCAAATTGTTTAGGAAAGGCAATGTGTTAAGATATTCCTTTGATAGCTTTACTATTCTGTTCCTTATTTAAAGACTGAAGAAAGAAGTGTTTACTTCTTTGTAAAGTAAGTAAAGAAAAGTTTACACTTTCTCACTTGTAAAGAAAGTGTAAACTTTCATTGAAAGCATATTCCCTTAATCATGCAACTAAACGAACTATAGCTTAACCTTAGACATAAGAAGAATACCATCATTAAATTTGCAGGTTTGGATGAAATTAATATTAACAACTCAGTTAAATCATCAAACTGCCTGTTTCCAGTGGATCAAGACTTTCGCTTCTGCCACAACAGTAACAACAACAGTTTCTTCTAAAAGAAGCAAAGAATGTAAGCAAGGTAAATTTTCATCAAATTTTCATCTGAATCCAAGCAAAGTTCACTTTTGTCAGGCTGCCAAACAGAATATGAGCTTTAACTTGAAATTCCAAAGTTCTGTGGCAAAATTTATCCTTTGAACTCGCTGATTCTCAAAAACTGAGAACAGTTATTTACTGAATAGGTTACTACGTAGCACATAGCTATTTCAATTAGACAGTTGCTTTACTTAAACAGCTTTCAGAAACAAGTCCTTTAAATACATTGCAGTGTAATGACTAGAGGTATTTTTTTAGAGGGAGATGCCAGATGAGATATACAGATATATATATTCTGGCTTGGATAAGGGAAGGGGAGAGGGAAGCGTGTGAAGAGCTGAAATTTGGCAATGGCCACAAGAAGTTCCCTTCTGTTCTGGCATAAAAGTGGTTTTGGAAACTACCAATGAATCAGATGGTATTAGCAACACTTTTGTTTTGTGTGTCCATGTTTTCAAAAATTGTTTCAAGAAATTAAGTTGTTGCTTATCACAGAGGTAAGGTAGTAAACTTTGTTTCATGATACTGACACTGGACACTTTGAAAAATAATGAAAAATAAATTCACGATGAAGTATATATGCACACAGATCTGATTTTTTTTTTTTTAAACTGAAATGCAGTGGCTATTTTTTGCCTACTGGTCCTTGCACAGGAAGAGCTGTTGGAGGGAGATTAATATTCTGAGTTGTCAGAAGTAACAACCATAGACTGTCATATAAAATAGTAGCACACAAACAATGGAAATAAAAAGATAAGAATAAAATATACTGTGTAAACTAAACAATCCTCAAGGCTCTGCCAAAGTCACCATTGTCATTAAGAGCAAGCTGAAGGATTCCAGACGTGAGACAAAGTTTGTACAGATGAAATCACCAAAACAGGCTGTGACTGGCTGTTCATTGTTGAATGATGAAGTTGCTGCTGTGTATTTGAATTTGGTATCTTGAACAGCATCCAGAACTGGTGGACTAGAAGGAGCAAGTGTATGCATCACAGTGTATCCTGTTGCTTTTACATCATCTGCCCAGAAAGCATCTGGCCTAAGCTGCCAAGACAGCATTGCCTTTCAAAACAGTGCACCAGCAAGCATTTCTTCTCTTTATGCATTTCATGTGTGGTTAAAAACGTAGTTGTTGGTACTGTGAACCATGATAACTGCTCAGGAAGCCCCAGACCAGAAAAAACAGAACAATGCTGTAATAAGAAACACACCCTGTGAGTGCCTTCTCCATGGCTGGGAGCAAGGCACATCCTTTCAATCCAGCATGCAAAGCCAGTAAGGATCTCACTCCATGACTTCACTGCCCGAATTTTCTTATCGCAGTGGATGTTGTGTTTCAAATAAGATCTAGAATTAAAAGCTTTATGGCTAATTTAGAAAACTAAACCAATCCTGAAACAACACCTTTTAATAAAAAGAGGGATGTTAACTCAGCTGAGCACTGCCTGTCTTTTGTGTTCTTTTCCACTTGGTGTCTTTTATTGCCAGGTGTATCTGATGCCTTTCTGCCAAGGCATGGCAGAAGCTCATGATGGATGGAGTGATCTTAAACTAACCAGGCAAGGATTGATCTGAATGTGTTTAGTTCTTAATGTGAAAGAATCTACATGCCAGTCAGCATTATTGTTGTAAAGTACCTGAGCAGTGCACCAAAAAACAGACCGTGCCAAAGATATTTCCCACCAAGAGGAAGAATTCATCAATGGCTGTGGGCTCAGCAAACTTTCTGTGTAACACAGAACCAAGGGTGCCTCTTACCCGGGGGGCAGTGAGGTCCATTCCCACCAGAGCATTATAAACCTTGCTAAATCTTTGTTGCTGTGTCTTAATAGGGAGGGTGTAACAGGATGGAGGTCGGCAAGAACTGAGGCAACATGTAACACATCTCCATAGATGTGGGTTTTTACGGCGTAAACGTTTTAGCCAGTTGTTGTGCATTGATGTACGTCTGCAATAGCCCTCTACAGGGATTTCAGTGGCTGTCCCAGAGCTTACAGAGATGAGCAAGCAGCAACATGCACTGCATACAAGAGAGAGTTACAAGGTAATGGACATTTTTCCTAGATTCCAATGTATCACAACAAATTATTCTCATCCTGATAATATTATCTGTATAATGAATAATCTATACTATTCTTGTTTTGTACAATATTGTTCTTTAAAACCTGCATTGACTCACATACATACAGACTCTCTCTCTCACAAGTCTACTACAAAATTTTCTGTTGAACACCCTACCACAGCACAGAACCATTGCAAGGAAGATCTTGTCATAGTTTCTGGTACTAAAATCCACTTTCTCAGAAATTAATCAAACTGCTGCTAAAAAATTCTCCACAAATGCTCTTATTCTTTGGACTGACTATATGTAAGTAGCAATTAAAGCAGGCATATGCACTGATGAGGACGAAGGACAATGCCCAGAACACAAAATACCTTTGGGAAGGGACAGGTGCATTTCTTTGTCATACTCTGAAAAAAAAGTGACATATAGTTCAGGTCTATCATTTTAGCTGCTCTACTACTACGCTACTGCTGTACTGTAGATAAGTTATGATTTCTAAGTAAGTCAGTCATTGAAACTTTTGTACGTGTGTAGAATACGAATCCTGTGTGGCTTCTTGAACACATCACATGTCCCTACTACAGAGTGACATGGAGAATTCCACTTTGCCAAGAGAGTAATGTCAATATACTCTTCTACTAGAAAATACGTCCAATGTGAAAATTGAGGTTTTGTCGTAGCTCCTGGCTCCTGTAATGCAATATATAGCAGTTGCTCTGAAACCCCAGAGGCTGTAGCTTTGAGTTGTCTTTCTTTTATTACTTTGCACAAGCTCTCTTTTAGAACCGAGAGGAGAGGAGGTGTTAGAAATGTAAACATAAAACAAAGTGGTCAATGATACCTATATGGAAACATCTATTTTCAAACCCAGACTTCAGTTTTGTCTCCCAGTGTTAGACAGCTGCCAGACTCTGCTGGGTTTTGTACATTCTGTGGTCCACAGCTCCTGTTTGCATCACTGCTACAGTGGAACAACAGAAAATGTAATCATTTCTATATTGGCTAAGAAAGACTACTTTAAAACCTCTAAAAGATTAAAAAAAAAAAAAAAAAATTACAAGCAATAAGCAGACTGGAGCTAAGAATTCCAAACAGCCCATAGAATAAAACAGTTTATGAAAAATCACAAATATTTTTTAAATCTGATAATAGAAGGATGTTAAAGTCCAGCTGAGTATATGGCTGGAGAGATTTAGAAGTCTATTAGACATTCTACTACACTTTCTTACCTCTTTTGGCTGCTTGTCTTCCTGGCCTTGAAACAGCAGTCTTAATTGACTTTATAAGCATCTATGTGAATTGCAGGGAGGCCATAAGGTTTATAAAGATAAAATAAACCACTCCACCCTATTCCCCCCTCCCCAAAAAGCCTCACTGCAGATCAAAAAGGTCTAATATGAATACTTCAAAATGCTGAATCTGTTTGTAAGTCAATCTAGATTTTTCCAGCAAAATTACACTCACTTTCCCAGAGTTCTTTTCTGACTTACTACCCAAGCAGAGGTAAAAGCTCCTCTAGAGTAGTTATTTAGTAGACACAGACAAAAAAAGTATCCTAATTGTTTCAACCTTTAAGCATTACAGGTGGGCCTTTCAGAGAAACACACAGCACCTGAATAATTTCACTACTTGCTTAGGCAGACTCATGACTTTCATTTTTTTGTTTGACTTACTTTGAGGTTGTAAAGTACATTCAGATCCCCTTTCTTTATATTGTGTGTGTATGAAAGTCAGGAATCAAACTTCCTTTGAGCTCTTCCACGAGAAATGAAATGTGCTTGGAACATGTTGCCCTAAGAATCATTGCGAGAACATGATGATCCCCAATAGAAATAAGTATTAATGGTGTCGCAGTGTTCCTAAATATTTTCTTCTGCCAAAAGTTTACTTATGTTTTCCTGATAATGACAAGAGAAACATTGTTGAATTTAATAAATAGCTAGATTAGATGTCAAACTTACCATCATTTTCACTATATTTATTTGTGAGTCGGTCTGGTCTGAGGACGGATTGCTAGCAATTATTTAGAACTTCAGTTATTTTAGTCATACACATTAGATAATAACTTCACCTTATCAGGAAAACACATTTCTTAAACTCTTGATCCAGTAAAGGCTGATGATCAGAATTTCTTTTAGGAAACACTGGAAGAAGATGGAGAATAAAATAGTAATCTAGTTCTTTCCAGGTGATATTTGTGCTTCTGGAAAAAATTGTGCAGGTTTCAAAAAGCTGTTTTCATAAAAGCATCATCTTTTTGTTCACAGATTGTAGCTTTAGATTAATTTTATTTTTTTTTAATCTACGTTTGTCTGAACTGTGCTGTAAATAGAAAGATTAAAGAAGAAGGAAGTGAAACAGGGGAGGCAGAAAGTAAAACAGAGGCAGGAATGTAATGAACTTTTTTTCATGACCTTTGGAATTTCTAGTTGTTTTTCATTATGCAACACTGAGCCCTATCCAGGAAGATAAACTGGTGGAAATGGAACATATTACACTTGAGGGAAAGGAGCTATTTCAAAGACAGCAACCACATCTGAGCACTAACACCCAGGCGAAGATGATGTCAAAGGCTCCCCCCCCCGCCTTTTTTTTTTAAGGTGGGATTTTGCGTGGAATTTTGGAGAGAAACTTCGTTCAAAAATTAATTATATACTGCTAACCCATAGGATTACCCAGAAATACCACTGAGGCTGCGAGTCAGGAAGGTCTTGTGGCCTTAATTAGCATAGCCTAGCAGGCACAAACAAAATGTCCCAAAACTTGTGTTTAACTTATGCCTATAAAAAAAAGATTAAGATGGGAGAAATACAACTCAGGTGACTGAAATGAAAGGCACTGGAGCTTAAACCTCGTGGTATATGATGAAAGGTCTGAATGGAAATGTAAATGAGAGAAGACTAGAGCAATCAGCAGCACAACTTTTGTTATGACTATATAGTTATGACTATAGAAGGGTGTGGCATAATGTGAGTATAGATGCCATAATGGCTATAGAACAGATCAGTTACCCTTAACTGGGAACACAGAACCAGACAGGGAAAACAAGAAATAAATAGATACAGCAACAGGAGGAAAAAAGGAGTGACAAAAGGACATGGCCGATAGAGGTAGAAAATGGAGAGAAGGACAAAGGTGGGAGAACAATTTTGTTTTAGAAGGAGGAAACTGATACCAGTTTATTTTTCAGTCTGGGGTGGGGAGGCAGTTTGAAAGGAGGGTAGTATGGTGGAGACTGTGCATGGGAAAAGAAACTGCAGAGAGATATTTAGGGAGACATTTTAAGGTCATTCATTTCTGTATATTGGCAGTAATCCATTGTGGAGAACAGACAGCTACTGTAGTTGTTAGTAAAGATAAATGTCATTGAATTATAGATGAACATAATGGAAAAACTTCATGTCTAGCCATTGTGTAAAATTAGGAGTGGGACATACTGGCTGGGTGGGCTTGGTGAATGCCAGGTGCGTGGGTGAGCAGTGAGCATTGGGAAAGGGTGTCCTATTCAAGTGGTCTATTCAGCTCTTACACCAGCACTGTAATCTCATTATTTTTTCCTGCTCTGGCTTCTGAGTACAAACGAAAAGAATAGTAAACACTAAGTACATTGGTGACTATCTCAGCACGTCCATGTTTCTGTTTGCATGTTCAACAAAATGGCAGATGGGAAAGGACTCACCTTTAATGTGATGATCGTTCATAAAGGCCTGTGTGATCACACCTGCTAACACCACCACACCACACCAGTTCACAACGCACAACAGGCTGTCCAGCCCCAACCAGTCAGTCAGAGATTAAACCTGGTTAGATATCAAAGTCTTTACCTCTTCTGACATACAAAATTTTCAGTACCTAAAATTCATTATTTTAATGGGTGAAAGTTTACTTGCTAGGTCATCACGCTGGAAGACTTCAGCCTTCCAGTAGGAAGTCTCAAGTCTCTAAGCCTGTCGGTGCTCTTAGATGTACAGCGCTCTCCATGTCTGCTTCTTTCCCTAGAATGACGTCTCACTTCTGCTGTCATACTGAACAGGGGCATTTGGCTCTTGCAGCCAGCACAGGGGTGTTCTATTGTTTTGTGAAGCATGTTTTTCCTTTACTCAGTGTAGTCTGAACAAAGTCATAGTGATGGTGTTTCTCCCACTATTTCTGTGCTATACAGCTATCACTTTCTAAGTATCCATTTTCTGCCTTTTCTCACCTTTGGCTGTTTTTTCCCCCCACTATTCTGTACATCACACACTATTTGGCCTTCTGCATGGACATTTGATAATGACACAACTGCTTTTCCAATAACCTGCTTCTTCTGTCACAACCATTAAATGTGTTAATAGCCCATTTGCTGGAGATTGTACTGTCTGAATACAAAATTGACTGAGTTTACGCAGACTAACATGCAGGCAGTGTTATACAGTATTGGAAGAATGACCAATTACAACCACTGGTCTACTCAACCAGGACACTGATAAAGAGCAGGAGCAGAATGAACTACACACAGCTAGCCATTAAAGATGATAGCATTCTAGAAAAATCATGAAGGCCTGTTATCTACAAATATAGCCTAAGAAACCATATATATTGGAACAGATTCACTAGTGGCATACTTATGCAGAAACTGAAGAATGTATTTTATAATGCAGCTTCTGCATGTTTAACTAAAATACATCTGGTATAACAGTAGCTAGTAGGGAGAAACCAGGAGTGACCTAGATTGCATTAGTAAAAAACTTCTCTTAAATTCCTTTAAAAAAAACCAACATGCAAACTAAATTATATCCCTTTCCTTTCCTTTTTCCTGGAGCAGCACGGAGAGACAATAACAAAAGGTATGTGGGAGGTGGACAGCTTACAGGTGAATCACCAAGAACAGTGTCCCCTCTCTAACCTTCAAGGTGAGATCTGGTGGACGCTTTCAGAGCACATCTACCAGGTTAGGATACAAGGAAACATTCCTGGAGATTGACCATTGCCACCGTCTGCTGGTACTCAGTCACCCTGGGGCTAGAATAGTCACCTCAGGTGTTGGAGACTTGAGATCATTTTACTTTGCAGCCTCTGACCATTTCTGCTTGGCTTTGATTCTGCTTGAAAATGAGGAAGGGAATACTGGTACGCGAATTGTGTCAGGGCACACTTCCTTCATAATTCTCACTCTCTGGTTTATGGTAGAAACAAATCCACTGTTCCTATGTCTGCGATTGTCAGAAATTGAAATATCACTTGTAGAAAGAGGACCATAAGAGATTTCTTGAGTGAGAAGGATAGAGAAAAGTAAACACCACAACTATATTATTGCAGGAAAAAAGAGGATGTGGAGAGAGAGAGGTGCCACCTCAGTATAGGGAAATTCCTTATCTACAAGTTACTGCAAACTAGAAGACTAGCCAAGGAGCTATCACTATATGATGCCTATATGTTTCATATAACCTTCCCAAGACATTTGCTGTCAGAGACAGTCTAGATGGATCATTGGCTTTACCTGCTGCAGCCATAATTATGCTCATAGATTTAGTTTCTCAGAGCTGGATTTCGCCTCCACCATAATTTCCTCCCTCTCAAAACCACACCCTCCCCAATATCATCCTCAGGATGCAATCCCTAGGAACTAAAGGAAAGAGGCCTCTTTCCTTTCAGTCAGAGCCATCCCCTCATATCAGAGGAACACAGTCACTTGGCTCCAGTTCCAACATCTATTATCACTTATCCCTGCCATGTGCACTTCACAATCTGTGCCACTTCCTGGCCACTCAGCCACCCTCTGCTTCTATGATTCAACTTCTGAAGGTTGCCGCCAGCCTGACTGCCTCCTCTGTGACAGCTACACAATGTGTCCTGCACGCTATTGGAAGTACCCAGGGCAAGAATGAGATATATATCTGTGCCATGGTAAAATTGTGGATCTTGCCTGATGCAGCCAACTCAACTATAACTGGCAAAAATTTACCCCTAAATGAAGGAAAGGGTAAATGCCTCCCCCTTCTAATCTAGATTATGGAAAACACATCTCACGCTCAAACCAGACCAACCTGGGAGAGAGTACCTCATTATATGGTCTGTCTATAGAAGACATATGCACCTGCTATTTCCTTCTTTCTTGCACAAGCATTCAAAACAGTTCCATCTTGGAAGAAATCCCTGCCACCCTCTTCTCCAACCACCTAAATGTCAGCCTGCTGCTAAAACAAGGTCCACACCCGGCTCCATCCAGCCCTATGTGCTGCCCCACCTACTGGGGATAACACAAGAGCTGCTCCCAAAGTAGAACCTGGCATGGCAGGGGTTAACGGGGCGCGATGGGGAGGGGAGGATGAGAGGAAAGAAAATAGCCCGACACTCTTCCCAGCTTGTTTGATGGAGATGCGACCTGGCAGCATTGAAAAGCTTCAAGATTAATGGAGAAAAGGCGGAATCTGACAGCTTTTCCGCTGGTTTCACTCCTCCTGGGTGGGCCGATTGCTCTTGAATGTCACTTGCTACTTAATCTTGTGTATCTGAAACAGACTGACGTGTTTGGGGAGCCCCACTTGGTCTGTATAGACATCAATTGGCAAGGCAGATAAAAGGAAACTGCATTGAATTACTCTCTTATGCCTTTTATAGAGCACTTTCTGACTACAAAATAATTAGTAGCCCCATCCAACGAAACCCATGGTTAGGATACTCTTTAAACACCAAAAGTGAGGAAGAGCAAGTATCCCTTACTCTCTTCCAGCTGCTTCCCAGAGCTACCATGAAACCAAGACATGTTTATACTCAAATGGAAACATCTCTAGATAATATTGCCATTTAATATCACCTCACTGTCTGTGAGACGCTTGCACTGATTTTTTTAATGAATGATTGATTTCTGTTTGCAGGTTGAAGATTTGCTGCAGAGTTAACAATTTATGTGTTATACACTTTCCCTGCTGAGCAGAAAAAAACCTTTATGTACTCTTTAAAAATGCAATATGTCTCCCACTCAGTGAATATGATGCATTCTTCCTTGTAGTATATAAAGGGGGGCATGGGAGACTAAAACTTATCCTCCATCTGCAATGAAATCAGATGGCGACTGTCTTGCAAAAGACATCTGATTCTTTTTTTAATCCCAGATTTTCAAGTCGAGTTCTTTATCTTTCACCCATGTCATACCATTTATGGCAACCTAGAAATAGTAGCAAATAAAAATAGCAGTCCCCAATAGTTCATAAAATTTGCTTCATATCCCAAACTGATTCTAGTGCTATAAATCTGAGTTTCCCCCTTTTTGTTAATAAAAATTAATTTGGAACTATACTAGTGGAATAGCACAAAGCTGACATAGCTGCTCAGTCTACAATCAGCAACACAAGCAGAACTCTGATGATAGTGTGTGAACTGGAAGTTAACATTTGAACTTTTGAAGCATCTGAAAATTTAGGTGTGCTTTGTTGCCACACAAATTAGCTTCTGCCTTGTATTAGGCAATTGTCTAAAATAGATTGCACTGAGCCAATTTGACACAGGATGTATCTATCATAAAGTCTTCTATTTTTTTTCTTTTTCAAACAACAACAACAACAAAAGCACAGTTAAGTTTTAAAAGTTTAAACTGTGTCACACCAGCTTCTAAGTGAGGAAAAGTATTCCAGGTTAAACACCAACACCACCATTGTATTTCAACCGGCACCTAAAAACCAGCTAGTATGAGATGACTGTGCCTTCACCAATTATGTAGACCTATTCAGCTGGGGGAAAAAATTGCTCTGTTCTGTGCAGTTTTTTACGGCATTTTACCTCAGATCTAAGTGGACCTTTATAGGAAGAAAATGTGATTTTACACAAGGACTTGTAACAAGCTAGGGCAATAGCAGCCACTTCACTGGGTTTTTTTCAGCCGGCTAATTTCTATGCCCTTTGGAGAAAGACAGAAGATATAAACTGAATGATGAATCACTTCAGTGAAATCATCACAAAGCTCTGCTATTTTATTTATTTATTACTATTTTTAATAAGGAAAGTTTCAGACACCTTACTGTTTTTAAATGAGCAGCTGTTATTTTCTGATTGTTTTTGTTTCAGCAAAGCTGCAGGGGAATGCTAACATCTTAATCTCACTGTGAGTGTATAATTTCTGCCAATGTTTAAAAAATAATTTAAAGAATTTTTAAAAATGTAAAAAGTTGTTTAAAATTTAAAGTAGTAAAAACTTCCTATAGTCCAACTGTTTAACTTTTTTTTTTGGTGTTGGGCTAATGACTGTTTTCATAAATGAAACGTAATTACATCTATAGATATCAAAACATATCAGTAGGAGTTTTCTTAAAGTTCAGATTAATCCCCCACTTTATCTTTACAATTGTTTCATATATTTCTCAGCATTAAGCCTTTAACAAACTGCAGAGAAAGAGAGCAACCAAGCCTGGCTATGATGATTTATAGGAAATGGATTCCTTTATCAAGTGTATGTTCAGTTTATATGGATTTAGGAATGAACAAAGAAACACTAATGAAAAAGAGCCTATTAGGACATTTTTGCAATATTACGTATTATGAAAAACAAGCAGCATGACATCCTAGAAATCTCCGTTCCCAATCCCCCAGAAGGATGACATTTGCTTTGTTAAAAAATACATAGGGCTTTAAAGATATTTACTAAATTTCATTGAAGGCTCTTCAACAAAATTCTTTCTGTTGATGCAGTCCACCCAAATATATATTGTACTTGTCAGAATAAATCTTAATCTTTCTATATTTGGCTTTGTTTGCTAAACTTGCTTGAGGTTTTTAAGAGCAGTGGTCAAATTCTACACACACATTTAACTTCATCTGTTTAGTTCCTGAGACTTGGCAGAAATGAGGGTGAGCATGTGCACAAGTCCTTACAGGACCCAGATCTTATAAGTAAAACATCCTGAAACGTGCTAGAGCTTCTATTCTTTTTAAAGATTAGACTAGGCAATCTCTCTTAATTAAGTGCATATCCTTTCCCTGAAAAATTTATCATTTGCTAATATCATACCAGTGTTTATCAAAGTAAGAGTAGGAGATAGAGCCAAACCTTAGGTAATTTATACAAAACAGCTCTACAGTTTGTTGTCACATGTGGCCACAAAAGGGAATTTCTTATCGGGGGATTCTTAGTGCAACATAGTGCAACACTTCTTTGATTTGGAGCCTAGTTCAAAGTACTTGAAATCATGGGTCTCTAAAACAATACACTGCTATGTTCCCTGTGAGTCTTCTTTCTTGCTATTTAGGTGCAGACTTTGAGCCTACTTCCTAACATGATCCAGGGGCAGTGTCTTGTAAGGAGGAGAGTCAATATCCAGCTAGTAGCCATTGATGTGTGCAAACATATGCACAAACACATGTGCATAAAACAAAAACCAGAGAGAGTTTTGTTTTCCTTCTACAAGCAGGAAAGCTGCTATTCCATATGAAGATGCAATCACAAACCAAGAATGCTTAGATGAACAACACTGGTGGTAAGTTTTAAGGGCAGACAAAACAAAGTCTGCTCTGTTTAGACTTTTATGCTACTATAGAAAAACAAGAGACTTTCAAGGTTGAGTTGGACTTCACAGCTACACAGCCAAAGGCAACAGAGTTGTTGGCTGGGATTGTATTGTCAAAGGGGAAGGAGCCTCCATGTGCACCTCACAGCCCCTGTGCAACCTCAGCCCACTGCCCAGCAGGGACATGACATCCTGACAATAGAGGTTTTTCTTACTTACTGGGGAAAAAAAAAAAAAAAAATTCAGCCCCACAGTTCTATTTTGAAACCCATCTGTTAAAAGCTGATTTCAAACTCCTAAAGGCTGATAAATCTAAAGGTAAAACTTGTACTGTTGCAAACACCTTCTGCTATTATCCTGAGCTTGAAACAGCAGAACTGAGATGACCCTCCGGATTCTGTCCTGTCCCTTTAATTCCAATTTCGTTATGTCATAGTGAAATGAGAAGGAGAGAAAGTGATTGTGGTGCAAGAACTACGTTTTTTTTTTCTAATATGAATGTGCAGTTATGAGGATAAAGGGCCTATTCATAGCATGGTACTTCACAAAGCTAAGATAATGTAGTAGTCAATAGTAATTTCTTTCTCAGAATTGCTTCATTGCAAGAATTCCACAAGAAAAAGCCTTCCCTTGGCAAAATGGGACTAAATTCCATTTTACCAATCTCTAGACATTTTTCATGACTCTGAAGGATTCTTTTTCCTTGTGCTCCATCCTCCCAAAAACTCACTAATATTGATTTCAACTAAATAGTTTAAAACATTAGCTGTTTTTGGGATTTCCAAAGCAAAGTGCTGTTCCCTAACATAAAAACAAAAGCTAACATTACAAGACTAGGAGGAATGATGAAGCCATGGCTGAGGATGCATGTTGGAGCCAAGACAAGGCATCACATAGACCCAGGTGGGCAGGAGCTGAAGCTGAGGAAACCACAAGCAGTGTCCTCTAGGTCTCCTCAGGTTCCCTGTGTGAGAGAAGGCAGCACATTGCAAAGGCTGGAAGGGAACCAGTGGCTGCGGGAAAGTTTTTGGCACACTTGACCCCCATTCAGCAGGAGAGAAGGCGACACTAATGCAACACCTCATCTCTCCCAAGCAGGGGACTGGCAGTCCTAGCGGGAGATCCAGCTTGCAGGAGTGGGGCAGTCACACTGGAGGCGCTGGGATGGAGGGGAGAACAGCTGCTGTGGCCCATTTGTGTAATTGCTAAGGTGGTGGATGGGCAAGTGTAGGCCTGTCAGAGGAAAGAGTAAAAACTTGGAGGGGAGGGGACTCAGGCAGAACTGGAGGCTGTGCATTACTAGGCAACGCTTAAGTTTTTTGCAACACAAGCCAAAATATCACTTGGCTCCATACATGTTGGAGAGCTCTGAGACAATTAACAGGTTGCCACACTCAAACACCTATGTAGATATTGAAAAAAGTAAAGAAACCCAATGTAATTGTCCTAAAATATAATATTTTGCACCAAGATTTGGGAGAAGGGGGAAGATGACCAGTGCTTGTTTTAGGACTTGGCAACACTTGATTTTTTACAAAACCACCCTCCTGCCCCGTTACTCCCAAGGGTGGGATTTTTTCTATTGTGCTTTCAGAGGGCCCTAGTCTATACCCCAGGTCTCAGCTCCCACGATGTTGTCTTGGAAATCTAACTTAAACCTCCTTCCTCATGTGTGCCAGGGAAGCAGGGCTCTAGCAGCCAGTTTCAGGAGCCCTTGCCCAGCTCCCCACGGCTGCTCTGCTCCCTGCAAGGCCCAGCATGACATCCAATATGCTTGGCTCTCTGCTCCCTGGCTGCAGGCTGGACTCGGATGGTTGCTTTCCAACCCCCTGCTGCCTGGCTCCATGGAGGAGCAGAGGGAGCACGCGTTGTAATCCAATTACCTCCTCCCCATCAGGAAGGGAGAGGAGGCAAGAGACAAGTCAGAAGACAGAAAACAAAAGGTTGGGCAACTGCCTGCAGCAAAATAGGGAATTCTACAAGGGAATGCTGAATTTGGTGGCACCCTGATGAAATGCCAAATTATGTAGCCATTACCTCGCTGAGCATAGGAGCCCTGAGCCTGGGGGACCAGGATTAAGATTGATTGGATGAGTTCACGCAAGTTGGAGGCACTGTTTCAGATTCTCATTGGAGTCAAGCACATGACAGTGCAATGGATTACACCATGTATTTTTTAAGTTATTCTTCAAAACTAAAAGGGTTGGTTGGTTGTTTTCCCCTCTGAACAAAATTGTAAATTCCATTGTTATGAAATACACGGAGCTTTTTTAGCAAATTGTTGCTGCACATAAACTATTGCCTCTCTTCTAATGGATTATTGATGATACAGTATAACACACTTAATTAGGCTGGCCACTTTACTGAGGCCATCTGCCAGTGAATCATATCTTGTCTGATTTTAAAATCCTTAACTCATTAACCTCTTTCTCCTCCCCCCTCTCCCTCTCTCTCTGCATGTATATATATATTTTTATATATATATATATATATTTTTACTATGCCCATGTATCTCTTTAGCATTAGATGAACTTTATGGTAGATCAGACCATGGTTCAGCTGGAGCCAGCTGCAATGCTTCTCATACTGGACCAGAAATCCCACACCTGCAAAGCTGTGATGCAGTGGAAACTCACACTGCTGGGTCTAGTTTGTCTAAAAAGTGTTACTGTGTTAATGCTGTAACCACAGGCTTTGTGCCCCATGAGGTATAGTCCCTTCTGCAGCTAGTGTGAAGCCAGCATGAATTTCATATTTTGTGGCATGACTAATATGACAGAAATGTTCTGATCCACACTGAATTAGGTGGATGATCCTGTTCTTACTTCAATGGCTACTAAGACAAACTGCTGCAACTGCTGCGGGTTCTCAGATGCTCTGTGAGAAGAAGTCACTTACCTGTCTTATCCAGTGAAAAAAGACCTTCCCACTGCTCAAGAGTACCTTCCCCAAAGTAGGAGGCAGTGTCATGTCAGAAGTTGGACTTCAGCGTCAGGTTGCAACTGTTTTATAATTAGGCTCTTTCCAGTACTGTGAAAGCATGTGAGCTGCAGCCCTACCTGAGGGCAGATGTAGGGCAGAATGAACTGTATAATGCTTAATACCTGCTATTCAACGCATCTGGAAGGATCAGTTCCCTGGTTTTGCTTACAAACCTTGGTTGAAGAATCCTTAAGCTGAGGCAGGGAGAAGCCCATTGCTCAACCCTTTGCTATACTAGTTTTGTAGTGTAATAAGAGGTATTGATTATTCTTTTCTCAGTTCCTGAGTAACCCTAGAGCTACCTACCTGATGGAGGGCTTCTTTCCCTTTATCTCATTGCACAGTTTCCACAATCTGCTGCATTCATTTTTTTTCATGGTTCATGGTGTTCTGTCTTCCAGGAGCAGAAGCAAGGCAATTCCGGGATCCCCACTGATGGGACTGGTTCTTCTGGTAATCTGCCAAAGCCTGTGGTTATCAGGTTTCAGAAGACAGTGAAAATCATGGTTGTTTATACCAGTCTTTAATTAAATCTTACAGCAACCTCTAGAATTTATTAATTTAAGGTAGTTGCCTAAGTTTGAGCCCTACTTTCATCTCTGTTCTAATTACTATTCAATATCTTAAGGTGTGAGAAGGTGCTATTCTTCCTCCCATACCTTCCCATCTTCCCCCACTGATGCTCATGTTTTGTCCATCCCAGCTTCCATTGTTTCAACAGCCCCACAATGACTTTTTATTTTATAACTAGAGAAAATTTGTTACCCCCTGAACATATGATTACAGCCAAGTTCTAAGTGCCTGAAAAGGTGGTCTGTAATGGCTTTGCTGGCAAAGGCATGACTTTAATTAGTGCTGACAAGATATTAAAACCCTATTACATTTACCTATTTTCTGGCTCAAGTACTTGGAACAACATCGGGTCTTGCAGAACACAATTTCTTTTCTTTCCCCTTTTCCTGAGTTTCCAGCACAGCCTGGAAGGGCAGCTGCAACTGCCTTGGTGTATTACAAGCACAGCGCATGCCCAGCTTGTAATAATCCTGTTCAGCAGGATTTGCTGGGCAACGGCACATAGGAGCAGGAGCATGGCACAGAAAGCATGGATGAGCACTGTGATAAGATAAGATAGAGACACAGAGAGTGTCTCATATGCCTGAAGTGTGTTTTTGGTATGAAGTATTCCTCCCTTTGTCCACTTGTCTCCCCTTTCCTTGCTGATATGCTTCCCCTGCTCTTACCGCCCTTCCATCTTTCTTCTGCTGTCTCTTTCCTCCTCTTCTCACCATTCCCTTTTGCTCTCTTTTCGCACCCTGTCCCCCCACCTGCATCCTCAGAGGATGTCTCAGACCCTACGTCCCTTTTCCACATCTCCTAGAGTTACCATGTGTGGGGAACAGCAAATACGTGGATTTCATGTGCAGCCCCTCACCCCAAGCATCTGGTGCCAAAGCAAATGTCTGGTTAAAGAGCTGGGCTGGCTTTGGAGTGGTGAGTGCTAACAGACTACATCATGGGTTGAGAGCTACTGGACTCTTGTAGCTCTTGTCAGCAGCACCTAGGACACCTCTGCCCTCCCCAGTCCACCATGCCTTCCCCCTTTATTACTTATGTCACACGGAGAGGGCAGGTTCTTTCTTACCTTCCAGCCTGGGGACAGGGAGAGGTGTCAGCTTCTCTTCCTGCAGTCTGGGCTTTTACAGGGCACCTTTGATTAACTGATTGATAAAAGCTATTTTGTCCAGATATTGTTGCCAATGTTTTTCTGATTTTTTTTCCTGCCTAGTAGAAAAACTGGTCAGAAGGGAAAATAATAACATTTTACATACATTCTTCACTCCTTTTGTCATACATAGTTTTTCAGACCACTTCTATTATCAAGATTATTACTGAAAATAGATGAATTATCTGATAATCACAGCAGGGTTTCCAGGATTTTTAACTATACAAAACATCTCTCAATTTCCCCCCACAGGACTATTTCACAGGCTGATCAGAAAGCAGGATCTGCTTTTCAGGCTGTTTTTTCTTAATTAGCCTGAGATTCAGACAAATAAAATCAATGAGCTGAAGTCTGACACGCTGATTTATTTTCAGGAGCAAGGTCTCTGTAATATTGTTTGAGGAGACTGTGTATTCCTCCTCAGTCTTACGAGTTCCAGACAGAGGTCATATAAAAATAGTCACATATATAAAAAGATGTTTTTTCTTCAACCCATTATTCTTAATTACACACATCCTTGAATCATCCTTTTTCTCCTTAATATTTACACCAGTCTAATGTTTGTGCACTGTTATCATCTCTCCTAACAGTCTCATAGCCCAGCTCCACATGACTAACTCCCCTAATCTTTGTGGCAGGGAGGAGCAGTGGAGATTGCAATTGTGTATCCACTGGCAGCCTGACAGATGAAACAATCCCCACACAAGACTCCGCTATCAGCCGGCTCCTCGCATTACCTGGCAGCAAACCCGACGGCTCTGAGAGGTTGCTCAGGGTATGAGAAACTCTGCCGTGGCAGCCCCAGGTGGTCTCAGGCTGGATTCCTCTGCCCCCACCTTCCCTCCTGCTCCCAGTTCAGCAGTTTTACAGCTAACTAATTTTACAACTGTCTTGCACTGATTGCATACATGCATTTGCATACTGAGATGGGTCAGGGAACTCATCTGGCTCAAAACTAACGTGGAAAAAGGACACTGGTGCAAAGGTGGGGGAGAAAGGCAAAGTGCCCAGCAGCGTAAGCTGGGGAGGAATGTGTGCTGGCCAGAGGGGCTCAGCCTCTGCTTAAAGCCACCTGACGGCAGGCTGCCATCCTTCTGCGAGAAATGTTCCCCAGTACCAGCCCATGTGGGTGGGGCAGATTTCCCCATCCATTTACTGACTTTTAAAGTGGAAGGAGAATGGCACTTCCACAGTAGGATATGTAATTACTCTTCAATTTCACGATAGATGTAGCTCAGGTAAACGCTGACTGCTTACACTACAGGAACAGTTCTTTGAGACGAGGTCCACACAGAGCCCACACAGCTCTTTTTCCAAGGAGCGACTGCTCTGCGTGGATCTTGGTCTATAGAAAGCAGCTATCTACCTGTTCAGAGAGGGGATATTTAGGAGTTTCCATTCACTTATAGCAGGACAGCCCTAGCGATAGTACATCTAACCTGGATGTTCCTATCAAAAAAATTGTCTTGGACAAAACACTGCACCAACTGCTCTCCACATCTCAATAGGAGGGGGACTTTCTTCAAACAGTGGGTGAGATCTGTCTCAGTTTTGCCAGAATGGGTCTGTTGTGGCTAAGGAAAGAGGTCAGGTCCCCAAAAGAAGTCCCCATTTCTCCAGCTTATATAACAGCTACTAAAAACACCAGTTTAATTTCTAATGGCTCAAAGTGAGCACATATCGAGCCCATTAATAATACAAGGATGTCCAAGAAAAACTGGGAGAAAAACATTAGGAAAAAAACCCCTACAACCTCCCAAGGAATCTAATCATGATAGGGTGAGAAAAGAATGTGGCCATGGATTGATGGATGATGTGCAGATATTTTTTGTTAGAGACTTATGAAACAAGTAGAAAGTCCAGATGTTTCAGAGACACTAAATAGTTCAATGTTTCTGAAATGGGTGTTGTCAAGGGAGCTAGTTAACACTGAGATGCCCAAATAGGATACGTCTTCCACTTGGCTTTATTAGTTGGTCTAGCTGAGGTTTTCTTCTATATAGAAAAGCATTTTGAGCTTCAGCAGAACAAGTCTTTTCCGTTTATTTCAACTAACCACATCAAGTTGCCAGTTGTAACAAAATTGAATCTGAGTGTGGGACCCGATTGCTGTTCCACATGACTGGGGGAGCAGTGCAACCACGGTGATTGCGGGCTGGTGTAACCTTCAGTTCAGTTTTATCCATACTGCAGAAACCTGGAGAGTGGACATTTCACTCAAAGGCATTGAAATTGCTCTATAGTCACACATTTCTAACTTAAAAGAACACTTTTTTTCCCCTCAGCTCTTTAGAGATTTGCACCTAGTGAATTCAGCTTGGAAACTACAGATGTTGTTCTGCACTTTTACCATTCCCATCTTTTGTTTTCCATTGTCAATAGCTCTGTTGCTCTTTCTGTTGTTACACATCTTCAGCCTAGAAGAAGCTCTAGAAGATCAGTCACCCAGTATCTACTTCAAGTAAATTAGTGAGCTGCTTAAAAGACAAACTTCAAAAAGAAATCCTTTAATTTGTGATTTGCTCTGCTAATACTTAAATCAATAACAGTTCTTCAACACCGTGACAACACCTAAGTCAGCCACAGCTTTGCAATAGATTTGCCTTGACATTTTATTTTGGTGAATTTTCAAAGGAAGATCAAATCTTGCTTCCAGGCTTTGTTCCAGTCAATCCAGTGGCTTCCCTAGTAGCAGCACACCTGGCAGGGTCTTCTGTAGTCTGCAGAAAGTTTTCTCCATCACCGCTGGGGCTTGGCTGCTGGTTCGCTGTTCCTCTCCGCAGGCTCTCCTTGAGCGACAGTCTTACCGCTTGGTGCCAGGATTTTCATCTGCAGTCTCTGGGCTGTCCTTCCACCAGCTCCGCAGGGATGGAGGAACAACTCTGCCTTCCAGAAAGTACTCTGTGTCCTTCACAGATGTTCATAAGGATCTTTTTGAAACTTTCTACCACTTAATCTCTGGTAATTTATTTTATTCTTGACCTGATGGGCATTGGGTATCTTCATTTTTTGTCCTTTCTGGAAGAAAGGTTTTCTGACCCAACAATTATTACAAACTTTCATAACCTTCCTTCATAACTGCATTAGTGAAAGCTCTTCCAATGGCTTGGAAGCTGCATGTATACTCCTTCCCTTGAAAAAATAAGTGAGCTATTCTCATTCCTTCCTCCATCACTTTGCACGCTTTGCGCTCTTACAGCTGGTGCTTTACTAGCACCCACCTCTAGAGGCTGTTCCCCAGTTTACTACAGCATTTTCCCTACCCACGTCCACATCCCAAGGAATCACAGTTGCTTAAGGTAAAGACTTTTTATGCTGCAAGTCTGATGAGATAATACTTTCCCCCTAGTAACTGCCTTTCTTCAAAGAATCTTAAGTAAGTCATTTATGAACACAAAGCAACCCATTTTCACACCAGCTGTGGTAGACTGGCAGGTTTTGTTGCTTCTTGTCCTCTCTACAGGGAAAATACACTCAGAAATAGAATTTCATTTAAATTCTAGGATTTTTACCTATTTTACAAAATCTTGTAATATTTCCTGATGGCAATTCTGAAAAAAATTTGTATCATATATAACATTTTCCTTGGACCCGAGGGGTGGTGTATGCGTATGTGTAGGTGTGTGTGCATAAAGCTAGACACACGCCTCTTTCTTTGTATACAGAAAATGTTATTCCTCAGCACCTGAGAGCACCCAGAGCATTAGTAATATAGAGAGTAGAACAAAGAAAAATATGTAGTTTCTAAGTGTGACCAGTGTATGCAAGATGTAATCATTGTTGGGACCACTAAAAATTGCATGACCAGCAATGATTTATTAGTAATGCAGAATCCAGGGAAATACTCCCCTCTAAATTATTGTTTCCCTGGCTCTAAGCATTCAATAAATTCCCAGCTTGAGCCAGGGAATTTATTTTCTCCTCTTCTCTATATTTGTCTGTGGTTTGCATTATCATTCACTAAATATATTTGGACATAGCATTACTTTTCTTGATGTGCAGATTTGAAAGCTTTTGTGACTCCCCCTTTGACTCTCCTCCCTTTCAGGAATTTCACAAATAAATCAGTAACTAGCACTCACATAATGAATTGCACTCTTTTTTGGTGTTATATAATAGTTATATACTTTTTAATTAAGAAGGGCAGAGTAACATAAATGATCTAACAACTCACTAGGTTGAAAGGCTTGAAATGTGTCATTTTCATGTTTACACTGCACAATTTCTCCCTTTCTTTTAGAAAATATGTAAAAGTATAATGGATAATTTGCCATTGTGGTAGCTTAATGGTAGATCAGAAAAATATCTTAAAAAAGAAATCTCTATTATTTTGTCTGAAACACCACCACACTCCTGCCACCAATTATTTTTAACAACTTAAATGCTCTATGGAAGTCTCTTTTTGTAGTAATTTCTGCAATTTTCAGGAAAAGGGAGGAGGAAGTATTTGTTATCAAGTGCCAAAAAGAACAAGTAAAGTTACTTGGGCCTGAAATGATCCAGACCAAAAAGTATCTCATGTTGCCCAAGCAGTAACTACATGCTCAAGTTGATAAGCCACTGCTGCCAGGGTTAGTCAAAGTCAAGTTTGTCTTGGCTGTGAATTTGCTGAAGATGTTACCAAATACAGTGGGAGCTGGGGAATCTGCTGATTGCCACTTTGAGAAGAAAAGGGGGCAGATTCATCTTTCAGAGACTCAATCCACACAGGTAACCACCGGTGTTTCATGGTGGCCTTTGTGGAGTTCCTGCTAATTGAGAGAAAAAGAGATGTGCCCCACTATTGCTGTAACACCAACTAAGGAAAAGAAACAGCACACAAAGTGAAATTTCTAAAACTCAGTAAATTTCTGTTTCACTGCTAAAGACAAAGAAGAAAGAGATGCCATTGTATTCTGGGTCTAGAGATGGGTAGGTTTTGCTACCAATGGAGGAGGAAGAAGCAGAAAAGATCTGCCAGACCATGGGTGGGGTGGGCCATCTGAAACAACAGACAAAGATGTATCATTTGAGCCAAGAAATCATTAATTGGGCCTTCTGTTTTTGTTTTTAATCTTCAACCACATTGGTCTGGGCATTCTTGGCTTTGTAGCCATGACAAGGCTGGTGCTTGACTCTTACTCTTTTTTTTGCTAGGATGCTAGACAAGTTCATCTTTTGAAAATTAGCACATGTGACTAAATACACAATGATAAAAGCACTTATATTATTTCCATAAATTCCCCTGACAGCCATTTGAATGCAAATTGAGCAGAAAGAAACCCTGTTTAAATGAATTAACAAGTAAAGGCAGCAGGGGGATGTGGGGGGAGAAATGGGACTGAATACAGACAGAGTAGATACAACCGCTTAAAAATAGAGTTGGTCCCAATTCAATATAATTGAAGAAGGCATTTTTAACACCATTATTTAGGGTCAAAGGCCTCTTCAGTTCGTTTATCCAGCTTGAGTGCACTGATACAGTCAAGATAGTGAAACACGCTTCACCTATTTCAATACTGCAAATGAGGGACTGCCTGTTATGTGTTGGCTTTCTTTCCTTTTGTCTCCATGAACAAAAGAGACAGCAATCTCCTAATTGAAATGATAACAGAACAAAATTGAAATGATACAGCACAAAAATTGTGTCATATATTTAGAATCTGCAGCAAACATATCTCCTTTCGGTGAGGCTCTGTGTTTGTGCTTGCTGCCCTGGTGTGTGCAGGCTGTAGAAGATAGATGACTGTTAGAAGATTTACAATAAAACTACACTTAATCAGGCAACTAGTTTATTTTAGCTTGAAAACTGTGAAGTAAGACAAAAGTTTATAAAACTTCAGAGTGGGGTAGATTATTTAGATTGTGTTTCTCTGAGAAAGGGATATACTGCTCAGTGCAAACATTGCTTCCCAGTATTGTTCCTCTACATTGCCATAGATGCAGAGCAAGGGAGGAGAGGAGGGCAGAAATACACTTCTCCTCATAAACCCACTACCAAAGAAACCAGATGGAGCCTGCAGGTTCACCTGGGTATTAGTCATCCCGAAGCATTGTATTGGAAAGGATTAGGACAGGGAAAATAAGATGGATGGAAATTAACTTTGTATGAAGTAGTATGGAGAAAAAAACTCCAGAAGGAAACCAGAAAGAAACTGGTCTAAGACCACATGGTCTTAAACCAAGCATCTGCTGCAATACATCTGTATGCAGTCCTTTCAGATCATGAAGACCAGTAGGTAGATACAGAACTAATGAAAAACCAAGTATGGGTTGCAAGAAGTGGCAGTGGTGATTCACTGTGTGGTATTACCACTGCTCAATTGCTATTCAGCTCTGGTGAGTCAGGGATAACTGTACAGATGGATATATCATGTTCAGAAGAGATATAAAATTATGGCACGTCTTACTTGCAAGTATATTTCCATTTTAAAATAAGTTACATAATCTTAAATAACTTACTTTTTAAGAAAATTATAATCCCTGTCACTATTTTTCCACTAAAACTGTAAATAAATTCAACATAGTTCAAAATATTTGAGACTGAAATAGCCACATGAACCCATTTGGTTTAAATAGAATCAGTTTGAACTTTGAGAACCACAGTACACAGTTCCGTAACTCAGCTTATACGCAAATCTGAACTTCATATTGCCTGAAAATTAGAAACTAATTGATTTGAATTATAATAAAGAAATGAATAATACATTTAAATAACAACATGAACTGTCCATAATTCTGAGACAGTTGGTAGTATAATTTAATCCAATAGCAAGGGTTTGAAATATGTAATAGAACAGATTCTAAATTGTGAACAGATACTCTTTCTTTGTGGCTGACTGGGTTTGAGTTCACATTGTTCAAAAGATATATGTGAATGTTTAGCTACAGCTGAAAGAAATGAACTACATCCAATAGATCCTTTCTTGTATAGAACATATCAAAAAGACAAAGCCAAAATCTATGAACTGCTTAGACAAAAGACTCTTTAAAATTAGTCTTTCATGAAAGTCATCATTCAATCATCTTTTTAATATGAGCCAAGATGTTAAGTATACAGTTCCTGTTATCAGGTGAAATTACCCTATTGTACACACATTGCCTCCATAAAACCATAGCACTGCAATACAAAACTTAGCTTTTATCCCAAAGGACTCTCTGACAAAACTAAAATCCAAGCCATGCTGGGACACCACCTTGTCTCCTCTGAAACAGCTGCAGAAGAGAGTCATAACCGTTTGCAACATACAACAGGACTACATGCTAGTTGTGATTAATGAAATCAAGCCCCTTGTTACCAGACAAATTCGGTTGGGTTACCAAAGCGAAAGTGCCTTGGGAAGCTTATCATAAAAGGATTACAACGTTGCTTTGCTGGTCTCATCTTTGGAAGGCCTTAGTTGCATAGGGAAAGCACTACAGTGAGAGCCTATGTTCAAACACCAGCTTTGCTTCAGGGTCCAGATGATCTTCAAGTCAAAATCACTCTGCATTTGATCTCCCTTTCTGCAAAATGGAAGGAAAAAAGTCCTCACTTTTGTAGAGGGTGTTGTGAGGCTTAATTCTGTGTGCTTGTAAAGCTATTTGGGTAACAAAAGAGAAAGAGCCATAGGAGAATAATGATGATAAGTCAGGATGTTCCAACAACACAAAACTATGGCATTGATTAAATATTGGTGTGAGGAGGAGTAGTGATAGAAATAGATTAACTACCATTATATCAGACAAAACATCTTCCCTAGAGAGCTAACAGCTAGTACTGCCCAGACAGACATTCAAGGGCACTCCATAAAACCTAGATAAAAATGGGGAAATATTGACACAGCTTCATCTATTTTAACTGTTGTTCTGTCTGGATGGCAAGATAGTTTAGCTGCAGGTCATGTAGCAGTCATCATCTAAAAATATGCGTACTTCAAACTGTTACATACACCTGTAAACAATTGTTCATGTGATGATGGCCTGAATGTCAGCAGCATGATGGGTCTTGGCTCCTATCAGACAGACAATGGAGATTCTGTGGAAGGCTCCCGACATAACTGGCAGCCTTGAAAGACAACACTACTTCCTTAATACTCCCAACACTAAGCTGTATGTCAAATTCTAAAAACTGCTCTTTTTCTCAGCAAGATTTCAATTGCTTGAAATTGAGAGAGAGGATCTGAAATAAATAGCCAACTAAGAAAACATTTACCAGAATGATTTTGAGATGTTCTCAGGCAATGGTCTGATCAGAGCCAGAGGTCACTGCTCAAGGCATTCCTAGGCCTCATAGCTACTAGGGCTGTACAAAAAGGAGGTATGGTCCTTTGGATGTTAGGGCCTTTTTTAAGGTCTTGAAGATCAAGAAGTGAAGCAGGAAATTAATGAAAGTTTACTGGGTTTCTATGTTTTTAGCTGAATAGGTAAGATGAGGATCAATGTTCTGAACTAGTCAAAGTTTCTGGGTAGGCACTAGACCTACCTACTCAGAGGACTGCACAATGGCCTTGAGATGAAAAAATACAAGTAAACCTGCCTGCCCTGGGGAAAGGAGGCGAGCAGAGTGATCTGGCCAGCCAGAGAGAAGAAATTCACCTCTTCTACCTGAGTTCAAGACCCGAGCCCGGGATACCATGACCAAGGATCAGGGGGTCGTTTTGCAAGTGCTGGAACAGGAAACTAATTCTCTGTTTCTGAAATACATTTGTCCTAAGCAAGGGAAGGTGATACCCATCATCCCCTCTAGTCAGTTTGTATAGATTTGCCAAGTTCACTCTGCACTCAGTCACTACTGTGGAAATGCTCCCTTGCTCCAAATATTTCTGCTCTGTCTTTTCATCTATTGAAGACTTTTCTTCCACTGGAGACTCATTCCATGCTGTGCAAATGCTGCAGACATGAAGAGAATTCACAGACGGAAGGGAAAAGTTATAAACTCAATGTTTTGTGAGACCATCAGCACCACGGTCCCCATAGCTCTGAAAAACAAGAGCTGTAAGTCCCTGTAAGAGGGTTGATCAACTGCTTTAGCATGAAGATGAACCAGTTATGCTCTAATTTTGAAATTGGGGATAACTGCAGGAGGACAGGGACTTTTACTGAGAATGAAATCCAGACCGTGTGGTATTTGGAAAGATGTGTTACAAAGGCATATGGAGAAATGAGGATAGATGACAAAGTTTCAAAACAAGGTCAATTATAGGTAAGTATGTCTGACACTGAAGTCATTCTGATAACAGAATCTCACATTTACATCCTCTGAAACATCGATGTAATGTATTTTATTGTTTTTCAACACAACATTTTCTCTGAGTGCGATTTTGAGCATGCACATCGATCTTCCTGACAGCAAGATCTTCCCAACACTTCTCTTTAATCAAGTTACTTTGGTAATCTTTTTCCCTCTGAATTTCCTATACTTCTTAGTTCAATAAACTGAATCTGATATACTGTGGCGTTAAAGTAACCACAGAATACAGACATGCAGATCAGACACTGCTCAGTAAGAGCAAGTCATTTCCACAGATGAGGAAAAACCCCAGCAATTCGGAAGGAGAAATAAATATTGTAACATTTTATGTATTCCAGCTATAACGTCCCATAAATGATTAAATGAAAGAGCTATTTTATAAAATGCATATAGAGAAGATTTCTCCTTTGTTCTGTAACCACAGATAGGGCTAAACTTTCCTCATAGGGAACTTTAAAATGGGGAAAAAATGATGGCATTTACCTTACCATATGGAGGCCTACATATCTCAGTACAGCGGTGGTATCCAACATGCTTATCTGCACTCCCACTTGACTCTACATCTGTCTAGCTACCCAGGAGAACGATGCATCTGGAAAGGTTGAATAGGCCAAGGGAGTTCACATATATTTTGCAATGTTCCTGAGAAAACTTACTGGAGAGAGGTCAACATGTTTTTTTTCTTGCATCTCTTTGCATTAAATAAAAACATATTGTATGTTATTTGAACATCCTGAGATCTGTTTTTTTCACTAGGAATACAGAAACATATTTGAAAGTGTCTGCTTTTGAGAACCTTGTATGCAAGGGGAATGCTTGAGAGGGCATAATACGAAGGTTAGTACTGAGCAACAGATGTAGACAAAAAGAAAAAACATATTTCTGATGGAATAGATTACAGCAGAAAATGCTTTCTGAACAAGTTTGTACAGTTGCAATCCAAAAATTAGCATCTTTGCTATTTATGGGAGTGATCCATGGTATCCTGTGACAGGATGTGTGGGAACAGTTCAAAGCTGCGCCAGGGGAGGTTCAGACTGGATATTAGGAAACATTTCTTTAGCGAGAGGATAATCAAACACTGGAACAGGCTTCCTAGAGAGATGGTCGATGCCCCAAGCCTGTCAGTGTTTAAGAGGCATTTGGACAATGTCCTTAATAACATGCTTTAACTTTTGGTCAGCCCTGAATTGGTCAGGCAGTTGGACTAGATGATCATTGTAGGTCCATTCCAACTGAACTACACTATTCTATTCTATCTGTGAAAAAATCATCAGGACAAAATTAGCAATTAATAAAGCAAGTAAAAAATTTTAAAATACTGATTAAAAAAAAGAGAAAACTATTTCTGTATTCTTTAAAGATCAAATACCATAAGGAAAAATATATTCACAAACATCACTGAATTTCAGAAGCCTGAGCTATTTTCTTTATTATTAGGTTACTAACCCATGGAGTGGTCAGAAGTAAAGGTTTGATTATTTGTTTTAAAAAGTCAGATAAAATATGACATTAGAGAAATTTGATTACTTGCGCTGTGACTAAGACCAGTTGGTGATGTCCTCCAAATCTTAATACCTCTAGTTTAACAACTGTGAGGACTGAATAGATCTTTGTAAATCAATGAGTCCACCAGGATTTCTAGAGCAGGATGTTTTACCTGCCAAATGGTTTCTCTTCATTGCCTGGAAGAGGAGAGTTAGCTTTCCTGCCTCATTATCCTTTCAATTGTTTTCTCAAATTTAAATGTCATAGTGCAAAAAAGGAAATTATTTCTTCTGCGGCTATGGAGGAAGATACTCAAGTAAAAAGCTGGTAAACCTGTATTTGAATGCCCAGACAGTAACTTCTATATCATTGATTTAACTTTATGGAAATAAATGAATATTTCTGGATCAATCTTGAACCACGACTGAAAGGCAGATCAGTTGTCATGGTTAAGCAGTAGATACTCAGCAACAGCCACGACTCTGGTAGCTCACACTCCAACCAGTTACTCTTTTACAGTTGAAACAGGTCTGACATTGAAACACAGAGAACTCTTCAAAATAGTTAAGGAGATGATCCGACATGTTCTAATTTAGATGTCTGCTACACTTGTTACTCTTAAAGACTTTTTAAAAAGTAATATGTACCTTCAAGCAGACAGGTTTTGCCAGTTTAATTTTAATGAACAATGCAACATACCTTTATCGGTTTTGATATCCTAAAGTTGTAAATGTTAAGTCAGGAAAGCAACTTGGTTCTCGCCCTATAATATAGCTGAAAATGCTGACCCATGAAGATACACCATTTCAGAACATTCTTCCACTTATAAAAACAACTGTAAAACCAATTTTTTTTCCTAAGAGAGAAACAGACTGCATATTTTTTACATCTATAGGAATTCAAAGCATCTCATTTAGCATCAAATGACATTACTTTAAATAAAGTACAACAGCATCCTTCCTTATTTAAACAATGTGTTCCAGGGCCATGTCAGTGAGGACAACCTAACGATCCAAAGGTTCATTTGCAGGCAATGTATTTTGCAGATACAGTATTAAGCTACTAGTGATATCAGGAAATTAATTTACACATCAATTACTCACTACCAGGCTTGCTGGGCTGAAACTAGTCCAAACCTAACAAAGGGATCAATTTTCAACATTTAAACCAGATCGTAAACTTTCCTGAATTTGATTGCTTGAAGTGGCAAAACTTCTAGTTTCCATATTACCCAGCAGTTTCTCTTTTAACGAGGCAGCTGTGAAAGACCCAAAATACTTAGAAACTTCTCTCTACATCTCTGGGTGGAAGGTGGCCAGCACAAAGGTTATAGGTTATATCTTTACACACCAGTAAAGGCACAAGCCCCATAGCCACCAGAAAATCCCACATGCTGGTGTACTTGAGCACTTCACAGAAGTTAATGCACCCCCAAAAGCCCTGTATCTATGTCCAAAGCAGCAGCAAAACAGTATCACATTCATGGAGAGGCTCAGAGAGTCAAGGAAGCAAGGTCCGGAGATAGGACTGAATTTTAAGAATTCATTGCTCCTGTCTGTGTTTCACCCCTTTACCAATGCTCGCTTTTGAAGTCAAAAGGCTGTTTTGCTTCAGGATGCTGGTGAGCAGGGACTTTCCAGCAATCATAATGCTGTAGGTGACAACGTGTGAGCTCTGAGCTCACTGAGTCCCCGGAGAGGGCCACATTCGTGTTTCCTTCATGCCACTGATCCTGATGGGGGCACACTTTGTTTAGCAGTGACTTGGGGCACAAAATGCTGTCCCAGGGAAAAAATCAATATATTTCCCAAGTTTTTGATAGCATTTTTGTAAGCGAGAAACACCTGTCCCCTGTCCCTAGAAACACAAGGGGAACCTTGTGTAAAGAAACACAACCACGGCGGGAAACTGGGACACTGCAAATGGCTTCCCATGCCAAAAAGCCAACTCTGTTGCCACTTAAACCAGCTTTGAAACCTACTGTCTGCCTCTCCTTGCTCTTCTGAACTACAAACACCTCCACTGGCGACCTGACACCCTTCCCGGGTTGTGACACACAGCACAGCCCCACTGCAGCCGCCCAGGAGCCTGGCTCACCCGCTCCAAGGGGAACACTGCCATGCTCAGATGCAGGTGCTCCTGCTACTGAGGCAAGCTGGCACACCCAAAAGCACACGGTGGGACAGTTGCAGTTACACAGGGGTACTTCTCTGAGAGAAGCAGTGAGGAGGTCTGAGTGGCGCTGGGTGAAAGGCCTTGCCTGGGGGAGGGGAGGCCTTCCACATGTCTCCTCTGGCCGACTGAGGAGCAGGCTTTGATCTGCCTGGGATGACAGTGCGCCAAACTGCCTCTCATTCAAATGAATCTGCCAGACAGTTGGGAGACATTCCTCAAAGGGTCACCAGCAAAGGGCTGCAAAGGAGGGTGGCTCCGGCCCATGCTCCTTTATAATGTCTCCTCACTGCCTCATCTGTCTGCCAAACAGGCCTGCTGTGATTTCCCCCCACATCTAGGCTCAATTTGTATGCAAATCCTCCCTCATTTGTTCTTGCTCCCTTCAGAAAGGACAAATTTAGTATAATAACTGTAATTGCTTTAATAACATGAAAAAAACGACACCTTTATGGGACCAACAATCAAAGACTGAAATTGTAACACAGCATGACAGGTGTGGAGGCATGCCACCATTACCGATTTTCCCATCTCAGTATTTCTTTCATCGTCTTGAAAAGTGCTTATCTCAGTAAGCCAGGCATGGCTGGCTTGTGCCTCTTGAACTCCATGCAGTTTGTAACAAGTTAGGTGGGGCTCCCATGGTAGAGGCACGTCACTGATGGGCTGCGGGCTCTGCCGGGACAGCAGCTGCTGGGCATTTGAACCCCCCTCTGCAGGAAGATGTGGGTCAGCATGACCTGGCGAGGTAAAGCCACTATCAGTATCTCCTCAAACTGTCGTCTCCCCTCAGCTTTGTGGCAGACATATTAAATATCTTACGGTCTACAGGTCATAGGTTCAGGCAGATGACTATCCCTGCTTCCCCTCAGCGAGACGGAGGTCTCAGTGGCGTTCGCAATGGTGGCTTGTATCTCCAATTACACTGGGCTAACCTTCTGCACCCCTCTTGCTGAACTGGACAATGTCTATTCTTGGCAACTTTTTCTGGTTTAATTCCAAGATTAGCAAATGAGAATCCATTTTCAGCATCAGTCAGCTGGACCAGGACACACTTGATCTTGGCTTTTAGTTACACTCAAACCCATTGACTAACAGTTACATTTTCTAGTTAGTATTTGCATTGTAACCTGTAATTTGAATCATAAAACAGAACCTCAGAGCTAGTCCTCCTGTAATAGCCCCTGCTTTACTAAAAGATAAACCCATCATCAAAGATCAGTTATTGCATGAACCAGAGTTCCCATTCAAAATATGCAAACATGGAAATGCAAAAGATGGTGAGAAATGGGTCTTCATGCACACTCTGGTGGAGAGAGACCACAACACTGTGTCTCATCTGGAGACAACTGGGAATGAACTGAGCCTTTTGAGTGCAAGGGGAACTCCAGACCTGCCTCAATAACCACTCCGAGGGCACACTTGCATGGCGCAGGAGAGATAATGTGTAAACAGGTGTGAACACTGATGGTTTTCTAAACCTACATGCAGGCAGGAATTAAAAGGATCAAATCAGTAACGGGAAGCATTGACTAGTAATGACCACCTCCTTCAGGCCTTAATCAGGTTAGATGTGAAGTGGTTCTCACAGATGAAGTGCTTGAGAACATGCTAATCACCAGTATCCAGATAGTGTAAAATGCCAAACTTAAAAGAAGAAAGAATTTCACTTCCATTTGATTTGACCCAAACCTAAAGGCAAAACTGCCTGCTCAATCTCTCACAAGCAACCAGAACAAGATGCACCATCCCAAACCAGTTTTATGGAAGATTTCTCAGCATTGAGAGTGGAAAAAACAAGTAAGAGATTTCTTCTCTAGAAACACTGTATGCATTTTCTTTAATGTCTTGGTCACCAATACATCTACATATGAAACCACCACACAATATTTGACCTTGATATTAAAATTCTTCAGAGATCAAAAGCAAATGCTAAAAATACGCAAGATATTTATATAGCCCATAATAGTAGACTCCTGTATTACTGGCACCTCTCAGTGGAGACAGGCCTGAACCGAAACCTCAGATCTGCACATCATACCAAGAAAAGAAAACAAATAAACAAAAAGCTAAAGTTCTGTCTCAGATCTCAGAGGGTTACCAGGAATGTTCCTGATTCTGCTAAAGACTTTGGTGTTTGAGTGTTTGGTACTCTTCATGCTACAGAAAAAAAAGAAAAGAAAAAAAGCTCTCCCTAGTCTGAAAGCGAGCACTAAAGTCAGCTTGCCATGTGAATGAAATGAGAGAACCACGAGGAACAAAATCTTAGCAACGTACTGCTATCTTTGGGTAAACATTTGTTTGCAGTATCTTTTTAAAATAATACTGTCGACTTCAGTGATTGACGATTTCACCCCATTTATCACTGACAACTAGAATTATTTTTTCAGCTGTGGATCATGTTAATTGTGGAAGCTAATAGGGAGGAATGTGAGGTAAATGGTCTCAATACCTTTAGTATTTGTGATGACTTTACCAGACTTGCAGTACTGTATTTACTGTAACCAAAAGGTCATGCTCTATATTTTAAAGGTAAACAGTGAACTTTTCTGCATCAGTCACACTCTTGCAAATCATGCACAAAAATATTTTTAGAAAAGGCAATTAGCATTTTTTTTTTAAATTAACCTTAGTTTCAGATACTTGAAGGAAGGCTTTCAACTTCAACTGACACACATGTGTAAACCAGAGAGGATTACAACTACCTCATTGGAAAACAAAGCAATATAGTAAAGATGGACTAAGGCTGTTACAATTTACATTAGTGACAATGAGTGCTCATTTCTTCTCTGTAGCAAGGTAAATATTGAGGCAATGATGAGATTGCATTGTTCATTCTGCTCTTAAACAAAAAAAGCAATTTCCCAGATACTGCAGTTTAATCGGTGTTAATTTTAAATGGTACAATCCCATTCACATCTTGAATCTCTAGGTCTTACCAAGATACCATAAATGGGAACGCTATAGTAAAATAATTCTGATGTAGTTTTGCACATAGACATTTGTTGTTATAAGCATTAAAAATACACAATTTTGATACTGGCCGAAATGGGGTCTTTGAAAGCTATACAATACTACTGTAATTTGGGTGTATAAGCTTCTCTGAGATAAGCTTCTCTGAGAATATGCTATTGAATATGGTAGCACACAAAGCTTACTAGGAGATGTACATGAAGCTTTTGTTTCAAAAAATAGCAAGATGTGTATTAGTGGAAAATGGGTGTGTGCTTTCAAGTAAATGAGATAAGGTGACACAGGACAGAAAACGCTATTTTAGCATGTGCTAACAGAATGCTGAATGGATTAATTTCTATAGAAGAAATTTTTAGAGTGCCAACCTTAACACACAGCAGGAATTGTTGCTTTAAAGGGACTGTGTCAAAGTTGACAGGTTCAAAATATAACCTACCATAAAATTAAACTTTTTACAAAATGCCCTTTTGATCCTGAAAAATCTATCAACCTTCCAAATCCAAGACTGTCACATTGTTAAAATACCATATACTTTGCTGTGTGATTGGCCATTAAAACTTGGTTTGGTTTTGCAACATGTATATGCAAGTCATGATTTTGCTCTCTCCTCCACACTATCTTTGGGACTATGCATTTAAACAGTACCAGATCTTTCGTTTGGGATTTCCATGATTTAGCATTTCAGTTAGCAGTAATTTGTAACAAAGCTATAAGAAGCTTCTGTACTCCAATGGTAAATGTCTCCTTAGAAAGAGGGCAGTTCTTCATACATGGAAGTTGCCAAACCACAAAAGGATTTATTTTTGTCTTGTTTTACTTAATACATGCAAATACTTTCCAGTGCACACTGAAATGCAATAAATTATAGTTACATGGCAAAGTAATAAAAATGAACAGCAGCATTTTGCTATTTCAAGGTGACAGGTAAAAAAGAAGTGCTGTGATTACCGGTTTTATTTTTTGTCAGTTTTAGCTCACAATCTAATAGTGAGAATTGAGAAAATTAATTGTGAATGGCTTTCCTTATATTGCACACAAGCATAATAGGTACAATTCATGCCTCTTACTTATTAGCATGTGGGCAGGTTCTCAAATATATGTATAGATTTTTCATGTGTGAGGAAATGTTTCTGTGCCTAGAAATTAACTATACAACAGCTTTTCATTACCAACATAGTCTTTACCAAAACCAGGCTATTTTCAGGCAATGAGTCCCTCTATTCCCATAATAGTAGTATAGCTGGGAATGGATTATTGCTCCTCTTCACACCCTCAACTCTTAATTTTCCATAATCACCCCAAACCAGCACAGGACCTTTTGCTAAACATTTTTGTTGGGTTTACTGCAAACCTGACAACCAGATGATTAAAATATCTCTCTTCCGTTCTCGCCACCTTATTGCCACAGATAACTGGAGCTGCACAGACTGCTGTTAGCACCAATACTCACATTTGAATATCATCTGCCTTTTCTAGACAGTTTCAGTGATTAAAAAATTAAGGCATATTTAAGACACCATAAATGGAAGTGCTGAACATGCTTGATGGACAAACATACACTCCATGAACAAGGCTGTCCTGAATATATTCCATCAAACCCACCAGAATACCACATATTACATTTTCCTATGAAATTTGGTGAATGAACAAGCAATATATACAGCATACTTTGGCTTCTCTAAATATAGCTGTGATAAAAGCTAAAATATGTTATAAGCAGCTAGCATTAAGCATAAATGTCTCAGAACTAGTTAAATTAGACCTGATCTTCAGTCCAACCCACACAATGAAGTTAGTCAGTTCACGCATGAAGGCTGAGGATTGAGAAGGGTAATGATCTTTCTCAGTCTCTTCAGATAACAGAATTCAGCAGCCCTACTTGATTTCAGGGGTCCTTTTCAACTGCAGATACTGAAAAAGGTATGGTTTTTGTTTTCACGTAGGATATGGGACTCTCTCTCATCCTTGTGTTAACCTAGGCCCTAGATGACTAATCCTACAGCTGACACAAACAGATGTTTTTATTTGTTTGAACTATTAGGTCAAAGGGCTAATGAGCTAATGAAAATTCTTTCAAGAGCTATCAAATGAGGCATGATTAGCAGATTTTCAGTTCCTATTTATATGAAACAAAAGAATTAAAAAAATATTCTGAGTTTACAAATTGTTCATGTCCATCCTAGTCTTGGTAAGAGACAGATTTAAAAATAATAAAATGAAAAAAGCACATCTCAGTAGCTGAATCAGCAACTCCAGTCCGGCTCAGCAGTGCTGTGCTTCCATCAGCTGTTACAGCTTGCGTTGTGAGAGTCTCTTCTACTCAAACTGTGTTTGATAGGATAACACTGAGTTGTCTCAGCAAACTTTTATTTTTCCCATAGTATTCTCCTTTGCTCAACTTCTGTAGCTTTTTTTTAGTATATGTACTTTGCCATGTCACTTTATTTAAAAATAATTTCTAGTCATATAAACATGTCCCTCAGTTTAACATTATGGAATAACTGTATAAAGATTATTCCAATCTCTGTTCCACCAATAAACCTGCAATATCTTTCAGATGTATTTCCAGAGTAACAACATCTTGCTGTGGAAATAAATCAGCCAATTTTTGGAAGTTTCTATTTTACATGTATACAGGTGTAAATGTGTAAGTGTGTATAATTTAACAATGATTATACTATAATATTTGTTTTCATCTTGGAGTAAATAATTTATCTTGAAGATTTGAAATCAAGGTAATATGCCATACTCCCAAACTGGCTACTACTCAAGAAAACCAAACTTAGCAATTCAACTCTACACAGTGTTTATTTTCTTTTTTTCTTTTTTTTTTTTTGATAGTGGAAATCATGTATAAATCACAAACAGTACAAGTTCCTCATGTCAGCAGTTGTCCACTTGAATGGGTCACCTTCTATGTATAGACACTGTATTTTTAGTATAAAGTCAAGATAATATGATAGTTAACTAATACTTTTGACTACAGTACAGATACAAACTTTTGTAATATAAATTAATTGCCATTACAAAAAGGCAACTGTATTAACTAATACGGTACAAAAATCTGCAACTTCTATAAATATAATGAAATGCAAGAAGTTAAATGAAATAATACATCAAAGATTTTTGTATAACGCATTTGAAGAGCCAAGCTAAGATACACATGGAGCATTATACAGCAAGAAAGAATATCAAAACCCACTAAGATTTAACTTTTTTTCCATACAAATGCTGGCAGTACAAGTACAGGACACAACATGGAAGCAGTAAGATTACCAGCTCAGAGCGGGTAGACAAAGAGGTCTTATTGACAAGTTGTAAAGCATTAGGCAGCAGACAGAAGCTTGTCAAAACCAGCTGTTGTTGGGTACTGATTGATAATGTTTTCATTCTGACGGCTGAGACACTGCAGACAGCCACAGGTCTGAGAAGAAGCCCAATGTGGGCACATACACCTACACACACATACACACACAAAGTAATTTAACAGATGGCAAAAGAACATTAAAGCACAGTATCTTTTTTAAAAAGACAATGTTCACTCCTTAATGAACTTGCATGGAAAGTAGAGCCTAGTGCCCAAGTTTACTTCACCTAAATGATGAACACATGTGAAAAGATTTTAAAAAAAAATAAACAATTGAGATTGGTCATCTGAATAAAAACTGCATGGTGCTTACATATTCTACCATAGCCAGAGCATTCAACAACACTTTAGACAAGGAAGTGTGACGTGAGTTGCTACAAACATTTTCGATTCCTCCATAAAAAAGTGAAGGTGTTTATAGACATTAAAAAGGTACACAACCATTAAGTCCATCCACAACACAAAACCACAGAAGAACTACATTCAAAGTAAAGTTAAGCATTGGTCTTAGCCTTAAGCAGTTATGAGGTATTGTTTCAACCTGTAGTGAGGAATGATCACTGTATTAATAAGAAAAAGCATATTCAAAATAATTCTGAAAAAAAAATCACTGCTCCTGTGCAATTGGCATTTTCCTAAAGAAAAAGCATTAAGCATCAAAAGGTCCTAGTCTAAGTGGCCACTGGCATATGCCAAAGCTATATGCTCACTGACTACCTGGGCCTTTTGCATGTTAGTCATGCAGCACCTTCCAACAGTGCATAGTTGGGAAATCACAACCAAAATGTAACTCGGAAACTCTAAAGATTTTGGACCAGACTCACTGATGGTACAAATAAGTATGGTTTTAAGAATGCAATACAGTTGGGCTTATTTTCATTTGCTGAACCTTTTGGTCCATAACTTTAACATGGGAAAGAAGGGGAAAAACAGTAAAACAATTTCTCTCTCATCCTCTAACTAATGCTCAGTGAAAAACTAGTAAAAGCTCTGAATCCCTCTTTTTGCAACCCCAAACTGCCTGCCTTCTCTGGGAAATAATTCTCTCACTCCTCCCCACCACTTCTTATTTGTCATTGTTGCTAAACAGGACAGAAATCTGGGGACCCTGTAGCCTCTAAGCTCATGTCAGCTAAGAGAGAGTTTGGAACTGTAAATCAGATCCAGTTCCTCTTTAAATCCAGGGAAAGGAGCCTCCTTAACCCACACAAGAGAAACTGATGGGCAGCTGGGTCCCGTCTAAACTTCGCAGAGAGAATCAAACCAACATAGAGCTCCTCTCTGTGTTTTAAAGTGAACAATTCCAGTTGTTGGGTATTTCCAAGAGTATTAGGAGTGAGGCAATTGACCTGGCAGGAAAGAGAAGAAAAACAAAGCAAGAAGAGATGCCCTTCAGGCTTTCTGCCTATTCTATCACAAACTTAAACACGGAGCTTACCAGTTTTCCCAGCTTCTTTCTGATAACAGGAAGCAAGTTAAAACAGTGATCATCAGGCCATGCATTTGGGCAGAAATAATTCTGAGGGAGCAATGCAAGAAATCCGTGGAAATTGAAAAGTAAACAAAAAACCTACTAAAAACATTTTGTTTAACAAAGAGTATAATTGCAAGTAATAGAGAAATGGCTTTTATAAGCCTTTAAAAGCTGATCCTTGCTATTTTCTTATTCCCAAATAAACTAGAGAGAAACTACAATAAACTTCAAACTTAAAAAATAAATGCTCAGAGTAGAAAGATAAGTTGCTTAAAGCCCTGAAAAAAGGAGTTACGAGTTTCAAAACACAAGCAGAATCAATGAGGAACCACTAACAATTCACTACAGTTTGTGTTTGCAGACACTCATGCACGAGGGTAGCTGAATGCACAAGGCACAACATTCAAGGTGTACACCAGTCCAGTGACTGATCTGCACATACCCTGTTGTGACTGACTTAATGGTGAACCAGTGACCTGGCATGTTTCTTTAATGGACAAAATCGGTTTATAAGGTTTTAAAAAATCAACAAAAGGCAGCCAAAAAACTGCAAACCTACAATGGGGAAAACTTGGAAAGATGAAATATGCACTGTGTTACTGGAACCAAATGGGATTTTTCCAAATGCATTACAAATGTTGTTTCCAATGAATACTTTTTTGTCTTCTAAGCAACATTTAGACCAGAGGAAGTTTGAAAGAACAAGTTATAATCCCTTGAAAAGAGAAGCTTATAGTACAAACACTGGAAGGCCCTTAATTATGGTATAGATGCCTTGGCAATGTTACCATAACAGCGTGAGTGAGTGATAAACGAAGCAATCCTTATTTAAAATCAGTCACACTTCTAACTAGTAATAAAGCCTTCACAGCTGAACTAACAGACATTTGCCTTGCTTCTCTTATGGAAAACTACTTTCAATGAAAATTATTACTTTATCCAACTTTTGTATATTTTCTAAAAATATTGTTACTTAGAACACCTGCTTATGTCACCTATTCTTTACAAATACTGTTACCCGCACACATTTGTGTGCTAATTTCCCTTTCAGGAAACTTCCAGCAAAATAATGGTTCTGCCTTTGACAAGATTATACTGTGACTTTAGAAGAAGAATCAACTAACTTGTCAACTGTGTTTTTACTTAGTAAAACTTCAGGACTAACCTTTGCATTAACACGGAACTCCTTGCCTTTAAGGTATCCTATTAAGGTTCTCAGTGGCTGTGCTTTCCATACTGCAGGGTCAGTAAACAAGCTATCACAAATTAGTCTCACAAATCCTTAAGACATTAGTTATTTTTTAAAACCCAAGGTAACAGGTAGAATTCCTCCTTTACAGACTATGTTATTTTTGTGCGTGTAAAATTTCCTATCAAGGATGATCGCAATGCAAGAAAGCAACATGCAGTGTGCAGAAATAGTGGTAAACAAAGAGGAACTCCCTATTTCAGTAGTGTAGACAACTGGAAATAGTTGTGTACCTGATTCACAGAATATTTATTTTAACAAAAGGACATTCTGCACTAACTGTGTATGAACAATGTATCACAGCACAGTCTTGATACCACACCATAATTAAGCTGTGAGCAGAATGTGCAGGTACAGTGATGCCTGGAGAACCACTCTTCTCTCTTGCGTTTCACATTCTTGAAGGTTCGAAGTCTCTCTCTTCTAGCAAGTTTATTAGAAGGGAGAAGCTGTCTTTTACTGCCTCCATATCATCCAAGGAGCAAGGTTTAAGAATCCAGCGCTTTCCACGTGCAAGTGGCTCAAGTTCAAAATATTTTTTTATCTATTAAGGGGAAAAAAAAAAGAGACCAATGTATTAATATTATGACAACTCTCTGTCTCTCATCTAAAAAACCAAACCAAAACATCAAAAAACCCCATGTAAAAAGATAAGGATACTCATTTTTAGAATCTTACCCACAGCTGTTCTTATAATACAGGTTATATGACGTGACCTGAAAGTGTTTTCTTTAGGGGTGAGTGACCTGCTTGGAAGCTACCATTCTACCCATACATTTAACAACATGGGAGGTCTAGGGAAGAATTATACGGACTTAAGGCAAAGAGCAAAGCACATGAAACAAGTGTTCAAAACCATAGCCAAAACAGCAAAACTAACTAAGAAATTTTAGGTTGTTTGTATTTTAATGTTAAAGCTGTATGTTTCATCATACTCTGATTGGTAAACACTTAATATGCAGAATTTGTCACCAAACTACTCTAACTACACAAATGAACTGTCAAAAATGTACAAATCCTAAACATTCCAGTCAAAGGTGAGCTATAGCAGAAGGTTTCTTAATGACCTTGAGAACACTAGAAAAATTAAAATTCTTCCATCAGTTAGTTTTTCTAAAATTAAACATAGAAGACTAGCACACTAATGTGATTAGGATAGTAATAAGTATTATACGTGAGACATGATGGTTTTCTACAATTATCTTAGTTCAAAATCCAGCATGTTCCAGCAGACTTCAGCTGCTTACTAACAATACCTAATAATGCCTATAAAGAAGGAAATCTTTTAATTAAACTAATTCCATTTTTACTTCTGCAGCAACTGTGCAGCAAGGAGGCATAAGAATATGATGTAATATAGAATTGCAAGTTTTCAGGTGATTATAAGCCTTGACAAAATAACTGAGGAAGATGCATTTTCTTGGAAAGACCAATCATCACTGACGCTAATTACACCAACTGTCAAGGCAGAAACACAGACCCACAGAAAGACTGAGAAAGAAAAGATTTTCATCTAGTAGTATACTCCAATCACTTTTCAAAATAGCAAATACAATATCAAAATATGTTTTTGATGCCTTTTAGGAGAAGACAGCAGTCTGCAGGTTATTTTGGTCCACAGATTGCTGTTTTCATCAAAATTTTAGTCTTTGATAGTATTTAATCCAGTACTATTTGATCCAAGAGTCTACTCATCTTTGACTTGCTAAAATAGACACTTAGTTTTTACATCCAAAATTATATCCTTCAGTACTTGCTATTGTCAACATACCAACAGAAATATTTAGTCCTGACTTAGTTTGCACATTCTTGTTCCTTGTAAGAATGTAAGAAAGTAAGAAAAATATTCTTATTTTTCTTTTATCACAAACTGTGCCACAAATATGCACAACAACAGGAACAGTTACTCGTATTGTTGTAGGCAGTAGAGGCCCTAGACAGGCAACTGGAGCCACACTGTGTAAGGCTCCATGTGCAGGAGGAATAAAAAAACCAAAAGAAAGAAAAAAAAAGGCTTTGAAAGCCCAAACAAGCTGCAACATCTCTATGCAGCTCTTATAGTGCCTGCACAACAGTTTTGTTTATCTAGTAATGTATTCTAATAAAAGAAACCGACTGTAGTTGTATCAACTCACGTAAATCAGAATTCAACCATGACAATGTGGCAGGAGGGTTTTTTAGAAAAGAATTTCGAGCAGAGTGTTTAGTAACAAGTATCAGAAAAAAAATGGTGGTTTTGAGATGGGAACTTCTGCTTCCCCAGCTAAGATACAGGTGAAAACTTTTAAAATCTCTTTCCAGCAAAGCAGAATCGTATCAATAACAACCTGCAAACATTTGAAAATGATGTGCGGTACTTGACATTCACTTCCCCTCAAACAAATTTCAGAAAACATACAAGTTGAAATAAACGGGAGTTCAACAACCAGTATTTTAATATCAGCATACCTACTTTTCAGCATTGCTACCTCAGTGCCATATTAGTATCTGATATGTTAGCATGGTTATATGTGATCAGAACCTAAATACTAATCTCTGTAAGGGATATATTGCAATGTCTCTAGCAGCTGAAGTGACATCAAATTGAATTTACCCCCATTAATATATTGAATTAATGGCACCGATCATAGTACTAGAGAAGCAGGGTAAGAAAGCTCTCTTGCCTGTTTCAGCAACAGCCTCCTTGACTGCTAAATACAGGGAGGAACTAAAAGCTGCACAGAAGCATAACAAAGCAAGGTGTCAGTGCAGCTAGCTGATAGAGCAACCTGCTGGTGTTAAGCTGACAAATATGGCTGAGTAATTTGAGATGTTTCGGACCCAGACCCAGAGGATGTCCACCACACCCCCTCTACTGGAAAACTATTGCCATCAGCCCCTTGAGCTCACTGAAGTCTGTCTGCAATCTTATTTACATAGCCTCTTGAATTAAGGCTATACCATATGAAGAAATTATTAGGAAAAGATCATTACATCATAAGGAGATTACTTGAGTTTAAAAGGATTAAATATCTAGAAACACATACATAAGGAAATGATGGCAGTAAGCAGACTGGCGCTGAGTCTTGTGCGTTTGTGGGCAAATAGGACATTGCTTATCAAGGTAGCCTCTAGCCAAGAAAAACACAATGACTTTAAGCTATATTTCAGTGACTGCAGATGCCAAGATAGAATTTCTATTTCAGCAGTAAAACACCATCAATTGATTAAGTGAAACAAATTTTGCAGATAAATTATTTATTTGGATGCCCAACATTGATTAAAATTTATTTTTTCTATTTCTAGGTGTGTAATTAAAATGTAACAAAATCAGCAGTGTGCTGTCATCATTTTCCACACCTAAGGAACAGTTCAGAGTATCTGCATTAACAGGCCCTAGATGAATGCTGAAATTAAAGTGATCGTTAAGCAGTGGCTTTTGAAATGGGAAGTTTTGATAATGGCATGAAAGCACAACTGCTTGTATTCACATTAGTAACAGCTATTTTGTTCACACCTACAGAGAAAAAAAGATTTGCTAGATGACTTGTCTCTAATCCAAATATAGAAAAACAACACTAATTGGCTTACAAATAATAAATAACTAAACCAGAAGTAGCACAGAAGTGATTTTCCACAACCCAAGGGACACTGTGTGGTATGTTACTATATTTCCTCATTTCAGCTTCACACCACAAGGGAGTTTGCTAAAGCCTAGAGCTTTGCAAGCAGGCTCTACGACTTTGAAACTTCCAGAAAGAAGTTTGCACACACAAATAATATCCAATTTACTATAACTTCTCCCTCCTTTAACTCAGAAGATGTCATTCAGTTCTAAAAGCAAGTAAGGTTTTTTAGACTTAAAAAGGAACCCTTTTTTACATGCAAGAGATGAAACAACTACATGAAAATAGACCGACACAATCAGATGCCCGACACTGTTATACAGTTGAGTTTTCCACTGGAATGCTCTCAGCTCTCCATCCGCTTTCGTTTCTCTAGTTGCTTTCTGCCCCGATGACCGTAATTCAGACTCGTTCCCTACCAGATTTCCTAAGAGGATGCACACTAATCACCAAACTATCCAAAGGAAGCTGAAACTCTCTGAATACTCACCCACCTAGGTAGCTCTTGCATAATCAGATAATCAGCAGTAACTATTTTACAGCTCCCTTCAATTGCACTAGCACAAAAGGGGTCAGTTCCTAAGAGAAGCTCTTTTGTCTTCCCCTCTTGCATAAATGGTGAAAAGCTTTCTGCCTGTTCACGGATGCTGAATCAAAATATAAAGACTCAAACATGCTTCAGATGTCTGACACATTAGATGTGCATTTACATACTGGCTTTGCATTTTTAAGTGTTTACTTTGGGATTGCTAAATTTTTAAGATACAACCTTAGAAGAAAATACAATTAATAAAATCCATGTAATTACTTCTTTACCACTATTTTACAGCATCTCACCGTATGTCTTGACTCCACATGGGGGCCTTGTTTTATAGAGAAGCTGACATTGTATTTATGCCACATTCTGAAGTCAATAAAATCTAACAATACACGTTTGCAATTATTCCCACTCTTCCCACACTCCACCTTCTAAGTCCTATTCTACTAGTACAATACACTAAGCATATGGTTATCAAATGTTGCTTAACCTACGTGCTAGAAAAGTCAAGACACAATAAAAGGATTGCTGCCCAGAACCTCAGCTGGTGTAAATTAGCATAGCAGCATGGAACTGATGTTACTAAATTGGTATATGTAAGCTGAGTAACCAGGCCCTGCTGAAAGCTTTTATATGTTCTATTACTGAACCTCATTTACCCAGTTCACAACACACATGAATATAAGATGTGTAGAAAAACTTAGATACTGTAATATATGAATACAGAGTCATTTCTAGCTATTACTCAACATGAAAAAAAGCTGATTGAAAGTATTACTTTTCATTCAAATTCAAAATTTTAATACCAAATTTCACCAACACACAAAAAGGCTTCCAACCCACTCTGATTAATCTGCTGTAAACAAATACAAAACTCAGGTTGTCACTTACATTACCAGGCTGTATTTGGAGAATTTAATGGATAAAATATTTTTTCATCCATTGCTGTTTTACTGAACAATTTTACTGGGGAAAAAAATTTGTAACAACACATGTATATTATATCTAATCAAAGGCTGCACAGTCATGTCAGTGTCCCCACTAGTCTAAATTTTTCAAAGACTTTTACAGGATTAAGCAAGTACTACTGCAAGAGGGTGACTGGTGGAGGTATCAATTAAACTGAAATTACCTCATTTGCTGAATCCGTGTATTAACCACAAGAAATGGTTCATTCATCTATCCCAAATCTGCATGGACAAGAAATGCAGTGATAATGGGAGATGGGCGTTCCCCATATTCACATTGTGAAAGTTTCATTGAGCTGTGAGGCTGAGATTACATTTTCAGGCATCATAAAAATCTGCCTTTTGGAGCAACTGTTTAGACGATGCAGGAGAGAGAGGCAGTTTTGATTGCTGAGTCCGTGAACAACATACGAGCTGCCTATAACAGTGACCAAAGCATGCGCAAACTGAGTATCTTTGGAGAAAAGAAAAAGCCAAAAGTCCATCACATGGCATTAAGTTTTAAAAAGGGAAACTACATAAAATGAGTAACTTAAAGAAAATTAACTGTGCAGCTAAAAAGGTAAAATGCTTGCAGGTGGCATAGAAAAAATACCATAATTAGAGGCTCAGAGTGTATTTATACTGCCACAGCAGACTTTAAAAGAAACAAAAAATCTTTCAAGAGTTGCAATAAGGAAAAGGATGGCATTAGAGGTAAAAGAAGTCATGTCTAAAAAAGGAAAACAGAAAACAAAAGAAAGGAAATTCTGGCAAATTAAATAGAAACCACAAATGTTGACCTACTAACCATAGAGTGGAACCCATTGCTTAAATCACCACTGATGCTAAAAAGTAAATTGAAATCCACTCTAGTTTATGTTAGTGTGCTGGACTGCAAACTGCACATCCTCTTGAGCTGCTACACATGATTTTCTGCTGGTCCTGTTCTGAGTATAGTGATTTATAAGAGTGGGTGGTAGCCACTTCATCTTAAATCAAAGAGCTCAATCCACTGTTGTACAGGAGTTAACACTTTCATGCTTTTCCCTAAAAAACTGCTAGAAACCTGTTTATCTGACAACCCACTTGGCTGAAAAGGACCTCTTGTCTTACCAGAACAGCTGCTCTAACATGCAAAACTGTCAGCAGAAGTTTCATAACGTTTATTCTTCCTACAGAGACACTTCATATCCTCCTGAAAAGATACTTCACGTGTGCCTGCTTGTATGCTTCTTCGTAACAGTGATCGCATCTATGTCTAGAGAGATCCTTGTAATGCACCTATGTCTCATAAGCACTCCCCCTAAAACACCTATACCTCATATTTATTGACTCCTTTTATGCAACAGGGAGGGGAATGAAAGCGCCTCAGCTGACGGGAAAGAACAGTGATACGCTGTGGTCTGGAGCAACCTATGCACAGGGCTATTCCCAGGAACGCCAGTGGAGGTTGAACCATAGAAATGCTCTTAAATTCTTAAATTTGAAGCTAACTATTACACTGCCAGCTGACTTTTATGTGCCACTGAATCCAAACTCTGTCTGTGCAATGGTAAAAATTTGCAATGAAATCAATTAAGTACAGATTATGATAATCAGAATTATGTAACTGAGCTGCTTTTTTCTGGTTTTTAAAATATGGCCTGCTGAAGCAAACCCAAAAGAAAACCCAAGAATGTCTTCTTCAGTATTTCTGTGTGATGGCAGGGTAAGCAAATTCTTTAGACAAGATTTCAAAACCATCAGAACCTTTTTGTACACCTCCTCACAGGTAGTGGTGAATGCTTTACAAATTAGTATTTCTGGTTTGTACAGCTTTCCAATCTTTTTTTTTTTTTTGCTTTTTACAAAAGATTACCTGAAACACTTCCAACTCAGCTTTGTACTTAGCTTTGTAATAGACCTGGCTGATATTTTTGGCTCGTAAGTCTTTACAAAGAGGAATACACTCACTTATACACATATTCCATAAAATAATTTACACAGTGCTTTGTGGAACAGATGCACTTTTCCACCTGTGTTATCTCCAGTGGCCACAAGACACTACACTTTTCGGATTGCTGAAAGAAATTTATTTTAAAGAAGATACCTAACTGTTCTGAATGAAGAAACAGGATGCCTGGCAAATCAGCATAGGCACGCTGTTCCAAACAGAGAGCACACAGTACTGGCAAATGCAAGTGTGAGACAAGAAAAAGTGGAGTGAGCTAGAGAGCTGGAAGATGAATACAGAGGGGTGCTTACTGTAAAATATAAAATATTGCATCATCTATCAGGATGGAGAGAGTGGAAGATTTTTAAAATGGATAAGTATTTTTTTATACAGATACATATGGTCATGTTATAATGGGTCTGGGACAAATAAGACGGATGAGGGCGAGGACAGAAAACTGCTGAGGTTGCAAAAGTACTACTGAGATTTGCACATATGTGGATGGAAGCAAAGATAGGTTTTGAGGAGCTACTAGCATCTATCAGCTCTTTTTATGCAAGTCTTTACCACACAGCAACATACTACGGTGTATTAGATTACTTTGGTTACATACTATTTATTTTGAACAAATTAACAGAAAGAATCGGGTAGCTGCCAAAATCATACACGTGTACTTTGCCTTCCATTTCTCATTCACCCGGCATATTCTGTTTATATAAGCATGTGCTTTTCCTACAACTGGAAGACAGAGAGATAACACGAGAATGGCAGCAGCGGATCTATCTAGAGAAAACCAGACTTCTAGATGAAGATTCATACAACCAGTGCTGGGCTGGACAAACAAGACAAGGGCTCACAGTATCCAACCCCAGAGTGAGCAAAACAGCATCCCTTCTGGAATGACAAGTGAAACAATGAGAATGGAGAAGGAGGTATTGTACAAAAACGCGTGCAATGAAAGCACAGTAAAATATTTTGCTTTAATATCTACAGATTTATTTCTTTAATTTATTCCAAAGAATTAATCAGAAGTGGAAATCAGACATCAGATTTAATACAAGACTACAACTAACCTTTAAGTTACTGCTCCTATTGCTTTCTCTCTTACCCACTGTGTTTTCTGAACTTCTTTGGGTTGCAACAGACACTGTCTGACAGCTACGGACTTACAGTTAGTGTTAGAATATAAAATCCTAAAGAGTAATGCTAAAAATTAGCCCTGGTTAAAGTAGACTATTTGGAGGAGATCTAAAAATCACTCC
>NW_008794581.1:6777462-6798174 GCF_000699145.1 Aptenodytes forsteri | reverse complement strand
AAGTGAACATTTTGGGGGGAATTAAAAAACCCCCCCCCCCCCCCCCCATACTACATAGATACAAAAATGCCAATTTACTGCATATAAGGACAATTTTCTATATAAGTGAATTCTTAGCATATCCAAATACATTCTTAAGATATAGCAAAAATAACTGATTGAATTTAAGATCAATTTAAACTTAGGATAATTTGTTTAAATTACTATTATTGCCCTAATCTGTTTTAAAAAAAAAAAGCCTATCCAAAGACAATTTTAGAATAAATCTGTTAAAAGCTTTTACTATACCACCACTCATCTCGTCTATTTTCTCTCACTAAGGTTTGTTTTTTTGACATCTTCAGAGTTAAATAATCTAGGGAATACAAATAACTAGTAGAAACTTAACACTCAAGACCTTTAAGCAGATCTTTCAGAGCCTTGCAGAGTTTTTGTAGCATTTTTTTAAAAATAGATTGCACATATTCATGGTTTACTTCAGAATATAATACTAACAACAGAGTATGCTGATTTCAGCAGCAAAATACGCTAGCTTTAACTAAAGATTGTGGTTTCAACTAGTAACAAAACCTGAGACACAGGTACACAAGTGCTGAGTTTTTACCCCCCCAAAAAAAAGTTTACCTGTGATGTTGAATGTCAAAATAACCTTTAGAATAATGAGAAGTCCAAAGATCAATCCTTATTATGACATCCCTTCTGCAAATGGCATGTTTTCTGTTCAGATAACAGTTAAACAGTATTTGCTGGAGAGGTGCATATGTGATGATTCATCTGCGTTTGCCTGAACATGTATATAAATCTAGCACTTGAATAAATAACATCTGTGTACCGTACCCACGTCTGCAAAGCACCAAAACACTGTATGGACATGTATTCTTGTATCAACAGCAAAGAACAGGATTTCTAAGGGCTTTGTGGTTGGTTCCCCACATTTACACTGCTGAAACCATTCCAAGCCAACAGCCAGTATGAACACAAGAGAAAAGCCATTTATTCAGCAGTAGCTGCAGTTCTATGAGATGCATACTCTCATGCACAGAAGATCAGACAGCAGTCATGCCTATTTCACTTGTTCCGTACCAGGTACAGAGACATTAACTGCAGTTAACTGTTTCTGGTTCGAAAGCAGAAACCGTGAAATAAATCCATTTTGGAAGAAGTTAACATACAATTTTTCTGAAGCACAAAGTGCTCCGAGAGACCCTGCCACTGCCAGCTTTAGTTCCTGGCTGCCAGACCGCCATGGGCTCTGTGACCTCCCAGTTCCTCCAGCACCAGGGACTTCTGTGGGAGCTGTTTCTGAGGATTTTCTCCTTGCCCTGTGGTTAGAGGAGGCAAATCTGTGCTTTGGGTTTTCTAGGTCCAGGCCTCTGGAAGCGCCAATGCTTCCAAACTCACAGCAAGCCACTCTTTAAACTAGTATTCCGGGCAGCTCCAGACTTATCTCCATTTCTTGATACTTAATAACTCTCCACCCAGAAATATGGCAGAACCCCTTCATGCTCTGTGACTAGGACCTCGCTTGAGTAAGGCCCCTCACAGCTTCCAGATTCCTTCATAAAGCACAAGAATACCAAGAGGAAAATTACAGAGCTCAAATCAGACACAGTCCTGTACACAGGGGTATAGAGAAAACCCATGTGCAAAATCAATTTATGACTACCTCTAAAATGACAGGAAATGCATGAACAATCATAGATGGGGAAAAAAAGGAGCACTTTACAATGAGAGAGGACATTTTAAGCCAGGTAACTGAACTACTTCCAGTATTGGGAAGCAGTATTACTGAACTAATGCAGAGGTTTGCAGCAATGATGCTGGAAAAGCCAGGGATGACCAGAAGGACTTTGAGAAGATGGGTGAATACAATGCGATGCTGAAGAACTGTATGGTTCTTTTGACTCTTGAACTTAAAGGTAATAGACTAGAATCTCTCTTTTACCAAGCTCCAGTGTTATACCGTAGGCTGCAGCAGGGAGTTCTACCTGTCTGAGAAGTCTTTTAGTAAAAAGGTCCCACGGGAAGGGACAAGCAAAAGAATAATTAGTATTCTTCACTAACCACAGCAAGATACCACTTGCCCTACATTATCCTGACCCACACTCCAAGGAAAAAGATGAAATAATAGGTAGTAAATCAAGAGTTGCATATACATAAAAGAAGAAAGATCCACTGATATCTCAGGCAAGGTATCAACCTTTACATAAAAAAACCTCATACCCAAAGAAACCACACTCCTCTCCAAAGAATGCCCGAATTCTAGGGCAGACAGACAGCATCTATAAAATTTATGGCCTCCTTGAAGGAGGGCTACTACTATTAATAACAAAGATGCTTAAAACAGGATCTGTAATAAAAGTATTGTTACTTTGATTAAGTGAATTAAGGCTTGCCTTTGTACACTTGACTGTGGAGTGCCTTAACAATGTCACTGAAAAGCCAGATTATTTCTGAAGAAAAGCACCTGAAGGCAGTAAGATTATGTCCTGGTGATGCCCCAGTTCTCATGATTGTATCAATGAAAAACAAAAGCAGGTATTTGTCAAGTGATTCCAGCAGAAAGGGAAACCCAGCTTCCACAAGTTGACAGGCAGCTCCTTCCCTCTACCTCTGAATCTGACTTGCAGTTTTACCAACAGGTCCTAGCGTTACACGTGGGCTAAGCTTCTCACTGGAAGGGAAATTGTATATAGTGAATATACAGCTGACATTTTTTTTTTAAGAGGATGAGAAGATTAATATCAGTTGACTGAAATATCTTAACGCAACAGATTTTTCTAAGCACTCTCCACTCAACTTACTGAGTAACCTACCTATTCAAAATTGTGGTCTAACAAAGGTATAATCACCTCTTTAAATTTTGGGGTTCTGGTGCTCAAGATCAGTCTTAATTCTGCACATTTGCAATTACTAATTGAGTTTTCTTTACATTAGAAATCACCATATGATGTTTGCTGACCACTAGTGACAAGCTAAAAGGTTATAATATATATCAATAGCTTTTTGAGAACATACTCAAAATTTGCACCATTTTACCACTTCTTGATAATGAACTATTAAATATAACTACAGCTAAAAAGACCTTAACTAAGTACTCCTTACCAGGCCAGGAAAGGTTCTGTATATTGAAGTTAACGAGTTTAAGTCCCAAACTCACATATAAGAAACAACCAATTATCCCGTCTGAAACACAGGCTTGTAAAACTCTCAGTTACTTGTAAAACGGTCTGCTACACACGAGTAAGATGTTGTTTAAATGACTTGTTTGACTAGATGTATTCACCATGAAATTGATTCTTTTAAAGCATTATTTTTAAACCTGATACAAGTTAACATAAACTGAAAATAGGAAAAAAATCTGGCATTATAAAGCATAGGTTTCAGTATGAGTTTAGTATTTTATGAGGTCGAGGGTTACTTGAATGAGAAACTCATCAGAACAAATAGTCATTTGTAGGGCAGTAATTGAAAGGTTTAATACGATTAAACTATTCTGCCATTTCTATGCCAATATGTATGGTATAGGATCTAGTGTTATTCCACCACAGCCTGTGCAGCTCCAAAGTAGTACAAAGACAATAAAACAACAAATAGAACATCTTTCAGCCATAAGCACCAGAAATAAATCTGAGCTGCTATTTTTCTATAGTGTGAAAGTAGCACTATATTGTGGTTTTACACCTGACACTTCCAGTTAGATTTAGTATTATTATTTTGTTATGCCCTTTAGGCAGCGGGTGGTATGAGAAGGGGATAACTAGCAACAGGCTACTGAATATTCCTCAATCTCCAGCTCAGGGACTCAGTTTTCAACTTTACAGTGGTCCAGATTTCAAAGAAAAAGAAGAAACCATTGCAAGGAGGTCATGGAGTTGAATATATTTTAAAAATCCCAAAGCTAAAAATATGTTCTTCAATAACATTTTAGATTTGAATGTTTAGCACGGTACTATAAATATGGACACATAGACCATGCAAGGGTTACTGAACAGACTAGAATTTGCGAAGTAATGCTTAATGTTTGCTTCCATAACTGGAAAATGGTTCTGTTGGTTTAAAATTAATCAGGGCATGTTGCTAATAATTCATAGATGCTTTAGTGACTTAAACCAAAAAAAGTCTACTTGGTAACAGCTAAAATTTGAAATCTTACTAATGGAACATTTCCAATTGTCCTCTCAAAAAAGAAAACGACCTTATTACAAGATGAAGCAGTAACAATAGTTATTTTAAAAATCAATACAACAAAAAAAGTGTTTTATACATTGCTCCAGAAAAGCTGGAAAAGATACTATGCTGCCTACTGCAAAACTGTTTTGGAGAAGAATCAAATTCTCAGACTTTGAATAAAGAAGTATTTGCACATTGTACAGCAGTTTACACAACATCCAGTGAAGAGTGCCACCAGCCACGCTGTTTTATAAGCCCAGTTGTAGACAGATTAATAGAAAGGACAGTGTCATCATCATGTCAGTCAGACCACAGGCAGTGCAACAGGAATTGGAGAGGGGAAGTAGAGAGAGGTGTGAAGAGATCAACCACATAAAATGGCTTTAGATGACTTACAAGCAATAAAACATCCTGCTTCTAAAGATGTCTAATCCATCACAGCAGAAATGACATCATATTAAAAGAAAAAAATTCCAGCCCAGCTGGTAGTGTATCAGCTTGATGTTTGCCAACTAGAAAGGACAAATCTGCAAACGGACTTGACGGTGCTTGAAGCAGAATATACTGAAAAGTGGACAATGCTCAGAAAAATCAAGGTGAAACAGTGACATTTGTCTCAGGAAACAAAAAATGGTTCATTTGTTCCCTTGATGAGATTTAAAATGTATTAACAGGATCTATCAGTAAAAATAAGGTATAAATGTAATCAACTGGGTTTAGATTAAAGACAAATGCAGGACAAACAAGTACAACTGGATCCTATAAAAAAATTCCACTGGCTGGTGGTCTGATTGGATCTTCAGCTATTCTTGGGGGAGGGGAGAGAGCAGTTCTGCTTATTTTATACAAAACACATGCAACACCATAACACTTCCAGTAAGATTTGTATATTCCATTTTTTATTAAAGGTTAACATATGTGAATTTTGTGAATTTTACCGTGTTAGTTAAAACACTAAGTTCCTTCCCTTTTAGCCATGTCTGTATTTATGGATAGAGCATATGAAGATAAAAAGCCAATGAAACTACATTTTAAGTTATACTGTTCCACTAATATAGCCTGTACACTCAAAAGTCATATATAAACCAATCCTTATTTCTGTGAACACACTCAGTCATCTACCTTGCACAATGGATTTTCTAATCTAAAGGGTAAACATGCACAGTTCAGTTATTTGCTTTTCATTATCCACAGTATATGATTGATCAGCTAAGACATTTGGTTTTCCTTCTTCACTGGATGACATTTTAAAGCATGGCAGTAACAGACAGATAACCCAATAAACACCACCACTTGTGTTTGTGCACAAATACCCTGGATGACATGCAACTTCTCATTCTCTGTACTCCTTTCACTACTAACATTCAGCGATGACAGTAAGTTTATTATCAGTTATGTAATTTACTCACGCTTGATACAACAGTGTAAGAAAGATACAGGATTGCACTTTAGCTATCAACTACATATTAGTCTACATGCAAGAAGAACATCTCAATTTGTATCATATAAAAAGGTAAAGTGACATCATTAAAATGGCTGCACAAAAATGCCCAACTGAAGCAAGAGGAGAAACAGGTCTTGTTAATGTCATATCCAATACTGCTTCGCCTCATTAAGCACTCCCAACATCTTGATGGGCTATAAAGAAGTAAAAACACTTGGTCAAGTAATTTTTTTTCATGAACAGTTCATCTACCTATTACCAGTCCCAATGTGTGGAAATACATACACATCCAGTGCAACAGAAACCCATTTTACAGGAAGAAAAAAACATCTATGGTCTTATACTTTGGTATTGGCTCATACATGTGCATAGTACATTTTTACCACTGCAAGTTAGACTCAAGTTCATTTCTAATCACACACCTGTGCAAACTGAACAATATATACAAGTGAATGATTGACTGCATGGAAAAGTGAGGAGAAGGGAGAGGGAGTAAAACAGGAGTTGCCTGTTGGAAATAACACCGTAACAGGCACAATTCAAAAAGCTTTTAGATTGCTTCTTATAAGTATTCTTTGTGAGGGAATAGTACTATTTAATTTAATTACTCATTGCCCATTCAAACATATTTTAAAGCTATTTCTTTGTACTGCTAGAAACAGCTACTGTTCAGACCTCTCCATAGTGCACTGGGCTTGGCTGCATGCTACTAACCTCACAACAGGCACCCTTCCAAATCAGAGGGGAGAGTAGAGGGCAGCAACATCTCTCCCAGCTAACACCGGTTTGTGGGATTATTTATTTATTTATTTAAAAAACCACTACAGATTGCAAGACACTGTGATACCACAGTGATATAGACCATGCCTCTATCTGATACAGAAAAATCTGGAACATTTTGAATCCTAATTTGTACTTAAAGCTGAAGATACTCAGAAGCAGGAAACTGCGAGGAGAAAAATTAGTAAAGGGACGCTAACACCGGTTTGTGGGATTATTTATTTATTTATTTAAAAAACCACTACAGATTGCAAGACACTGTGATACCACAGTGATATAGACCATGCCTCTATCTGATACAGAAAAATCTGGAACATTTTGAATCCTAATTTGTACTTAAAGCTGAAGATACTCAGAAGCAGGAAACTGCGAGGAGAAAAATTAGTAGAGGGACATCAAACAGAAGAAAAAAAAATCCCTTGCTGTACAATTGCTAGCATTAATATATTCTAGGACCATGATCTAGGTCACCTTCCTGCAGAAGGAAGTTTGTGCAAAGAAGTGGAGGTCAAGCCTAGAGTGACATGGTTCACTGAATGACCAAATAGAGGTTTACATATTTCCTTTATGGCTGCTGGTACTGGTTTCAGCCTAGAAGCCTCTAATGAACAAAGAGAGGTCTGATCCCTTCTGGAGCCATTCATGTATGATTAAGATCCAACAATACAGCACTTTGATCCACTGAGCTATAGAAGGATTGGATGTTTCCTGAAGGAGTCATTTTGGGTGAAAGGGGAGGAGAAGAAAAGAAGAAGGGAATTTTCCCCATCAGGTCAATCTTACTGAGACAGCACTCTTCTCACATCTGACGTGCATTGCACTCTCGTGAGAGTTTTGAAGCTTTGGAAAGATGACAGATGACTGAGGTATGGAAAAGAGGAGTGAACTGTGGTATCAATGTCTCAAGTACAAAGAATAAATTTATCTTTTTGAAGATGGAATAAAAATCATTTTCAAGAGAAGGAAATTGAGTTAGCTGTTGCAAGTCATATTGCAACAAAGAAGGACATATAAACGGACAATCATTACAGCAAATTGGATAGCATCCTTCAGAGACATGTTTGAAAAGCTTGCAGTACCATAGTCAAAAATACATGCTTCCTCACTCTGATGTAGCTGAAAACAGCAGGAGATGTATGGGTAGGTCTATAAAAAAAAATCTCAGAGAATGAACACCTGGTTCCTTGAAAGTAATCTTTCTATCTTGACACCAATATACTTCACATAACCCAAGAGAATTAAAGGCCTGTTTGAAGTTAGAAGAGCATGTACATGACACACCATTTGGAGGAGTATTTACTTTTTTCAACAGACATAAGTATTAAGCACAGGTGATGGATTCAGATCCGCAGGAATGAACGGAGGCTGGAATGTCTAGACGACCAGGAAAGCATAACACAGGTGTGACAGCTCCGCTCGACTATCACATTCCAACATTTTCAGTATAAACTAAGTAACTTCCATCATCTGTTGATATAAAAGCAGAAGAGGGAAAACATATTTGGCTTTGTCTACTACAAATGTCTACTCCTAATAATTTATTTTGGAAGCTAACTCTCCTTTTCATATTTGGGTTGGATGCTTCCAAGTCCACCTGGGGATGGCTCAGCTCTCTGGCTATCCAATACAACAGTTTTCAGTTCAGAAAACACTTTAAATTCTCTGTCACTGGTTTAGCCAGATTGCTTATACTTGAATGCTTTTTATGTGGTTGTCCTACTGGACAGCAGGTGATTTTTTGCTCAAGAGAAAATCTTCATATTTGACATTTCCATTCTAACTTCTTTAATCCCTTGCTAATGTATGTATACTATGATTCCTCATGTACAAATCAAGGAGAACACACTGTCTTTCCTCAGATAATTTTTGAAATCCAACAACAACGTAGAGCTGCACTGACAGCCAACTACCAACAGCAGGAAAGTCGAGGTGAAAGCAAAGGGAATCAACAAGGTGGTAACCCCAAAACTAAAATCTATTGTCAGTATTTGCAATAAAAGGGGGTTTGCCACCAATCTTGTACCATGAAAGAGACTACCGCCCACTATAAACTACTCAGTTTTATACTGCTATAATGTCAGATGTATATTAAATAAACCTTGAACTACTGTGTTTCTGTACACAAGTAAGGCAATTAAAAGGTATCTACTCCACAGGAAAAAATATATGGAACAAGCATTTTGCAGCTGTGTGTTAAGTCAATGTCGATAAGGAGGTTTCCTCCAATTCTAAAAACCACAGTTCACATGAAAAAGATGGGATTTGCTTTGGAAAGCTCACCTGCAGTTTATGCTTAAGGACTATATGGCAAGTGATTTAGGTACAGTTTATCTATTTTGGAGTTGAAGTTACAGAAAGGGAAATTTTATTTTCCCTATCACATATCTGCAGTATAACATGTTCAGCAGACACCTTATCAGTAAAATCTTCTTCAATAACTAATGTTTGATTATTCCTGACCTAATTTCATCTGCTTCGCAAAAGATAATCTCAAATTAATCATCTAATTTTCATCAAATAATTAAAAATGTATTAGAGCACATTTGCTATTACAAATCCATGAAATGGAGACAATTTAACAAATCCATTAGACTAGTACAAATACGATTTTTGAAACTATAGAGCTGTAGACAAGAAATCAGTCCCTTTGGAAAACTAACAGTGGGTCGTTCCCTAGGACTGATGTGTGAGTTAGCAGAGGGGCAGGAGTCTGGACAGCAGCACTCTCCCATGACATTCACAAAGTTGCAGTTCATTAATGTTACTGCTAAGAGCAGAACCTGGTCTGACAGACCAAAACAACTTACTGACCCTATTTAGAATTAACGACAAAGGCATAGATTTTAATGGCAGGTAAGCAGTTAGGCTAGCTGCCAATTACTGCCAACCTGCAACTGGACGTAGTGACACATGTGCTTTTGAAACTCGCCCTACAGCCATACACAGCTGAGATATTTGACAGCAGATATGTGACTGCTCTTCTTCACCTTTAGGAGTGCTCCACTTTTCAGAGTTGTCTGTACAGCAACAGTACCCCACGTGTAATTTTGTGACACTTAATTTTCAATAATTTCATTATATTCTGGGTTTTGGAAAGTCTGTTTTGTTCTGTTCCGGTGACCAAGAATTTTTTACATTAGCTTTCAAACAAAAAAATGCACTATCTTAAAAGTTGTTGCTACAGATAGTGATAATTAAATTGTATGCAGAGTATTGGTGTACTGCAGCTGTACAGTTATGCCCAGCTTCTTGATCAGGCTTTCCCAGAAAGCCCTGTCACTTCCTTCTTGATTTAAGGTCAAAGACAAAGTCATAGCAAACTTTTGACTGAACTTGTCTAAAATACATGTGCAGGGTAGAGCTTTCACTTGGGTAGTGGCCAGCCCACCTTTGGCTCCCAGTGACAACTGAATATCCAGCTGCAGCTAGGATGAAGGATGAGAATTTGGCATGTCTGTAGCAGTCAAACAGGAAAAAATTTACTCCTGACTCCAGGGATAAAGGATCACCTTCTTTGCTTTGACTGGCCAGCTAGAACAAGGGGGGCAAATTTTCTTTGCGTTCACTGGCCATGAGCTCAGTCTGCTTCATTTGCTATTCAGACTTCACTGTAGCAGTGGAATTGTCCATGTGACTCATGGACAAAGGCAAATGCTGCAGGACTGAAGCCCTCTACAAACGCATGGTGACTGGAGCTCCAGTTGTGGTCATACATCAAAGTTAGGTCAAGTTTGGCCAGCAGAAATGGAAGCAAAAAGAGCTAAGGGGACTACACAATTGTTTCTTTTTTAACATTTTCTCTCTCCCCTAATTCAGCTCAAAAGAGAGCCCAGGAAGGTAGGAACAGGTGAAGAAATGGTGAAGGATAGAGACAACAGGCAGCAAAAGAAAAACATGCTCCATTAGGAACACGTCAAGACAGAGGGAAAGATGTTAGAACTAAAAGCAGAAAGTTCAGATCATGATTAGTTTCAGATTAGTTTTGTTTATTGGAAATTGCAAGAGGCTGATACGAGGCATTATTGTATGAGAACTCCACCTTCCATTACAGCTACTCGTTTATCTCCAGTGTTTCCCATACATTTCAGAAGTCAGCTGAAAGCTCTCATTCCATAAAGCCCATATTTTGGGTCACAATCCAGAGGTTAAAAAAAAAAAAATGATTTTTCAAATGGTACTGAGATGTTAAAAGAACACCATACTACTCCCTGTTTTTCAGACCTACCTTAATCTGAAAAAGTGTCAATGTGAGCAGAGTTTTTATGATTCATGTGCGTTCAAGAATGCCACTACCAACTGCAAATCACTTTATTATTCATGCTATTTCAACAGTACCACTACCAATTGCAAATAATCATCATGACATTCCCTGAAAGCATGGCTAATAAAACAATATGGTAACATTTACCATCCTCATACCCAGTTACAGGATCTCCTATTTAGCTAACAGAATATCTAGAATCATATACCATAGTTAGAGAGAAGACAAAATATTCAAAGCATGTCTTCTATAAAATTAAAATTCAGATCTTGGCATTTTTTTCTTTTTTGTAAACACATAACCGACGAGCATTAGGAGTTCAGCAAATTTTGTTTATTTACTGCTATATTGCTTGCTTTAATTTTAAAGGCACATCTACTTTGGGCATCACTTATACAGGCATAAATAAGCTCTAGATTGATACAAATTACGATAGGGACACCAGATCTCTTTCTCAAAAGAACTGTTGGATTCTAGAAGGCTTTCGTGCAAAATACCATCTGACGTTAGAGATATTAATGAAGAAAATGTCATATATCCCTGTGGGCTAAATAAGTATTCTTTTCCCAGTTTTACAGATGGAAAACTGAAAGTAGAGATTAAAATCCTCAAATTGGCAAGTTATTTCACCAAGTGTTTGATTATCAGTTGTGAGCAGTCCCACTCAGGTGAGTAAATACTTCACTTCTGACTTGCAAGGAATTTTTTCCAATTCTTCCCACCCACCCCCGTCTCAAGGATGTTGGAATAAGCTCAGCCAGGTAATGGCTAGCCAGAAGAAAAACACTTCTTTTTAGGAACTGACACCAGCTCAGACTTGTTCTTTTCTGAGTCTGTGCCTTGGAGAAGTTCAGGAAACTTGTCATTTCTACACAGAAACTGTCTCCTAAAATAGCCTAAAATAGATTCACTTACAAATGAGCTCTGGCAGCACCTGGATCTGGCACATCTTGTGCCCCAGGAAGGGAATGAGATAGGTGAGTTGGTGAGGACCTGTGACATGTTTTTGCGTTTTCGTTAGGTCCTTGTCGTTTTGGAAAACAAGGGGAATTATTAGTGCTTATCATCTAGCTATTCAGTAAATTCCTTATAAAGGAGTGAATACATCCAGGCTCTCAGTCAGTTAACTAACCACAAGTTAGACTGCCAGGCAGGTAACAACAGAAAAAGGTGTAGAAGGCTGGTTTGCGCTGAAGACAAAAATAAACCTGTCTCTCTTTAGATCAAATATCGGGAAGCAGTAAATTACAGTAATTTGGAATTATGGAAAATTCAGAATTTTTTTACTAATCTCTTTCCCAGTATATATTAGTATAATGAATTATACATTGTAAATACAGTAATTTTTCTTATCCACATCTCTCAACTTTTTCACATCACTGTGATATGACCATATAAAGCACTAATTCTCTTCTCCCTTCCAGGTAAGTTTGAATATGCAAATTCAAGGGGTTTAAAATAGAGTAAGACCAAGTTTATACAAATGATGTTTTGTTGGCAAATATATCTCTTATTCATAGGGGTAAATTTACGCATAAAGAACTGAAATACGTCGAACAAATTTTGTCCCATTTCCCTGCATTTACAGCTGTATTAGGAGTCCCAGTGCTATGTATTTGCCACACATATAGCTGTTCAAAAGATGTGGCATGGAGCCAAGAAGACAAGATATTAAAGCCTATTAACAGTGCCTCATGACTGTGAATTAAAGAATCCTGTGGAACCATAAACTGTCTAGAAAGAAAATGAGAAAAATAATAAAATTTGATCAGAGGGTTAATATATTTTTATTAGTGCCTGGCAGCAGACTAGTAATAGACCATTTAAACGTGTACAGCAATATAACTGACTTGTGTCAGATGCATAGTGGTGAAAAAGTCTGCAGACAGTAGAGTATTTACAGCTAATTAAAAAAAAAAAAAAAAAGAAAGAACCTGACTAGACTTAGCATGGATTTTATCTGTATTTCTCAAGCTGATATTCTCTGGAATGTGGAGATTCTCTAAAGGAATCAAAACATTACCGAATGCTTCCAGGCTATCAATGACAATAATTACATAGCAAGCACTGCTGGGAAACTAGAATTCCCACTTTAAAATCCCAAACTATCTAAAAAGCTCAAAATACAACTCTTCCCTCACCAAACTCTGTCTAAACAAAGTAAAAATAGCTGTTCCATGCACAGAAAATTTGCCCAGTCCAGAAGATGAATGCTGCAAGCTAGAGCTATGTCTCTGTCAGTAGCTGCAAAAAGTAATTATTTCGAAGTATGTCTGGCCCATTAGTCAAGAATTTTATAGCAAGTCTCAGAAATAAAATTACTACTTTTTTCATAATAGATTATAAAATGAGTATAAAGTATTTTGTAAGTTAGACTTTATATTTCCTCAAACACTTAAGTCTTGAGAAGCCAGATTTTATGGTTGTAGAAAGTTTTGTATTTAAATACCGAAAAGACTGTATTTAAAAAACCAAGGATGTTAAAAAAGTTCCAGGCTCTTTTTCTGGCTTTCCCATTTGTGTTCTGTAACACTACAAAGCTCATATTAATTCATTTTAGCTACTAACACATTTGAGAAGTTTGTGGACAAAGAGTTTACGAACACATCTGAAGATTCTCCAAGTAAATACAAACAGAAAGTCAAAACATTAGCTGAGTATGGAAACATTAATGGTAGGTTTTTGTTGTCCTCCTCCTCTGCCAAAATGGTCTTACTGTTTACTTGTTAAGATATTTATATGTATTTATACAGAATTTAAAGATAGAAAGGAAAAACATCAAAGAAAAAGGAGAAAATAAATATGGCCTGTTTATCCCTCTTCATTTCTTCCCCTCTCCCCCTCAACCAAGTGCCTTTCCTGTGCTTACCTTGTTCTGATCTTTCAAATCCACCCAACTGGACAAGAACCATCTGCTGCAGCACCACAGCCCACAAGGCCAGGAATAGCATGGAGAACCATAGCATCACCTAGCCCACAGGCTGTTTTCTCACGACTGCTGAAAACGTGTCCAAGAGCCAGGTCATACTGCCTTCCATCTCCCACAGAACAGATTGCAGTGACTCAGGATCCTTCTGGGTCAGAAGTCCGCTGGGCCAACCTGCCGCTGCCATACACAGAACTAATTCACCCCTCTTACGGCCACTCCACCAAGCCTATTTTCAAATGTTCTGGCAGACAGCTATGAAAAATAAGTGCCTTTTAGCAGCAGACTGAAGTGAAACTTTGGGACATTCAATGAGAACAGACGTGCAATTCAGTTTAACACTGGACAACTCGTTTTTATTAATGTGTTTTTTTAAATGATGCTTCATTAAACTACACCAAACGCTATAGTGGCATCACATAAACACATTTTCTTTGCATTTCTTGAGGACCTCTTAGAACAACACCTGGAGTCCTAACACCTTGCTGTGCTAAAGCAATGGTTATTTTGGTGATTTGATTAATCCGTTCTGGGTCAGTAAAGCATGCACACATTTATGTGAGTCGACTTCACAAATACACTATAAAAATGATACGGAGAAAGGGAGAGGTTACTGCCAGAGAGAGAACATCTTTAAATAATAAAAATTAATAAACTCCACAGCAGAAGAACTCAGATGGAATTATAATGTACACTTCCTTTTTGTTTCCTGCTTACTATGTAGTAGAACTTATTTTGGCAATTAAATCATAGTAAGAAAGATGTTTATATACTGAGCTTCCCTTATGTTCTCCTCATCCTCCCCCTAAACACACACACACAAAGAAGGCACAGAAATCAACCAAACTGCAAAAAAGCCCAAAAAACTCCTCAAATATTTTCAAAACCATTTTCTTTAAAAATTTCCAGGTACCACCTGAAGTCAACAGAGGGACTTTCCTATTGGTATTTTATATTATAATGTACACTTCCTTTTTGTTTCCTGCTTACTATGTAGTAGAACTTATTTTGGCAATTAAATCATAGTAAGAAAGATGTTTATATACTGAGCTTCCCTTATGTTCTCCTCATCCTCCCCCTAAACACACACACACAAAGAAGGCGAAATCAACCAAACTGCAAAAAAGCCCAAAAAACTCCTCAAATATTTTCAAAACCATTTTCTTTAAAAATTTCCAGGTACCACCTGAAGTCAACAGAGGGACTTTCCTATTGGTATTTTATATGGAATCAACTGAGATATGAAATCTTCATACAGAAAGACAGCTACAATAAGCAAGTTAAATAGCATTGCCTTTCTTTGGTGTTATTCTTCTTGTTCTTTATGTAAGAGGTTCACCACAGACTCCCTCTGCTAATACTCTACTGTATTAGTACTCTAATCTGATATAAAGCAATACCATGACTACCTAATTAGTATCATAAACATCACCTATTTTTCCAATTAAAAATATGACCAATAGTTCCATTAAAACTTTTGTATCGTACTAAAACAAGCTGAAGATACATGAAGTCAAGTACAGGAACAGTGAAATGCCTTGTTTCACTACTTTAAAAAATTTTTAAAAGCCAGTATAAAATTCTGGAACATCACAGCAAGGCAGCAAAACCAAGCTTATTTCAATACAATATCACCACTAATGATAGCTCAAGAACCAGAAAAAGGAGGCAAGGAAAAAACCAATGAAACTATTTCCCCAAGCATTTGTGATGTCTGCTAAAGGACAGAAGGAAGGTGACTGGTAGTATCAAGATAAGCAATAAATAAGAGTTTGGGAAGTCACCGTGCTCTGTACAACTCCATTGCAAATTGCAGATTACTTTCAGTGGTGCTTTTTTACTCTTGAAAGGGGTTCCAGCAGTTCCAAACACAGAAATACTTACAAAAACCACTCACAACTTTGCTGGCTGCTAGTCAGAGTCTTTTGCTGTTGACAGGTGTTTCCTTAATAGCTATAAGCAATAGAGCAAAGTTGATTTGTAGACTAAAAAAAAGATGAAGACTTGAAGCATTGCTAGCTGACCTGAACACAAATGTCAGGAAATATGGGAAAAGCTCTTCATCTGGGACAAGTGAGGAGAAAAGCACAGTGAAGGTCACACCTCAGGTAACAACGCTCTTGTTCCAATCCAGAGATCTGTGGTCCTTTAACAGTACAAGGTACGTGGCTCTTTAATGACGGCAGCCTTCTCCTTTCAAAGGTAAAAATAATTTGGTACTAATGACCACAGAAGTTTAATGTCTGTGCTTACAAACCAACTAAATACCATGGGTCACAAAGTAAGAAACTCTTAGGTGATGGGCTGCAAGCCAGAGGGAAGCTCTACTAATCTGTTTGCTGCAGCTGGTGGCTCTTCCTACTTCTGCTACTGGAGAATCAGGATGAGACCTTGTCCATCCCAGGACTACTGAGGGATGCACAAAGGGAGAGCACAACACAGCCAGCAGCCCGAATCCAGACAGCTACTGTGCTACCCACGCAATTATTTCTGCATATTGGCTTTCTGTATCTACAGGCAGGTATGTCAAGCTCAGAGGAGCTTATTTTCTGTTTTGAAGGCCCTGATGCTCCAAAGCAAAGACTCTGAAAATGACTGCTGAGTCCTAGTAACTACCATAAATGCTGTGACAATGAAGGAAGAATTGTTCATAGACACCATGTCCTCCCCTGCTCCCTTTGAGGGCAACTACAAGTTAACTGCAACCATTCACGTGGGAAGCTCTGCCAGGTTATGCTTGCTTACAAACTGCTCATGCAACAGCAATATGACTAAGTGCAAAAGCTCCCAACTGAGAATAAAGAGCTCTTAGATGAAAAGAGAGAAATGTCAACCTGAAGAGACTGGGCTTTTTCGGACAGGCATATCCCCATAGAAACTCTCCCAAATCTCATATGTGACACCAAATCTTTTTAAACTAAGAGTTCAGGAGGGTCACGTAAATTATTTGCACAGAAAACAAACAAACAAACAAACATAGAAACTGCATGAAAAGAGTATCAGCTGTGAATGAACAAATCAACTATCCTAAAAAACTGAGCTACAGAAATGAAGGCCAGCATTTTTTACTTATTCCAAGCTCCAGACATTAATTGTCTCATTTGTCAAAGTTCTTAGCATTTTATAGCACTTCCAGATTCAAACAAAGTGCCTACTGAGTCTTTGATTGACAGTATCTAACACAGAAAAGTTCTCTCAAGTTGGGTTCGAGAAAAGAGAATTGGGAGAACACACAGTAAGGAACCACCCAAAAATGCTATGTTTCACTGATTTATTGGGCATTAGACAAAAATTCTATGATAAAGGCACTCAGATAGAGAAGCATTCAATTACTTCAACCATATACTTCTTTGTGCATTGCCTTGCACATCCTCCCAAACTCATCCTATTCCTTTCTCCAAGGATAACCAGCTGAGACCAGGGTTAAGTAAAACACTAAGCAAAATTCCCATATTCAGTAAGGCTTTTAAGCACATGCTGAAATTCAAGTATTTAAACTGTCCCATTAGTAGTTAAAAAGACATTGAAGAGCTTTAAGGACCAGAGATGACACCCTTATCATCTCTAAAAATAAGTCCCTGTTTAAAAGCTTTGCTGAATCAAGGCTTAAACACTAAGAAGTATTACTAACGGCTGATGCCTAAAAGAATCCTTGCTGAATCTTACTCTTTTCCCTTACCACAGAAGTATCTGCATGTACTTCAGCCTGCCTGATGGCCCATTTTTGGCTCTCCACACTTGGTACTAAGCTCTGTGAACAGCATCTTTCACAAAGACACTGCAGAAGAAGCTGCAGAAGGAAGGTGACATCCACGAATGTCAAGAGCACAATATCACATGACTGATATTAATATTTTATCAATATGGAATGCCAAAAATAAGCAGGAATGAATTTAGGCCAGATTTTTCAAATGAGATGCCTACAGTTAGATTCCTAACCCAGGTTTGAATGCTGACTTGACCACTGGCCAGTTCTCAGAGGTGTTGAGAACTTGCAATGCTCAGGGTTTCAGAACTTCGACATCACTGAAACATCGAGCTATTTGTTGAAGTACCTAAATATAATTTATGTAACATGACTTCAGGCTGGACTGACTTGCTTTAAAATTTTGATGATGAGAAAATTAAAATTAGTCACTACTTTATTCCAATGAAATGACCAATGGAAGCACCCAAAACCATGTGGTGAGTTTCTGTTTTATAGCAGTACGCAGCCCAGCATTGTAGCTACCTGAAACCACATTTCAGGAGCTAGAAAGCTACTTTCAAAAGTATTCTCTACAGCTAGTTTTCAACACAGAAACAGAAAAAAAAAGTACTGACATTCTTTGTTGTACACAATTTTGAATAATTTTTTCCTCTCTCAATTGAGGTTTTTGGGAATAAGATTGTAAATCATTCAGGCAAAGGAAACATTTCCATAGATGGCCAAATCACCCCACAGCTGAAATGCATCCACATAAAAACTAAAAATAAAACAGAATTATGCATCCAACTAACGTAAGTGTTATCTATTACAAAGAGCAAAAAGAATGCAGCTCACACTGAACACAAACCATAGCGTGCTTAAAAGGGAGACCACACCATCCTACATGCTACCAACTGATAACGTAAGACCAACAATTACAACTAAAAAATGATTATACAAAACCTGCTTAGACACAGGTCCACGCAGGACTTGAGTATAACTGGTCATTGCTATTTGCTGTTGATGCAAAAGTTCAGCAGAGAAACAGAAACCTACAGAGAAATATGCCCAAAGCATAAGCCCTTTCTCCCACATACTACCAAGATCCTATCTCGAGTTCTCCTGGAAGCCATGCACACGGGGCAGAACCTTAGTACAGGTTCCAAAAAAGCAAATGAACTGTTTCTCAAAATAATTCATTGAACAATCAGAAGCCGGAGAAGTCATTTCTATGGAAGAGAAAAACTCTTCTCAGTGTGGCAATAATGACCACCAAAAATCATCCACCAACAATCATCTATGCCTGACACAATATCAGGATGATTCTGTAATCAGATGAAATTGCAGCAGGATGAAAGGGTATACAGAGGTGAGAACATTTCCCCTTTAAAAAACAGTATTAATGCACCTACTGTATGCATGTTCTCAGATATGTTTCTATATATTTATCTATATATTAAAAAACCGCAACCCTATTACTTTAGGAAGAAGAGCGTTTTTCTTCTTCAAACACAAATGCACATCTATCTACATAAAAACAGCTTCTCATGGAGCTAAGAGGGAAAATTCTCTGCCTCCTACAATTCCCTTTTTCACCCCCAAATGTCATATTATACATAATACCAACTTACACATATGTATAGAGGAATAAATGACTTCATATACTGTTGTATCAGAAGACACCTGGAATGTTTGTAATATTCCTAATAAATTGCCAATTTTAGGATAGCCCACATACTTGAGCATTTGCTTCACTTCCATCTGCCAAAAGATGTAATACGATGAGTGTTTGGTGCCTAGCATTATTTCTTGATTCTTATTTGTAACTGGAATTACTAAACCTTTTATTAGGAGAAAATGCACTTTAAAACATAACTTGTGGAAGGAAGCAACTTCTTCAGTGTTTTTCACCACATCTGTTTCCTCTTACACAAGCCGTACACAATATGTCACAAATGGACAAAGCTCACTGAAGGAAAATTAGACATCTAAAACCAAATAAAACCACATCAGACTGATCTAGTTAAATGAGACTGCATGTTGTAAATTTTTTTCCCCAGTTAATATTCTCAGTGTCTACATTTACCTCGGTGAAACTATCTCCCTGCTCATGAATATGGGTCCTTTAAAGGGAGTATATTTCCCCCCCACAAAGTACAACCAAACTGTGAAACTCACTGTCACAGAATGCTATGGAAGCCAGAAGTATAAATACATTCACCAATTTATTTGAGAAATTCATGGAAGAAGCATTCTTTTAGGTAGAAAGGTGTGAATGCAGCCAGCACAGTTAGGAAATCCCTAAAGAGTACTGGAAGCTGGGAGAGGGTAACGGGTGAAGCATGGCTGTATACCTCACATGTTCCTAGGCTGGTACAATGGGAGTCCGAGCCAGCCATGGTCAGAAAGTGGCACTGGGAAAAATGAGCCTTTGGTGTGACCGAGTGCAGCAGCTCTTATACTCTTCATGTGAGCAGCATTTCTAGTCCTGCAGTTCCGAATTAAAGCTTTTATCTGAAACACAATCTAATTTATGCCATTTTATGGCATATTTTATCTGCATCATACATATGTCTTTTATATAAACTGAAAAGTAATGCTAATCAGAGCGATGAACCAACTCGTGAAGCCAATGTACAGATGACTACATGAACCTCACTGTCACTCTGTATACTCATGCTTCACCACTAGCAACTCTATATACCGCTCGCTCACTCCCCCCGCCCCCGGTGGGATGGGGGAGAGAATCGGAAGAATGAAAGTGAGAAAACTCATGGGTTGAGATAAAAACAGTTTAACAATTGAAATAAAATAACATAAAATAGTAATAATAATAATAACAATAATAATAAAAGAATATACAAAGCAAGTGATGCACGATGCAGTTGCTCACCACCTGCTGTCTGATGCCCAGCCAGTCCCTGAGCAGCGGCCCCCCCGGCCAGCTTTCCCCGGTTTATGTACTGAGCATGACGTCACATGGTATGGAATGTCCCTTTGGCCAGTTGGGGTCAGCTGTCCTGGCTGTGCCCCCTCCCAGCTTCTTGTGCACCTCCAGCCTCCTCAGTCAGTAGAGCATGGGAAGCTGAAAAGTCCTTGGCTAGTGTAAGCACTACTTAGCAACAACTGAAACATCGGTGTGTTATCAACATTGTTCTCATCCCAAATCCAAAACACAGCACTGTACCAGCTACTAGGAAGGAAATTAACTCTATCCCAGCTGAAACCAGGACACCCCCTAATTAAATGTAAAACACATAACATTGTCTTGCAAACCAAAACACCCATATTATACCTATATTCATGAAATGTGTTAATCATCTTCCAAAACAATTATTTAGAATTATTTTAAAAATCCTTTCAATAATCAGAAGTCATCTTTGCCACAATGCAAGTCCACAATGAGATATTTCTATAAATACAAAAAACCTCCCATACTT
>NW_008794581.1:6742004-6776819 GCF_000699145.1 Aptenodytes forsteri | reverse complement strand
GAGGTCTTTTCCAACCTCAATGATTCTATGATTCTATGATTCTAACACACAAAAACTCTCAGTCTGAGAGCAAAACACCCTGGAATACGGGCAATTCCTGTTACTCAACTGCATCAGACATCAGCTCCCATAAACAAGAAAATACAACTAAAATTTCCTATGTAGTATTTCAATATAAATTAAAAGCAACCCGTATAAAATCAGATTCAAAAACCCCAATTATTTCTGAACAAGAAGATTATGCTAGGTGGTAGGGAGTACAGTTTTGATTAACAATAAAACATAATTCTTTTAAAAGAGCAAAACTTAAACCAAACCAACACCACATAGCAAATGTTCCTGTGGGGCTACGCTCCTCTCATGTTCTAATGTAAATAAGGACAACCATCAGTATAATGAAACAGAGCTTGGAATCGGAGTTTGTGACTTTGGTTTTCAAAATTTTAAGAGGAAAAATAAGGTAAAACCTGAAAGAATGGAATGGCATTAAAGGTCTGTCTTTTTCTTTTCAAACAAGGGAGCAAACCAACTACATGATGTCATGAGATAAAAATTAAAGAGAGATTAAAAGTCATTAGTGAAAATATTAATCCATGGATGCCAACTGCAGATTTCTACCAACACAAATTAATTATAAAAATTCCAAAAGGACTGGGAGGATAAAACATCAAGAAGTATAAAAATCCCTGCGCTTCAGGGGAAGATTGCAAGGTTGAGCCAAAAGAAGTGATATTGTGATAGGGTGCATTTCATTTATGAGTGCTTTTGCAGGGAAGGAGGAAACATTCCTCAGGTATAAAACACTAGTAATGCGGCTGCTACAAGATTAGTGTGGCAGCTTCTAGGTTTCTATCACATACCTTTCTGCCTTATATTATTAAGGTTACTTTGGTTAAAAACAATAGTAGTATGTCTTTAACCTTGTACTCTGGATAGTTGCCTGTTGGACTTGACTTTCAGAGGCTTTCTGAGTGCAGGATATTCAGCGTAGTGTGAAAGGCCATAAATAGTTTAAGCATCACTCAAAGCTACCAAAAGATATCCACAGCTGAGTGGAGGAACTCAGGCACACAACACACCCTTGGCACCCAGCAAAGTTCAGACCTCCCAAACTTCCTGGTTGTTTTTCCTCTTGCTTTGCATATACAAAAAAAGGAAGACAAACCAATATGTTTTAAATTTACAGACTGCTGTTGGGTTTCTTAGAAGTCAGCCCTGGGTCAGTTATGGGAAGATAATTTTCACATGATGGATAACAGAAGTAAACTGAATTTATGTAAAGCATTATGTAACAATCCAGACTAAATCTTACCTTGTTTTCACCAACGACAAGCTTGAGAATCAACCAGATTATAAACATTAAGGTATAAAAAAAAAGCTATGTGATTTTACTTAGGATCTCAGTAAGGAGTAAGTGCGGGCCAAAAGGCTCTCTTTGCAGGAGGTATCATCGCAAGACTGAAGCACAGGATTGCTCACCACGTTCCTTGACCGTCTGTCCCCCAGGTTCCAATTTTTTTCTAGTTTTGGTTGGTGCATGGGCATGAAAACTTAAAGAGACTGAAATCTGTGGCTGATAGAGATGTTCAGGGATAGCAAGGGTGGAATGGGGGCAAATATTGATGGATTGATGGATCTCTGATGTTATTGAATTTTTTGTACATTAATCTTATGCACTGACAGAAGGAAACAAAAAGTCCCATTAACATTCCAAAAGTAAGAGCAACCAGGAAGGTACGTCCTTTCTATTGCACAGAAGTGTTTCTATATGGGGATGATTTAACTCAAAACAAAATACACATTGACCAAAATATTAGCTGCAGTGGACGTAAGTGGACAGAGGCAAAACTCCGGTTCTTATCACACAGTCTTAAAATGGTGTTAAGAATCCATATCTTTTCCCTCGCATATTTCCATGCTTTTTAACCTGTTTGCATAATTTCCATATGGCTTTTTCAGCACAGTTTCACATCACAGATTTTGTGAATTACAAGCATTTTTTCCCTCCAGAATGACTTTTTCAAATCACACCACTAAGAGATACCTGTACAAAACAAGAGCCTACTATATTACAAAATACAATTTTGAATTAAAAACCTCAGTTGGGAATCATTAGAAATGCCCTCCTTGATTTTTCAGAAGCACCCTTCAGCATATGGAATTAGTGAGTACTCCGTATTTTAAAAGACTGGTTATTAGTTCTGTAGATCTAACCCTTGCTGTGCCACTGTGAAGTGTTTCGGATGAGTTAATTTTGCTTGGTTATCCTATTCCCAGCAAAGGCAACTAGAAACTGTATTTCCCTGTCTGTAACATGTAGATAACACTTATTTTGACCTACCTTTCAGAAGTAGGAATTACTTACATTCATCGAATTATTTGAAAACGCAAAGCCTTATAAACAGACTTGTTATTAGAACTTGTGAAGAACACACCTTTGCCGAAAATGGTACGGTATAATAAAAACCTAAATGTCTAATCTTCAGCTAAACAGAATAGCTTTTCATGTACTGGAAGGAGACAGTGGCATGTTTCAGCAACGTTCTTTCTAAAGCCTTTGTATCACCATGAAGCATATGGCTAAGAATCAACACAACGAGATCAGACTAAAGTTCATTGAGTTACACAGTGATCTCATTTATCTTTGTTTTTGGAAGGCAAGGTTAGGTAGGCTATATTTTCACATTAACATCTGCAGAGCATTCCAAAATCCTGGCATGGCCAATGACATGTAAGTTCCAGGTCCTGTGATTTATCCTCCGCCAGTACACATAAATTAGTGTGTGTAGATGGAATCCTTTCACTTCAACTAAAGTATATAATGTAAAATAATTTTAGCTGACAGATTTTTTTCTTCACCTGTTTTTTAAAATTAATTTACAAGTCATTATTATTCAGCCCCCCCCCCCCCCCCCCAACATTCTCCACTCATTTTTTTGGCAGAAATTAAGACAGGAAACAGCTGAATAGGAACTATAGTGCATTTGCTTATTACATCTTGCGTTCAACAGGCAAACCTATACCTAGTAATAAATACTGAATGAAGATAGAATGCGTGCATGTGTAGATGGTGGGTTTGATCACAAAGCACATAGGCTTTAATGAAACTCACAGTTACGTGCTTTCGTTCCTCAGTTCCTTCTCTATATGGGTAGGATCTGACCTTTCCTTCAGACTGGCCAGCCCTGTTCAAGTTTGTCTGGTCAAATAATTTCACTGCAGCCTTTTGAATAGTTGAAACTATAGTTGAAACTATTCATAAGTACACTTAATTTGCAATGACTTTTGTTCAATTATATTCTTAATGCAATGGGTTTAATATTCAAATTGGGAAGAATAGAAGTTTGAAAAAACACATTTGTCAAAACCTGAGCTTTACCATGGTGTTCCATGCAATCCAGGGAAATAAGAGACAGCATATTATTCCACCATATTTCCCAGCAGAGTTAAACATCAAAATACCTTCCCCTGCAGTTTATACAAAGGCCAGACACAGAGGCAAATGCACAAAGTAGGACATTAGCCATACTGGAGCTACTAATGGAACAAATGCAGCAAAGACCCTCTGAAGATAAAAACATCACTCTCTCCCATCTCTGGAACTTTGCCCAAATCACAGTCATATTTTCATATCTGTCAGCTTTTTTCTTCCTGTAATCAAAGGGTTTCCTTCATAATAGTAAATAAAAATTAAGTGTTCCTTCTGTGCTTCAAAGTAAAACAGTTTCAGTAATGATGCACACAGTACAGTGTGCATCTTTCTAAGGAAAGATTTACTGTTTCAATTTCAATTTAAAAATTTGTATTGCTTCAGGGTTAAAAACACTGGGACATGTAATCATGCAGAAATTAATTTCTTACAAGTGAATTGGTTGCTTTTTCTAGTGTCTAGCTCTATGTTTGAGAAGGGTCATATTTACTAATTAATATTCAGGGAAAGAGGTTTTATAATGTAAGCATATGTGGAGTAAATCTAAGTCTTGCATAGTCGACAGTAAAATAAAACTTCAACTTAGAATGTTAACTAGACTTGGCCTTAAAATCCTTTCTGCAGGAAAAGTAACTGAGCTAGAAAGGACAGTTATGTCAATCATTGATTTGACAGACTGACAGTTACATCAGTTATGACAATTTCTGGTCTTACCGACAATCCACAGAGTTTCTGTACAAATCTCAGCTATTATTGCTTGAACTAGAACCAAACTTTAAGCAAGATATCTGGTCTAGTTTTAAAAATTGCAGAAATTTCGACATAAGAACAAGTCACTGCAGAACAAAGAGTTACTATATATTAGAGCATCATGCCGACAATTCATGCATTTACCCTGGCCCATGGCAAATCCAAGATAGTTTACATCCTCTGAGAACTAAGCTCATTCAAATTACTTTGTGTTTGCTGAAGGCTAAGTGGGCATGGACTTTGACCATGAATGAGCTGACATGTAGCAAGTTCGTATTCCATTGCAACTATTTTTTTTTCACAAGCACTTACTGGAGTATGGGAATTTACTTCTGTATTTAACTCCCTCATCATCACGTTGCAGATCCCCTTCTATTCAAAATCTTCCATGTATTTACTTACAGATGACAGTACAGTCATTTCTCAATGTTTTATTTGATTAAGTAAGAGACATAGCTTCTTTTCTTAACTTATAGCAAGGGATTTTGCTATATCTTAAATCAGATACTAACACTTGACTCTAAAAAGCTGGCTCAATCTGTTAGAAATGGGGACAAAAATCACTAGAATTATTTGGACCTATGAAGACAATGATTTCTTTAGCTGAATTAGGAATGGCAGTTACAGTCTTTGGTATTCAAAGTAAGCCTTGCTGTCGTCGTTGCCCAAGAAGTCTGCTGTCTTAAGGCAAAGCTGAAGCATCAGAGAGAAGATAGAAATGCCAATGTTACAAACCTCATCTCACTTTGTCTGTGCCACGTTTCATCTTACTGTGATTGCACATCAAGTGAAATAATATGCTTAAGTGGTATTCTTCATTTTCTAACTAACCTCTCTGTTAAAAGAAAAAGCAAAAAAAAAAGCGTTGCTGGCATATAGTAGACCTTCAAATCTCTTTTGGATTCCTTTTCCACATACTGCAACAGTGAGCTATTTTCCGTCCTCCCACTCTCACCCAGAAGCAATGTCTGCTTGTCACTTAGATAGCTGCTCATGAGAGATATAAGTAGTAACAAGTTGTTGATTTCAATATTTAATTTATTACCAAGAGTAGAAGCAATAAGCAACATTCTATTTGACTATGAGCAGTCAGCAGATTAAATACCACCACAAACAAGCCTGTACCCTTTAAGTGTAACTTAACCACACCTTATAGCTCTTCTGCTTTATGCTGTAAGCCTTTACATAATGAATGTCTAACGAAGCTGCAATTTCTCTACGCTGGCCTGGATATCTAGATCACTTGACATAATACAGTTGAACTGTTTCTTGTTTGCTACATCTACAGTTCTTTTTATTATTAGCTAATTTGGAGTACAGTTGGTGATACACTGTGACTGAGGCTATTCAAGTCAGCACACAGGCATGCTTTTCTCCAGCACACACCTTTTTTGGGGCCTGCAGTCTGACTCTCAGCTACAAGGGTGAAAGGACTTTCCAGATCTCAGAAGACTTGCAGAACATACCCAGGTGTGTGGATACAGGACTTGGAGGACACATATTATGGATTTTGAAAGGACTTATCCACTGTTACGCACTTCTTTCAATGCCAGAGCTCCTGTGAGGGAAGCGCAATGTCAACTATCCTCATAAGCTGGGACTACTTACAGCTACAAGTAATTATTTCTTTATAATTTCTCTCAAAGTTGTAAGTGTGTCTCAGCTCTAACACAGCAACTGATTACATTTTTAAACTGTTAGGTTTTTCATGTTTTCCATAAGTTGTATCATGTATTACATGTTATTTTTGATCTGAACTCGACTGACATTTATTTGAACGTTCAAACACTTCTTGTTAGGTGTGTGTTTCAATACTAATTGTACATTTTAGCAATAAGCATGAACCTCAGCTGAGGTTCCATTCAACCACAGTGCTCTCTCTGCAGTTCACAACAAGGCATTAAATAAAAACTGTTTTTACAGCTACCTGGACTAAAGCTAAGATCTTTAACTTTATTTGCAAAATAAATATATGACAAAACATGAATATGAGCAAATATGTATAAAAAGTTTTCAATCTGTAGAAATTTTCTGCAAATCCAGTATGAAGGCAGATTCAGCATTGCTAATGGCATACACTTCTCAGTGTCGTCGTAGGAAAAAACCCCCAAGGTCCACAGAATCTCTACAAACTCTTCTAATTCCAGTCATAAACTCAGTAAGATAAAAATAGGGGCAACGAGAAAACTGAAGTGCAATATTGATGGAACATTGCCAGTCACTGCTCTCCTTTAAATGGAGATCTTTTGTTCAAGCTCCCCCGTTGCTCACTGCTAGAATAAACTGCCTAGACAAGTTCCAAGCCTTCAGGTGTTCCATAGGCCAAAGTCAATATTTTAAATACCACTCTAAGAACACCAACAGCATTATTAACTTACGATTTTATCGTGAGTCTCAGGATATTTTTTGATTTTTTTTTTCACACCCCGGTTTCCAGAGTCATGCAATGACAGTCTCAGGATATTTTTTGATTTTTTTTCTCACACCCCAGTTTCCAGAGTCATGCAATGACAAGAAAAACTCACCTGCTGTATTAAATGAAAATGGTTGTTGGAGATAGAGCCACTTAAATAAGCAGGCTACCATGTTCCTTACCAGCTTTGGGTTATGAAGGCGGTTTAAAATACAGTTCAATACAATGCATGTTGCAAATATCTAATCACAAGCAGACAAAAGAAGTCTGCACTAAACAGTGCTCTACTCTCAGTCTCCTACAAAAATACAGATGGAAAAATGTTTTTTGGCCATTGATGCTACTTGATCATTGCCAACAGCTAGGAATCTAGCAGGATTCGTAGCTCATGAATACTTCACCAAATTTTCTGGTAGTTTTCCTTAAACTAGAACCAGTATTTTCTTTCTTTTCTTTTGACTGAGCTTCTGCCAGCCAAATTACTTTTGTGCATCAACCAGTCCTCCAAAATACAGTGACAGACTGCTCAGACCATCTTAAAAGAAAAAAGCTCGTGTTGATAGGATTATGACAGCAACAAGCCTGTAGCTCTCTATTCCTGATGGATTTTGATGCCAGGAGAGTTCCCCTAAGAGAAAAGAACTTCTTCAAACTCCCTGGGGGAATGTTTTGCAGGAAAGGAACATTTGAAATCAGATTTGTCCACTGAATCAACAGTACTAAAAGTCTGTTCGAACGCTATAACAAACACGTGAAGTACAGTACAGCCAAGTAACTTTACTTTATAAATCATATCATTTTCATTTCCTGAATTCATAACCACAGTGATGCAATAATGGAGACTTTTGTATGTTTATAAGTTAGATGACCCACAATCGTTCCCTACAGTAAGCAGTAGTAATTTCTGACTATTAAAATAATTGTTATATCCTATTGCTATGGTTTGCTTAACATTGTAAGCCAGTTTTCTATTTAACAAACTGTATTACATTGGCAACAAGATTTCTTACCTTAGCCAACGGTATTGGATGTGATTAATTTCTAACATTCTTTTTGGAAGTCAAAATAAACATCCACTCAATTTTCTTTGTTTGCCATCTCAACATCCTAAGCAGGCTGGCCTTCTCACAAATTCATGTCGGTTGTCCCTAATTAACTTTTTTCTTTTTAAAATATTTGAATTACATCCAGTTAGATTCTTTCCCTTTAAACTCCCTTTCATCTAACATTAATCCCCAATTGTTATATTTCATTTAAATGACAATCCCACATTATATTTTAAATTAAACTTTCAATTAAAATAGACTGTTCAGACTTACAACAAAAGTCATTGATGTGGCAAATAATGACAGGAAAAATGAAGATACCCTTTACAAAACTTTTATATACAAAGTACTGTATGATCGGATCGGATCTTAACACACTGCCCATCTGATGAAGTAAGCTAGTATGCTAGTATGTAAGGTTCTAGAATATTTAGGGGATTGCTTAGGATACTATTTTGTAATCCCTCGCTTCTTCTTAAGTGACTCACATCTCAGTATTCTTGTGCTGGTTAGAAGTAGACGTTAATTTGCTCTCTCAGCTTCTGCCATAGATGCCTCACCTATGTAACAGCAAAACTGCTGAAAAGATACCTTGCAGATTTTCTCAGAGTTCCTCTGAAGGAAAACAAACCTGTGCTTTTGTAGAATAGTACAAGTAGCTGTGCAAGGTTGGATTCTACTCTGCACACTGCTCATATTCACGCATCTGCTTCACACCTTCAACGTAGTAGCTGCTTTCCAGACACCTGAGATGGGCAGCCTGTTATCTTTCAGATGGCAGATCAAACTAGATGTGCCATTTAAGGAAAATAACCACAGAATAGCCTTCTAGAAGTAACAACCACACTATGAGGCTCAACGGATGAGACGCAATGAAGAAATTCTGTCTATACAATCTGCTTCATCCATTTCTTTCCATAATTAACTTTAATCTTTGCATCCTATGTCTCATACTTAATTTGTTTAATTGGCTGGAGTCTAGAATGGCCTCCAGCTGTCTAGACCATTGAACTAAGTATGCAATCCTGCACTAGCTCAAAGTACGCTGCCCCAGTTTCTGTTCCCGGAGATTTATGTAAGCAGTTATTCACACTGCTTTCTAGTTTGTCTTTGTAAGGTACTTCCTGTTGTACTTGTTTTAATTGTCTACCTTTTATTCTATCCAAGAATTACATGGCTACCAGTGTATTTACCATAAATATACATCTGTTTTGCCAACAATTAAGGTTTTTCTTGGTGTGGATCTTTCACCATTCTGTTCTTTTATTCACTCACAAGGTCTATTTTATGTCCTTCCATGATATTAATTACATTATTGTGTACACTTTCTCCAGTACAATGAAATATCTACATCTTTCTTTCTCTCTTACTCTCCCGCATCATAGTTTTTCTTTATTATCGGTGCATGATCCCATGATATAAGAGTAGAAAATTTCAGCATGTTTCATCTTAACTTTCCCATGCACAATCTCTGCTGGAAATTTTACAACATGTTAAGTTTGTTTTCTAGAGTCAGTTCTCTATAGCACTTCAGTAAATAATCATTTAATCTAGATGTCTAAGAACCTGGTGATTTTATAACACTCACAGTCATAGATTTTGATTTTCTCAACCAAAACACAACTTATCATAGCTCCTAAATAGTTTCATGCATTTTTCTACTTTCCAACATAGAAGACATACTTGGGCTGTGTACCTGTGGCTTGGGGTGTGTGAGCCAGCATTCTCATGGCTTCATTTCACAATTTACATCAACCAACAGTTACGTTGAAATGCCAGTCCCTGAACACTTAAGAAAGGTTCTGTGATAAGGATCTAAGGCAAATTAGTTGTCTCCCTCTCTCTCACTTTCCAGCACAGGAGAGACTTGATGCACTAAGAGACTTCATCTGTCTGACCCTGTCCCCCTAGTAATTTGGCAGAGGAGACGTGCCTCCAATATATTAAACCTCCAAGTTTCATGAAAATGAACAAGTGTGCAGAGGACTGTAATCCCATTAATGGACCCACTCTCTAAAAGAATGCAGCCCAGATCCAAACCTCATTAGAAATTGGAGAATCCACAGAGGGATATAACAGCAAACACACTTTAACTACAGAACATCCCCAGATAATCCTCAGATCAACTGTAAGACTCAAGTCCATTAGAAGTCTGTACCTTATGGAACATTTCCTTCCAGGGTTTTTCTCATCTTCTCATTTTTAATGTAGCATCTGCAGATTGCTCATCTCCCTTCTCGTTTCCAACTTTTTTGTCTGCTTATCTATATTGTTTAATAATTCAAAAGTTTATTTTCTTGGATTTGTATATCCCTGAAGCAAGTCACCCTCCTGTATGGCTCTCCTTCCATTATTAAGCAGTAAAACCTCAATCAGGTTTTTAGTAAGTTTTCCTTCTGCTTGTTTTTTCCCTTTTGATGCTATCTGCCATATCTCTTTATATCCCTTTTCCCCCACTTCCCCACAAGTTAGGACTTCTGTTTTATCTACATTTTCATACTTCCCAATTATATTTACCAGATTTAAAATCTATCTTCACATGTCCCAGAAAGCCCATCAAATTTTCTTCCAGATTACTTTTTCTATTTAATCCTACCTACTCTTCTGTTATCTCCATATATTGTCAACATCTTTTGGACAGCCTGTAAAGGGATTACTTAGTTTCATGACATTGTTATTTCTACTTACTTAAAAGTTCAAGCTTACCACATGTTAATTGTGCAATTTCCCCCCCCTTCAGTTTTACTCATCTCTTTCTTCTTGCACCTCTGCATAGAGTTATTTCCTCTTTACATTTTACAAATTCTCCTGACTAATTTTTTCAGCTAAAAAATTCAGACACTAACAGTAAATAAAACTAACACAACATGCTCCATACCTGTGCAGGAAAAAAAAGTTCAACCTTAGTCCAATACTGTATCCAGATATAAAATATTCTAGTGAGGTGAACAGGGTGAAGAGACTATTTTTAAAAGAAAAAGTTACTGCAAACATCCTGGCCCCAATGATGAAGACAAAGGTGTAAATCTAAGCACAGTTCTGAACAAGATCAACTAAAATGCATAAGAAAACCTAGATAATTTATACTTGATCATTAATAACATCTCAGCAGAGATGTTAATATTAACATTTCCAGAAGTTTACCACTTACTTTCAGAGTGTCAGTCTTTAAGTATAATCACTTAAAAAAAAAAAGGAAATGAAAATAATAATAATTAAAAAAGCAAAATCCCTCCAATCGCCACAAAGACCACAGGGGACAAAGTAGTGGCATCCAAAAATCTAAGTCTCTACCTTTGTATAAAAACATCACACTAGTTCAGAATTTAGAAAAATCAAAAGGTATTTGAACTGTATAGAATCTGATGAGAAGAAAAACTGGGAAAAAGTTCAAAGTCTGGCCATGGCAGTATTAGTAAAGTAGTCAACAAAATACGGACTACAAAACTCAATGTAATTTGTTACTATGTTTTTGTGATAATTATACTGAAATAGAATTGAAAGTAGCAGTCAGCCACGACATTTATCTCAGACTATAATGAATTATCATTTAAATTAAAACATTGCAAGAAAAAAGATATACAACTGTATTATATTAAAAAGCCAAGCCTATCTTCAGTAGTGATTCTGTTACACGGTATTTGGTGTGCTCCTTAAATATATCTGTAATAGCACAGTTCTTCCCAAGAATAGTATCTTGTAAAGGAAGAGTTGGGCTTTTAAAGCTGAAGTCTCAAAGTGAAACTATAACATGTCTAAACATTAAGCCATTTAATATATGACAAATATAAAATTTGTTGCTCAATCCTAGGGGAAAAAAAAGTGGTGGGACACATTTATCTGGAGATTACTTAAGTGAGCAAGAAGTAACAAATGTAAGATCTGTAGTCTGCAGCCCTACTATGGCACTTAGGCAAGAATGGAGAAAGGAGACCTGCATTTTAAGAACACAGTTGGCGATGAGATACGAATTTCCCAAGGTTTCAAGGGAATCAACTGGGAACAGAGCGAAGGAAGCTGCAGAAACTAAAGTTAGCATACACAAGAGTGCTCACATACTGAAAGAGCTTGCCTGCCTGTAATATCAAATCAAAAGCAATTTCAGGACATAAAACATTGCTGGCATACAAGTCCTTATAGCTCTGAATATTACTACCACACTTTGAATTTCCTTTGAATTAGGGGCTGACTTCCAGCAGCTGCTTTTCAAGATTCAAACCTTTATTTAGTTTAGATAATTTTCATGTATTTTTTTAAGGCACCCTCATCCCTGGGGAAAAATTGCCAAGTATGCTAGTAAGTACATCATCTGGGCTCTCTACCATATGGAAATACGAATCAAATCTAAATGGAGAGCTGAGTTTCTCCAGACACTTTTGGAGTCAGTCCTGAATGGTAACTAACTATTCCTGATTATGATGTTGAAAAGAATGGACAGGTCCTGAATGGTAACTAACTATTCCTGATTATGATGTTGAATAGAATGGACAGAAGTAAATCAGAAACAGCAAAAAATTATACCACCAAGCCTAGCACTAATAGAAAAGATAAATAGTTCAGAATTGTGCATATTCTCAGGAGCTGCAGAGTACTACATACCTTTATTTTTTTTGACATTCAATGGGTATTTTCCAATTTAACAACCTGGCAATTAGTTTAGACCTTTGTAGGTTTTACTTCAGCTACTACACACTTGGACCCAACACAGCACTCTTCTCTCTTTCTCCTTAAGCCAGTTTCTATTCAAAGCAACAGTATAAACCAGAAAACAGTTTCCAAATATCAGATTGGAAGAAAATGATCTGCAGTAATTATTAGTAGAATTACTTTAGTGCAGCTCAAGATAATTAATTGCTATCAGTTCTGGTTGTTTTTGAAGAGCTGAAAGTAGCTAGGAAAACAGTATGATGCATTTATTATGAACAGAAAGAGCATAATCATCACTCTCCAGTCTTTAAAGGGGACTGTTTTGCCAAGGCTTTCTGTGGCTCTAAAGTGGACACGAAAAATAGAGAATAGCCCTTTATCTGCTAATACCATATCTTGACTGAAAAATATGTATGTCACAATAACTTGATGAAGTGGGTGTAGATTTTTTCCTACAGACAGATAATGCCTATGGCCATCATGAGAAGCTGGCATTTAGATCTAAATCCTAAATTCTATGACATATGTTTTTATTTTGAGTTTTTCCCCCTTCCTGATTCAAAGCACTGGCAACAGAAATTGCATCAACAGATTTTTGGCATAGCCATAACAGATCCCACATTACAATGAAAAAAAAAAATCCCCCGAAAACTGTGTGTGACATTTTCTCTTTGGGACCAGTGAAAGTCCAGTGTATCAAAACGTGACATGTCACTGAATTGAATACGTAAAAACCCCAAAGTGTTGACATGCCGACTTGTCAATCCATGCAATCCATGGATTTAAGGTTCAGAGAGATCATTAGATCACCTGATTTGACAATCTGCATAGCACACATGAGGCATTTCAGGCGGCATTTCATGTAATCACTATAATGACTTGTAACTGGTAACTCATGGACTCCATTCACTGAGGATTCAAAAAACTGGAGCTGAAGGATACGTGCAACTCTCCTGTTTCTCAGAGGTACAATCAGATACTATCCAAAAGTAAGTGTTAGGCATGGGAAGGCTGGACGAGAAACTGCAGGGAGGATGGAAGCAAAGTAATTTAACACACTTTCACTAACATTAGCATCTCAAGTCAGCTTATAGTACAAACACACACAAAGCCATATTTTAGGTTGCCACAGTAACAAGAACCAGATTAGAAAATTTTCACCAGATTTAGTTTTTTGTTTGAAAGAAAAAAAAAATCATGACTATCACAAATTCCCTGGTGTATTCGCTACATCACATAAACAGAAAGCCAGGTCAGAAAAACACATTTAAAGTATGGGCTGTGTATATGAGTAACACGTACCTTTATCCCAAAGTACTTAGCCTGACCCATAAAAAAGAGCTGTTCAATTTCACAAACAAATCGCTATTGTATCACAAGTGCAGAAAAGGCCCCCACATAGGGGCCTCTCTCAGTGCACACACATCTACTAGAAAACCTTCTTAGAGCTATAAGGAAAGCGGACTAGGTCAAAAGGCATATCTGAGAAAAGTGTTCTGCATGTAGATGGCTCCTTCCATTAGCTGAAATGATGGCTTTGATCAGCAGCAAACTGCTGACTATGAGCATCTACTAAAAAAAAAAAAAAAAAAAAGGTGCTAAGGCCAATGTCCTTTGCTGAGCATACAATTGCTTTACTGCTGCGTTTCTCGAGCTTGGTGGAAGTGCGTGGCTTTTTGGCTCATCTGATCATATGATCATCCCAGGAGCCAAATACTAGGTACGCTTCCAGTGTCACAACATTAAAAACAGAAAGATGTGAAGAACAGTATTTGTCACACCACCCCAACTTACAGATGTACAATGCCAAGAAAAAAAATAGTCATCCTGGTTAAGTTTTAGCTTTTTTAGAATATCACAAAATAAATTCTTAAGCCTTTTTAACACTCTCCATGGAATTTTGAACCCTTTTGTGATCCCATCAGGAGCTGTGACGTCAACTAAGTGTGTTTGCACTGTGCCAGCCGATGTGTCAATGCCCACAGAATCTACAACCATTCAGAAATTTTTGTGAAAAAATACCCAAAACAAAAGCCCCTAATTCACCTATCTTGGCCTTTTTTATTCACATCAAACAACTCAAAATTCTTGGAACATCCCATTTCCTAATCAGGATTGAAAATAGCAATGTTGATACTCATGCAGCATTTTAACCTCAAGTTTTAAGCTCAGAGCTTATCAAAGTGCTGTAATAACACTTTTGTCAGTTGTCCAGCTTGAAATTCTTCATGTCTCTGTCAGTTCTGGATACGTTTGTGTCTTCCTTCATAGAGTTTAAAAGGGAAGCACTACCATACAAGGACAAATAAGAAAAACAAAAGTTGCAAAAGAAACACAGGTTGACTGGAGGACAGGTAATCATATTGACACATAACACTGATAATTAGATTTTAAGAGTGCTGACTAACACATAGTTTGATAACTCTCATTTATTTGCATGTTTCAGTGCTACTTTACATCTAGGAAGAGTAAGAAACTTAAGTAAGCACGCAGACAAGTAGATACACAAATGAATATCCGCACTATGGCAAGATCAGTTCAGGGGCCTAAGAAGTAGGTGATCAAGCATAATTATATTTTCAGTATGCCTAATGAAGTGTCTATCAGGTACAAAAAAACCCTTACCTTGACAAAATGAATCCTGAAAAATGATTATTAGTAATAAAAAACTCTTCTGAGCAACTTCACACTTAAGGCAAAAGGACAAGAACGAAAACTTACTTTCGATACTACATTTTTAAACCTTTAAAAAAACCCAGTAGTTATGTAATATAAGCAATACCTGTACCAGTTGTACCGGAAAGTATTTTCCTGATGTAGAAAGTAATTCTAGAAGCAGCTGAGTGGCTTGTTCCTCCTATACCATGCTCTTTAGATCAGATTTACTCCATTTGCAATCATGGGATTAAATTCCAAGAATTCATTTTCTATGCTCTGTCATGAAGTACTAGCCCACTGAAGCTAAAACTTCAATCTGAGCATTACTATCAAAGGAACCCCGATAACTTAAATTCAAAAAGGTTAAAGAGTAGACATGAAGTTTAAGGTACCAGTAATTCAAACTCAGGCTGGAATTTGACAGCTTAAGTATGATCTTTTCTTACTGTTCATCCGTCAGAGAACTTGCACCTAAGATGCTTTGCAAACTGTGTCAGGTGATTGACCTTTGGTAGCACAAATGTCAAAACGCAAGCCAGGTTTGTGTTGATACTATACAGTTAACAGGAAAAGCTACCAAAGAAAAAAATACGTATTTTATTACAAGGGCAAGCAGATGCAACACTGAGTACATAGAAGGAATAGATCTGTTGAGTAAGGTGACATTTTTACATAGTCACTTTTCAAAGTATTACACATTTTAAGGGCTTTTGCATATGTTTTACCTAGAGACCTCTGTGATGAAGTGCCAATATCAACTTCCCTTTCACTTTAGTTGCCAATCTTTTTTTCTTTCTTTCTTCAGATATGTGCCAACCAGTTTCAACTTGTTTAACAACATTTTTTTAAAATCAGCTGCCTTGCTGGAATGTTGAACTGATGCATGTGTGGGTGTGTTTACAATACATGCAAAAAATACATTAAAGCAATATAAAGGGTCTGGTTTAAACCTACAAAAGCAAAGAAATTAAGCATTAAGGCAAAACAGTGGAGCAGACACCGCTTTACATATCATAATACCTTACAAAAACAACCGCCTAACTTGCATAGAAAGTGCTAAGTGGAAGTGCTCTGTTCATTTCATAGAGCTGTGGTTTATATGGTTGAACTGCAAAACTAATGGAATATCACAAGCCATATTATTCTTTAATGAAAGGAGTTATATTTGCAAAATATTTCATCCTCAAATATCATAATATGTAATAAAATTATGCAATGAAATATATTTGATGATTATATATATTTGATTGTGTACTAAAATGATGTTTTTTCCAGCCAAATTATTTAATAAAATGTTGATGACATGAGCGTAATCCAGCAAAACAGTAAGACCAGGATGTCAGATTTGGCTATACTATTAAAGGAACCAAAGCAGCATCCTGATCTGGAGAAGCATTAAGGTTTCCTAATGAAGTTAGCTTCAGGCACAAAAGCTTGCCTGCTTCAGGCCCAGACCTCTAAGTTGTCCTAAGTAGCAATTAGAAATCCCTCAGGAAACTTCAGTTGTGTTATCTGACTTTTATGTTACATTGTGACTAAAAAAAACTATAGGATGATAATAGACCCTCACATAAACCTAACGATAGAGACAGTTCCCCAACAGCACACACCTCCACCTAACACTGGTAATCACACTAACTGTAAACCCTTGTACTTACGATATACACTACTTTGTAGCTCCCACAGGGAGAAACCATGGAGTTTGATAAAACATTAAAGAACAAATATTAAGGTGTTCCTTCTGAAAGCCTCTCGTGCTTAATTGGATTTATTTTTGACAACTGATAAAATACCAAATTCCTGTTGTTATCAGGAGAGAGTGAAAGAGAAGAGTTAATGCAAAGTTTTTGGGAAAACTTGTAAGATTTTACAGCTCTAACTGTCACTTTAGGGTAACTGGATGATCAGCATCACTTTGATAAGGAGCAGCTATTTGTGGAAGTCCTATCTTGTGTTTGGGTGTGACTTCTAGTCCACTAGCACAGTAACAAGCTGGTTTGCAAAAATAAGGGTTCTTTTCCCCCTCATATAAAGGGAACTGTTCAGAAGAAACTTATTCTTCTCTTCCAGGTCTCTTTGTGCCACATCTCTGCCATCTGAATATGTTCACAACCTCTGAAGCATGGTCAGATGCTTGTGATCTTCCCTAATGCCTCTGATTTCTACACTTTTCTGCAATGCATCTTCTGCAGCAGCTGTCTGAATGAATCAATGCAAATTCTTTTGTTGCTTTAAGCGAATTATCCTAGTTTTCACAGAAAAAGTGAACAAAAAAGCCACCCAAAGCACCTGCCTGGTCTTGATTTTTGGACAATCACCATTGATTTCACCTGCCTGAACTGCTTAATGATTTTCTGAGGGCGGGGAGAGCAGGAGGGTCTCGCTTTTTTTAATAATTGCTTGATTTTTCCATTATGTGAAAGGAATTAATTTGTTTAAATTGAACTCTTTCGGTTTAGTAGAAGGTATCTTGCATCAAAGACATTTTAAGTGTCTTCCAACTCAGTAATTCTGCTTGCCTCTGCCTGCCTCGCTAAAAGAGTGAATTTGAGGGGAAATAAATAATGTTTAAGCTTGTCTAAACCTGATTGAAGACACATGGACACAAGAAAATGGTAGTCTGTGGAATTTTTTTTTCACTTTTCTCTTTTTGGCATTGTTTGCCTTTTCCTGTCAGTCACTCAACAGTGGATCCAAAAAGTAGGAACTTGAGATTTTACTCATGCAGTACTTCAGCAGAAGTTCCTGCCACATGGAGTTCATAGGAAGGTCTCACGGGACGTAAACCAACTAGTAGTTGGTCCAGATTGGCCCTTTGTGTTTACATACCTTCCTTTTTGTAAAAAATAGAAAGTTCCCTCAAACAGTCCTTAGTGATTGCAGACACTGACCTAGCAAGTTGAAAAGATAATGTGCCACAAATGAAGTGTTAGTCATGAAAAGTTGTCTATGCTTATCTGTTAGAGTAGTAAGGCTCTATGGACTGTTACTTTTAAATACCGGAATACTCAAAAGTCACAGCACAGCTTAAAAATAAGAGGAATTCCTGCAATATTATATACCCATTCAGATTCCATGTATTCTTTTACATCACTTGTCTTTATCAGTCCAAGGTTGATCTTTTACGGGTCTGTTTATATGCCTTTGGCAAACTTTGGCAGTATTTGATGACTGTGGCTGCATAAGCCCCTGCTTTGGAACGGCAGATCTTGTACCCACCCACAGGAACAACCAACTCATCAGGCACTAGCCCACCAGCGTGCTCCCCAAAGAGGGATTCGCAGGTGCTCATTCACCACCGAACAAACACCCTGAGTTCAGCTTTGTACTCTGATGGCAGCTAACTCTTGCCCCAACTTTTGCCTGATATTTGAAATTTTCATGCCAATTTATCTGCTTGAATCTCAGTTACTTGAGCACAATGCTTTCTGCATCCTTCCAGCGTGCAAGGGCACATACCCATGGGACCTAAAAGCATTCAGACAAAGCACTTTGTCATCACAGTTATAATGTAATTTAAATCAATTGCAAAGCTTCACAGAGAAACCCACTCCCTTCTAATAAAGACAGCAGACTAACACTAAAATGGCTTTAGTTCAGTCAGACGTATTGCCACAGGTATTAGAGGATAACTGCCATTTCACAAAACAATCCTCTTTTATGTTAGTTTATTGTAATTCATAAAAAATACTTCACCATCCCAATTTAAGACCTATTCCTCCGATAATTATGTTTCTTTGACCAGCAATGTGACCACTCACGAGTGCTAAGAGTAACTGAAACCATGCTCAAACTCTAGGCTGGTGAAATACAATGTCACAGGCAGCTTGTAATGCATTTCTCCCAAGATCAATATCTAATCTTCATCCAAATAAATACTTAGTTATTACTATTTTACTAACACTACTGTAAATGATACAGCTATGACAAAAAAGAGATCCCAGATGTAAGAACTAAAAAGCACATTTGATATAACAGGGAGGAAGGTTTAATATACATTCCACTCCTGATAATGTCAGCGCTAAATTTATGTCAGAGCTATCAATATGTGAAGATATTAATCAAAACCAACTTTTTGTTTTTTTGTGTTTTAATGCAATGAATTGGAATGAATGAATTGACATTGAAATGGTCAGCTCAGTTTTTGTAACTACAGATTTCTTCTCAAACTTACATTTTTTGTTTGCAATAGTGTGAAATATGTCAATCTATGCTTAATACTATGTCACATAAAAATATACCTATTTAAATGATAGAATGCAAAAAGGAGGGAAATAAAAATCTCAAATGATTTCACGCCATGCAGACCACTTACTTTTTCTAATTTATATGTCTGCCTTCAAAATATGTAGCTTATGTTCTAAGTTAAATAAGCAAAGCTGGATGTATTAAGATCTTATTTCACATCTAATTCTGTGGAACTCAGAAATGAGTTCAGGGATCAGCAACTTGCCCGTCATTAATGAATACATAACACTTCCCAGTTTCTTCCATGGACATCTTATTTTGATTCTTGAAAAACAAAAACACTTTCAGTTTCAGCAGAAGATATTAGGCATTCAGAATGTATCGGTCAGGTGTCTAAAGCAATATACTTATTTTTTTAAAACCCTAGTCATTGTTATCCAAACATTTTTTATCCAAGTGGCAAATACACCAAACAACAGACTGGATTCTTCAGGGTCACACAAAAAAAGAGCTGCATGAAGTATTTGCTAAAAAGGGAAATATTTGGGAGGGTTGGAGGGGAAGAACCTCCAGAAAAAATAGGAGTCAACAACAGATGGTAGATAAAGGAGGAAATAATCCATAAAACCTATCTGCATAAACAAAGTAAGACATACTTTTCCATGTAGAAACTCATAGCACTTTTCCTACTAGACAAAACATTGGTGTTTTAGCTGTGGTGGAAAATTAACAAAACCAAACCAAACAGAACAAGCCTGAGATCTAGGCACAGCCTGGATTCAGAGCCTGGCCTGCAAACAGCACATGATTAAAAGAAAGAGCCTACTTTCAACTGAACAACAGTATCTTGGAAACACAACCTCAAAGTTAGAGTCAAACAAAAAGATTTTATTAGAAAGCTTTTACCCTTCTCCTTATGAAAGTGACTGATAACTCAAAAAGTTGTGGAAATATTTGTGTCAGGTGATTACAAATGAAACGAGCAGAAACAAAGATGGTGTGCCTGGGGACACCAGGACCTTATGAGCCCTTTGCTGTACTACAGATGTGAGTATAAGAAAAAAATGTTCCCTAAACTCTCCTCATAGATACTACTAGTTACCACTCTATGCTATTTCAATTTAAGAAATGATTGAACACCTACTATTTGACAATTTAGTGAATAAACGTTTCAGGACAGTCCTAAATGCAGTCTGAAAGTCCTACTCCTATTTTTCACTGACAGTGTAGCAAAGTATAAAGCTATATATTTTTAATTAAAGAAATATTCTTTGGTTTTCAAAACCAGACTATTTTTGGGAAGGCTAAAAACCTAACTCCAAACGATCAGTCCTTTATATTTTAGGTAGTGGATTAAAATAGCATCCACATAATGATACGAGCGCTTCCTTTTTAAGGAAACTCCATCGGCTGTGGCAAAGACAGGCGACAAAATACAGGCTAGGAGGAGGAGCGCAGGAGAGGGGGCACGTTGCAGCCGGCCTGGCTGCCACTGCAGAGACCCCCCGGGGCCACTGCAGAGCCCCTGGGGAAGGCAGGGGCACACGGGAAATATGACCCTTGTCAAGGTGGAAAACCAGGACGTCTGGGGTAAAGCCGTTACAAAGAAGAGATAAAACTGGTAAGTAACAATTATGTAGGATAACCAGAGAGCAGCAGAGCTCCCTTAGCTTCCCCAGGACCTATGCAGGGGATATGCTGCACAGAAAAGGGGAAGGTAAACATAGTTCAAAGGAGAAATGCGTCTCTCTTCCGTTCAGCTTTCAGTTGAAGCTTGGAGGCAGGTATGGCTGGATAACTGGGCTTGCAATGATGGAAATGTCAGTGGCTTGCCAGTCATGCTGGAGACAACAGAGAATCATGCTCATGATATCAACTAACACATCCTGAAATAAATTACAGAAAATCTAAAATACCTCTTTGAAATCAAAAGAACCAAATAATAGGTGATACGGTCACTAACATCAGACAAGCGTCCACACTTTCAAGCCATATCATACAGGAAAACTGGGAAGAGCGATCATACAAAGCCTATAAAATCGGGGCCAGATCTTCTGGCTTGCACACCTGTATGAGAACTAAATCCGTCGTCTCACAACTCCCCATCAAAACAATCCAGCCTGGACCAAGACAAAGTCATGCAAGAATCAGTTTAAAAGAACAATCTTTCCCAACTTGGAAAAGAAACAAATTAAACTCGTATGTTACATAAGAAACAAGTGGTTCCGTTAGCAGCTGAACAAGTAAAACTTGGTTTTCTATAAAACACAATTTGTGTCCTGCACTGATTCTTTGCTATCTAGCACAGGGTGAACTTGTTTTTCAGGAGTGTGCTCAGAGATGTTGAAGTTGGACAAGAGTCAAAAGTTATTGCTAGTAGGGCACACAGGCAGGCACACACATGCAGAAAGCACCATCACATGAGCTTTGTTTTCTTAGGAAACCACGTTCAAAAACAATTCCTCAAAGGACATTTATTTTAAAGCAAAACCTCACCTGTGACATGACAGTAATAAAGAAGGAAATATCATGTATTTTAATAATGACAGTTCTCACCACATTCTTGGGACCAAAATCTAAAAGCCTCTTTTAGGGATTAGGAAATTTGAAGTAAGGAAACCCCATTGCTGTGATTTTCTAAGGCCTGAAGAATTAAATACCAGGAATAGAGGAAGCATTGAAATTCGCAACTGTTTTGTACCTCAGAACCCAACTCTCTTAAATTAACTTATCTGAAACTCTTAATCTCCTCCCTGTACTAAGTTAAAAAGAATTGTACAGAAAAAAAAATAATTAAACAATAAATGGTTCCTTTGTGCTCTCAGTTGATCAACTGATTGCAATGAGCTTCTGTACAGAACCTGAGAACTTCATTATCATACTTCCTGTAATTAAATCTTCAGTCACATTGGGACATTTGGGTTCAGAGAGGAGAGCAAAATTGTATCTATCACTCAATATGTTTTACTCCATAATGATGATGTCTTATTCAGTGTACAACTGTAGGAAAATCAAAAAGCTCACAACAGTATTGTAACAAACTAGAATTTCTTCTTTTTTTCCAGATAGTTCCAATATTTGGAAATTTTATAACAGTTAATTAAAAAACTGAGATTGTGGGAGTCTTGGCTACAAAATTACCATTCCCAACTGGTTTGAAAAAGTTGCTAGTTTTAGGGTTTTAGGTTTCAAAATGTAACATTTCAACTATTATTTGAATACCTTTGTTTCATCTTCAGTGTCACCTTACTGCGGAGAACACTAAAACAATCTTTTCAATATAAAATTAAACAAAATACTGAGCTTTTCAATAGCTGTACCATTAAAACTGATGGGTTCTCACAACACATTTCAGTTTCAACAGAAGTTGGGGTTTTTTTTCTTTTTTAAACAAAGAACTGTTTCAACATAATAATTTGGGGAGAGTTTTTCAACTTTATCCGAGACCAAAGCAACCCTAGTTTCTTGACCACCATCCCCCAATTTGGCAATCAAGATGGAAGAAGAAATAGTATGCAGTAGGTGCAATGTCCTAATCAAAAAGACACCTGCCAGTAGCGTGTTTGCAGCTACAATTAATCCAGAAGCTGCAGTCACACCATTCTTAGAGCACACAGTGACATGATTAGGCAGGGTTCACTAGTTGCCCAATTAATCTATTAAAAAGTCTCATCAACAAAATAGTTGACACAAGAAAGACATTATGTTAAGACTGGTAAAATATAGATTGCCATTGATTTTAATTATTAATAATCTGAGGGATATTTAATATTGTTTAAGATTTAATCCATTTCTTTCTAGATCATAAGAATCAAAAGAAGTTTGTACTAGAAACATAGAGTTACTGCTTTTTCGTCTTAAAAATCCATCAGACAGTATTGGCAAAGATAATAGCCATTAGCCAAGAGGATGTGCCTACACGAACATAGGAAAGCTCAAGACCCTACTGTAGCAACAAGAAACATCAAAATACAGAAACAAAGATAAGGAACTAACCAGTAGTTACAATCTGAAGAAGTTGTGGGGGCAGGGGAGAACAAAGACCTATATTGATTCTTAGACAGCATCACCATCCTCCTAACAGGAGGGGAGGTAATCACTTATTAATAAGAGCTAGAGTAACACCAACAATTTTGGTGGAGGTTTGACCATGTGGTCGTAGCTTCATTTTTCCTGCTCCTCATGGCAAGTGCCATTACACCAGCAATTTCTTTCAGAATGTGCTTCACACATACAGTCCATAAAACCAAGGACCACACAGCGAAAATGGGAGAATTTGGGTTCCTTGTAAGATGTCAGAAGAAACATACCGCCTCAAGTGTTTAGTATCTTCATCGATGCTCACCTAGCATTATTGTTCTACTGCACTGGAAATGATATTCAATTATATGTTAAGAAAAGTTTATGGGCTGATTTTCTAAAGCAAGCAGCTTGCAACTTGAGAAATAGCTCAGAAATGTATACTCAGGACAAAAAGGCTTAATAAAGGTCAAAGATTCAGATAAATTCTGCACTTTTGGCATAAGCATTAGGTGTATTAGAAAGTATTCAAAAGGACTTCAGTCACTTTTATGCTCAAGTAAGATCAATTTATAGTATTAAACACATCTGTCCTAGTATCTTTAGTAACTATGTTTACATAACAAGCATGCTCTGTCTGTCACAGAATATTATAAAACTACTATTACTTATTCAAGGATCTGAATTCCCCAGGAAATTATATGGGGCCAAACAGTATTATACAGTTTTTCATAAGCGTTTATGGCAGAACTTCAACTACTTTCCTGTTAATGAAGCGTCCAGAGTTTTTTCTTTCCATGTTTATCTTAAAAACATTAATTTTCAGAAATTAGAAACATGTGACAATAACGACTTCTGCATACTGCCAGAAGCTAAATGCAGTCTTTATAATGAGAAAGACTAATATTAACTTATGTCCCAGTAAATCAGCTAGATTCACAAAACTAGAAAGTTTCCACAATCAGAGTTGCAAACGCTAAAGCGTTTATCAAATAGCCATTCACAGCCCAAAGGGTCAGAGAATACCAATTGTATAAAACATTCAGTGCGTATTTTTTTTCGAGTTCAAAGTCTGATCAAATAGCAAGTGCTCGTTTTCTTACCAATAGGTCAATACTACGACCTCTTCAGCTTAACCAAATAGTTTCCCCACTGCAGGATGTTGGGCTCTAAGGATTTTCGTACTTCTTTGAAACACCACCAAGGTAAGGCTATTTTTAAAGAATGCCATAAATAATAGTTAAGCCTTAGTCCCCACATGAATAGCATTAAATAAAATTTTATTAGAGCTCCTAAATTCACAGAGTAGTCACTGGCATAATTTAGGGTGTCTAGATTGACAAGGAGATTCAAATTTTCACTGCATGCAAAACCCGTTATACATTACATTTTAGAAACACACCAACTATATCAGATCCACACATAATTCTACATACACAAAAATAGTGTCATGAAGGTATCTGCACATAACATTTTAGCAGAAGAGAAGTATTAACGTTCACCGTGTTCAGGCCTGCTGACTGTGCTCATCTCGCACTCCCTAGCAATGCAAAAAGCTCTCCCCAAAACAGCTTTTCTTTCGGAAAATGACCTTTTCTTTCATGTCTCCAACTCAAGCTACATACACAAAGTTCAATGTGCAACACATTTAAAATATGTTATATAGGACATCTCAGAGAACACGGGCATTATGTAGAGTCATCTGCATGGTTCTTAAATTCATTCCCAAGTTTTACCGAGTCGCCGACAGACGATGCAAAAGCAAGCATATGTGATTACGTGTAGACAAGGGAGGCAAAGGAAAGGATTCATTACAGTTTGCCAGATCTTTTTCCATAGAAGTTCTTTTTTTTGTTTTTTGGAGGTTTGTTTGTTTGTTTTTGAGGCAAGTGCACAGGTGGCAACTCTTTAAACACCTCTGAAAGACAATGGTAAAAAACTGGAAGCTGCTGAACTTCCAGGTGTGGCGAACTGCGATTGAACGTGGCAGTGCGCAGCTACAGAGCATCCTCCCCAGCCAGCGAGCATGATGTGGGGCTGGGGGCTGCAGAAGGCAGCCCAGTGCTGTGTGCGGGGCAGTAACTGTGCCGCCGGTGCTGCCTGCAGCTGAGCTCCACGAGAAGATGACTAATTCCTTAACCCGTCTGTGATCACCGTGTGTCAGCTCCTTCCCCCAGCATGCCAGAGGTTTCCTCTCCCCACAATCTGCTGGCATAACTGCTCGAGTAATTGTTTGCTTACTTAGTTCTGTTAGAATGATCTGGGCTAGTTTCAACATCAGTAGTGTGCTTTTTAAATAATTTTTTTAGATTCTTTTAAGCCTACAGATGGAATGGGGGTGGTGAGCATCCACACGGGTTATGCCATGGGTGGTAACTTGCAGCAGGGGCAGTGCTGGGGAAGTTTGGGGCAGGGAGGCAAGCAGGGTGGGCAGAGGGAGCTGGGTGTGCGGGACAAGCTCCCCCTGCCCAGCTGCAGGAGAAGAGGGTCAGCAGCCAGAGACAGGGAGAAGGAGGGAAGGGAAAGGCTGAAGACCACTGGCACATACACGCAGTGACCCAGCACCACCAGGACTGCTCAGGGTGTTCCGACTTGGGCCAGGCATAGGACTGGGACCCTCAGCAGGGCTGCCACTGGCCAGTGGAGCAGCACCATGTCCTTCAGCTACAAGCCAGCCCCCAGCTTGCTGAACAGCGGAGCAGTTTGTGGCTGATAACGTCAAAGAGCCATTACTGTGTTAGTCCCCATCTTCAGGAGGAAGCTAACATCTGTCATCGAGCACAAAACCACACAACTAGCATCTCTGTTGAGAGGGACCTGGGCAACTCAAGTGACAAACACTTTCCTGATCGCTGGCTATCATATTTGACAGAGCACTTTAAAAGTATGATCTAATATATTGTGAGATTTGGGACATAGTGTTACTATGGTTATAACCTCCTTTGCTTTCTTCCCCTTGCAGGCAACAGATGAAAAATAGAGCAGGACATCGTATTGTTCACGGATATTAACTGGTCCAACTCTAGATTCTCTTAACATAATTCTCCTTCTCCGTAGTCAATGAAGGTTTATTAAAGGTTAGAAGAAAATAAATGGTCCTGGGTAGATAGGCTGGGGAATAAGCTTATTTTTGCTAATTGAGATGGAAAACTTTTGAGGCCCAATTCCCACCTTAGGCTGCTTACTAGGTAACTTGCCAATCTTTAAAGCTGTTACGACTAGATTTATACTACCTTGCCAGACAAAATACACAAAGAATTAACTGGAATGATCACAAATGCATTCTCTTTTTTTTTTTAAAAAAAGAAGCAGCTTACCCAGTTGCCAGAACTATATTTAAAATAGAACATCTACCAAGAGCTTTATATGCCCCCCATAATTGCTGTGCACCTATCTGAAACCAATCAAAACAAGTAGAAGTCTATTTAGGAATATAGTTGGGAGATACTTTAATCCATAAATAATATATGAAACTGCCTAGGGAGGATTTTAAAAGGGGGGTTGTTGACACGGGTAAGAAATTTTGCACTAGTGAATAGAAATAGCTGAAAACAATGCAATCTTCTTTGGATAATAGATCATTTTATTGTCCAGTGTAAGTATTGTAAAGAAAACCAAAGAGACTGAAATTATTGGCTCAGTTTAGAAATTATAACATTGAACAAATCAAAGTCAAAAAATAAAAGCCCAAAACAATACTCGGAGATGAGAGATCTGGTCAGGTTTTAGACAGACTATCCAAACAGCTGGAAAAGATGTTGATTCTCTGAGGGAAATTTGTAATGTATTTGACTCATGTTTTTGTGGAGCTGCGGATTATCCTGAGGGGTTTGAAAGAAGGAACATACGCCAAGAAGTTAAGAACATTATCTGGAAAATGATAGTATTTTAGCAGTTTTCCAATATAGCCAGCAATAGAATCTAAAGTTTAAAAAAATGAAAGAAAAAATAAAACAAGAACTGGTGGGGTGGTCAAAATGAGAGATTACCTATTGATGAAGGGGATTCTTCTGCTTTGTTTTCACAAAATACAAGTAGGCTCATGTTTTAAAAAACTAGGTTTTCTTTTCAAAAAATGTTTTCAGGATTAAGTTAAATTTTAAAAAATATTATAAATTCCTTCCTAATTTTCAGAATTTTACATCCATTAAAATGACAGAACAGAAATAAAATTCGTCATTAATACAGCTCTTACTGGCTTGTTTTTTCAAGTCACATATGTACTACACGTTGTAAGTGACAGACTACCCTTAACATGTGTAATACTGTCTTCACAAGTAAATCTGTTTTATAATGATTATGACTTTACAAACTATTTATTTTTAGAGATTGGCAATATGCTCCCTCTCACCATTTTCAAGTACTTTATGAAACTGGTAATTATGGAGATATTTTATGTCTTTCTGCAATTCCATCTTCTTGTCTTAGAAGCCAGCTTCATGTAATTAAAGATGGGGCTGGAATGGCTCACAATGTCACTTTTCCAGACAAAGGTTGTTGTCTTCACTTAAAAATGGTGGCTGAAATTTGTGAGGTGTCAAACCAAGATGACTAGCGTGCATCATCTTACCAATTACTAATTATTTACTAATTACTAAATTAGTAATAAAGGTAAATATTCAGAAACTAGTCCAAGTTACTGCTTCTTGTCCCAGTGATAAGGTTTGGGGGGAGGGGGGGGGTTAACTTCTATTTCAGTGATCCAACATTTAATATTTGGGGGGGGGCGAAAAATACCAGGTACTTGTGGAAGGATCATGCAGAATTTGCAAACACCTCTTGATTGACAGAGGCCAGTGACAGACAAGCCTCTGCAAGAAGGGATGTGCCTGGTGTACCCGACCGATCACGAGGTGGGGAGGGATGCGATGGGTGCTCAGGGCTTGGTGTGGGGCACTGTGCCCCAGCAGGGACTCCAGATACAGGCCCTCCATATACACACTTCCGCCAGCTGTACGAGTATCACAGCCTCACGCGCCAACGCAGCTGACAAGGAAATTAAACCATCACCCAAACAACCACGTCCAGCCTGATGAGAGCTACAGAGAGCAAGCGAGACCGTGACGTTGAGACGGCAAGCAAGACCAAGATCAAATGCATTAGGAGTGATTGATATGCAAGGACTCACAATTTCACAATTCTCAGAGCAAGAAACTTGACAAATCTCAGTATGCCGGAGCAGGATGCACGTCCTTTCTGAGTCGTGCAAGTAATGAGAGTTCATCAAGTCATGGATGAAGCTGAAGCCAGCTTTGTACACAAGAAATTTTGATCCCTTTCTAGCATGGGAAGCCTCCACCTGCACCTCCCGAGCCAGGCTGCTGGGGGGGTCCATGCCACCGCACGGGAGACTCCTGGCACAGCTGGGATCCTCACGGGTAGGTGGCTAAACCTGCTCTTTGCTGGTAGAACCATACTGGTGGACTAACCGGCCATGTGGCCCAAAGGCCGAAGCATCATTGTGAATACACTGGCAATACCAATTCTGAGACAATTTCAGAAAGACGAGCACATTGAACAAGGTTGTAAGAGCCCAATTCTGTTCCCAGAAAAATTCAAAAGCGTTTTTGCTATTAATTTTGTTTGGAGGACACAGCTCTGCAGAAGAGTAATCAAGTTCAAATTGTTTGCAAGCTTAACAGTTTTAAGGCTGAATGATGAACACATCCAAACCTTCAGGGAAAAATTCTGCTTGCTTTTTTAGTCCAAAAATGACAATTAGAGTTTAAGCGGCACAGTCGAGCAGATCCAAACACCAGTTTAAAATTCAGTCCAGAATCCAGAACATAGCAGCCAACTGAGAAGTATCTGGGGACGTCCAGATCAGTCCAAAGAATTTATAACACAAAAACAGCATTTACTTAATAATCATAATAAATGTACAAAAGCATGTTAATATGAAGGCCAAAAAAGTAATTGCATTTACCAGGATATGAAATTCTGACCAAATTTTACAGCAAACCAGTTAAATTTCAGAAAGTCTGGAATTGGGTTTTCACTTCACCTTGAAAAATTACCAGTTGAGCAGCAGAACTTTAATTTTCAGTAGAAATCAAGTAAAAACATGTAATGAGAAGACTTCTGTTACAGCAGAAGACCTCAATCTATTTGAAAGTCACAGTTTGTTTTTTTTCCCAACACCAAAATAAAGGAATGCAGATTCACAGACAAAATCTTCAAAACTGAAACATTTTTTCTGCGTTCTTAATTTAAACCGTATCTCAAGTTTGGATCTGTTACAGAAGTGGAGGCAGTCTTTTTAAAATGAGTTTAAACCCTTATGCACAAATATTTCTCCATTTCAGTAATCAGACGGGTCTGTTTTAAGACAATAAGACGTGACAGGTAGCACATTTGCAGGAGATCAGTGAGTCCCTTGGTTGCTTTGCAAGATGCAGGTCTAAAGGCAGAGTGACATCAACCAGCCAAGAAGTGCAGTAATCCACTGGGACTAGCTGTCATGTCTCATTGTCGTTATGAAAGAAAAATGGTAAACAAGGAAGCCTGTCTGCAATTATGAATTTATGGATGTTTGTTAATGAGTATCTCAGACCTAGTCAAACAGCTCCTTTTGGAGTATTTTTCAAATTTCACAGGCTGTTTCAGAACGGTCCTTCAAAACTGATTAAAAATGCCACCATCATTAGATTATATGAGAAAAAACACATTAATATGTTAACACAAATACACCCTGAAAGCCTGGGGAACACACCCCCTGTAAGTTTCAGACATCAGCTTTTTCCAGTGGACAAATAATCCAGGGATGAAAAAAATAGGAGAGGGAGAAAGGGATTTAATTCATAAAGGCACAAAAAGAATGACCCAAGTGGACTCTAAGGACCAAATTTAATATATTTCTGGTTTAAGCCACACAGACAAAAATGAGGTATCAGAAATCATATATTGTGATTTATGCTAAAGGAATCCTTCAGAAAACTCCCCAGACAATCACACAAAAAGATAATGAGGATAAGATGATACAATTTAAATGCAGATCACCCAGACAAACACCCTCTCGGTCATTTAGTAAGTCCAGACAGATGGTTCTTGCAGCAGTTCTATTACCCTGACTATCCTTAAAATCAGGGTAATCACTTGGACGAAGCATAACATAAAGGCAAAACCCAGCAAAAAGAAGTCTTCTTAAAAAATCTTTTTCTTAATATTAATTTAAGGATTATAAAAAAATAGAATGCAACTAGAGCAGGAAGATATTAAGAGAAAGAGAGAAACACTGATGATTTATAATGAGTGCTGGTACCAGACAGAGGAGTAGGGTTGAGATGGCAGTGGATAAGCAGTTCATAAAAGTGTCTTGGGCTACAGGTCATATACAATATAACACAATATCTTTTTTATGGGAGAGATTTACTTGCATGTCTGTTTAATCCTTTGCTGCATGCCTTGGTATCCATACGATCCTTAAGAGAGACAGTACAGTGCTGTTTCATATACGGTGTTTAACAGTATCCAGGCACTAGTCCACAGTTGGAGTTTTATAATTGATCAGAATGTATGTCCCCCAAATAAAACTATTTTTTCCACGATTTTTTGAACAACAAAGGCAAACATCCACTGAATTACCTGACAAAGCCTTAAGAGCAGTCTGTCCGTGAAACAAAGAGGAGCAGGTCACAGGACAGCACTTACCGCCATCAGCTAAGACCCAACTAAGTAAACAAGTTTTGTCTGAAACCACATTTCATTTGAGTTACGGGAAGACCCGTTACTACTTGCCCATTCGATATGTTTACCTCCTTGCAGATTAACCCAGGTGCTGTTCACTGTTTCGCTTTGAAAAGTCTTAAGAGGGAGAGCATGACGTTGCAGCTGCAATATATTTCTAGTCACCGGTGAACCCCCTCACTCTGGTAGCATCTCTGCAGACCCTCCATCTAACAGATGCCCTCACCGTACTCACACATCCACAAGCTGAGCAAAGCTCAATCTGAGGGCTGTTGTTCTGGCTCAAGCAATTGAAGCAACTCTGACAGAGCCGAAGAAGTGCCAGGTGAAGATAAGAGATCAAACTTCATGTAGCAGTGTTGCAAGTCTCTGCTACGCACTATTTCACACGTTCCGGTCAGCAAAGCGGCCATCGCTCCAGCTCAGAGTGTCGCAAAACCTTACCACCCGTCTGCTTAGGAAGCAGTGCTGCCCATACAGTTCAAAGACACGAGGCACAGTGTTGTTCCACATCTACTCACATTTAGACATTTCTATGGCAACATGAAAATCATCTGATCCAAATATAAATATTTCTGTGCAGTACTAATGTAAGTGACCCAAAGAGGAGACTGATTATGTTTCAAAAATCATCTTAGTTATATAATCACAGCAAACCCTAGTGCACAGCAAGAAAAAAAAATATATTTGGAGCATTTCATGTGTAATTACAGGAATTATGATTAAAACATATGAAGGAATTCAAACATACTAAAAATAGTAATAACATTCCCTTTAGAATTAAAAAAAGATAATTACTAGGAATGATCCAAAACAGGACCAGGGATCTTATATTAGTATAAGTGATTTTATTTTATCTAGATCCAAGATATCACAGCAAGATTAACAAAACATTTGATGGACGCAAGGTTATAATGCTTGAACGTGGCATATCCCAACTCTTACACAGCACTTGATGTAGGTACAAGTGCCTTCCTTTTTCAAATCTCAGATATAAATGGATCCAAGGGGAATCAGATACCTTCTTGCTTAACAGCTGTAGCAGTATATAAAGTTACCGTGCTGCAGATGTTTCTACTGTCATTCCACACACACACACTCACTTGAGCAAGATAAAGTAGTTAATTGTATAAGCTCCAGTACATTTCAGCTCAAAGAAAAGGTTAGTTTAAACTGTCTTCATCAGTAGATTACACCAGCGCATTTTACTTCGCTCAGAAAATAGAGAAGCACTCACGCTGCTGGATATGTCATTGCAGTTCAGGGCCAGTAATCTATGGTTTGTGGGGTAACTTCTGAAAGAGCTTGTGGCTCTTCCACACAAAACCTGACTTGGCTCCATTTTCATTTTGGTTGTTGCAATTATATTTTCAAGTTGAAGACAGTAAGAAAGATGGCCCATTTTTGCTACAACAAACCCACTTTCTTCTCTTGGTAACAGGAAACAAAGCTATGAAGATATATCTGCTATTGTAAAAAATTTAACTTTTAAAGGAAAATTAATAGTACCATTCCTAAAGGAAGTTACAATCAGCATCCATATCAGGAGTCTTATGAGTCCAGGATTTTAGAAAAATGAAGTTAAAAGTCTGCAGTGGCTAAAGCAGAAACTTTGTTTCACAAGGCATCAATATTTCCCCATTTTCTCCAATATAGAATTACATTTTCTTGAACTGCTGGTATTTATTTTATTATCAGCTTCCAGAGATATCTGCCAAGAATCGTTCATATTGTGTGTGGGTTTTTGGAGGGGGGTTTGGGTTTTTTTGTGGGGTTTTGCGGGTTTTTTTTTAAATAGTCATCATAAATCAGCCTCTACAATGGTAAATGTATACATAGTGAACACACTGAAGTTCTACTGGCTTGAGAAATAATATAGTGAAAGAGTTTCCAGCACTGGCATTTTTTCCCCTCAGAACAGGCAAAATTATCAAGAATGGTAGGAGCTGTGCACTGTCTGATCTTCCTATTTAAATCAAAACCTTTATTCCTAACTTCAAGAATGATGAACAACTTGCCGAAGGCATATGACTAAGGACTCGAGACAAACCTTATAGGGAAAACCTGCCTCTACAGTTTTTGATCACTTCAAATTAATCAAGCCACAGAGAATGTTCTTGTCAGAGATGAGCATGGTCTTTGCAGACACAGAGCATCATAAGAAACAAAAGCAAAGTTACCGAATGGAAACTGTCTAGACAGTCAGCAGAAACTTGAGCATTAGCAGGAGGCATCAGCATGCCCCTGAGCCATGACAAGAGAGGATTTTGCTCTTTCCCTAGAGAGACTCCTCTCGAGCAGAGTTCCCACCTGTGAACAAAATGCATAATCACTCCACAGCTTTCTAAGCGCTCTTGTCAGGTCGTACCTACTGTGTGATCTCAGGCCTCGTGTGCGAGCAATCAAATCCCCATTTTGAGGATGCAGCCACAGCATTTAACTACTCACGCCACGTAGCTTGGCTGCTGCTACAGCAGCACGCACAGAGTAAAAGAGAGGGAAGCAAAGGGCTCTAGTTTCACATCCCACCTTTGCTCTTGTTTGGAATAAGGGAATGATAGCATAATGATTCCTGAATGTCCTAAAGAAGGAAATCTAAGAGTGTCCTAAATTTCCTAATAACTCAAGCATCACATTACTTCAACTCTAATCGTCATTTTTGTTTTATAACAAAACCTGTAACTTAATAGCAGTGGAACCACATGGAAAATAAACTGAGAAGAATGTTGATCTTTACAATCTTTAAGCAAATAAGTATAATTTGATTCTGATTTTATTTTTGTTTCTCTTTTTTTTTTTTTTATTTTTTTATTTTTAAAAAAGGCCAGGTGGGTTTCCATGAGTATATTTTTTTGTTTTTCTTTTTTTTTTTTTTATTTTTTTATTTTTAAAAAAGGCCAGGTGGGTTTCCATGAGTATATTTCTTTTGCAAAAATTGATTCTACAGATGTTTATGAATTTAGAAAATCAAAGCAATACTGTTGCAAATCAGTCTTGGGAAAAATTATTACAGACTGTTTTCACCAACTGCATCACAGAAACATTTTAATATTGATGCTTCACCAACTATAAACTATAGGAATTATCGAGTCCATTAGCTATTTCCTGCTGGTACCTAAAGTTTAAACATTTGTGCACAGAATGAGTAACCTGACAGTCAGCTGAGTCTACAAAAATTGGTTTGGGTAGATTGCTTTGGTTACAGGAACAATATTCAATCTATTAGTGTTTATGTACATTAGCATAATATTTAAATATATTCAAGCTGGTTTTCTTTTAATCTGAAAAACTCAGCAGCTCATTACCACTGGCAGTTAAAATGATCCTAGACTCAGTGGCAGCATGCCTAACCTCAAAATCATTGAGGTTCACTGCAGCAAGCAAGCCTCTAAATCTCCAGAGTGTCCAGTGGGGACAATCAGAATTGTGCTGATTGAGAGGAAACTACAACAAGGATACAAAAGGGTCACCACACCTAAACAAACATTGGGGCTGAAGGCAATTTCAAACTTTCTATGTTTTGTAAACTACAGAGACTTCCTTTTCCAAGGAAAAGCAAAATGAGATTCAAGTCTTTCCATTTATTTTCTCTTAAATCATCTGGTTTTCTAGTATTTATTCTTTATGCTCTGCCAAGCAATACTATAATTTACAGAAGTTTTTGCTGATAGAAAAAAACCTGGAAGCCCTCTCCAATGCCAAGCGACAGCACTTTAGAGAGTTTAACTGGTGAGTAATGCACTGATGAAATACCGCAATGCAAATTTTTTTCAAAATATTTAGGACTTAGAGATTACTTGCGGAAATGGTAATGTTTCCTAACAAATCAAGTGTTTCAAGAACAGACCACCCAAATGTATTATCATAAAAAGATGTCAGTTACTTAATTACATGATAGAACAACACATTTCTACTTTACTTCTTTTTTACACTTTTTTTTTTTTTTTTTTTTAAACTAAATGTTTTTTCTTCGGAGA